>NC_080700.1:961329-1281772 GCF_030445035.2 Dasypus novemcinctus
ATGTTGACCTTTCCAGCTATTTTTTTTTAAATAAACAGTTCTTCCTTTTAAATAATTTATGAATTAATCTTTCTGAATTCACTGGTTTCTGAAACTGGTCCTAAGCAAAGTTCTGATGTCTAGGCAAATAATAGAGACTGTGTAATCCTGTCTAAGAAGACACTTCAAAGTGAATTAAACTGCTTTTCACTTGAGAGAAACAAACAATTCCCACCAAACCCTGAAAATGTTTGTCACACTGGACCTCCCAGAACAACTCCGCATTTTACTACAGAGCCTTAAAAAAGTTGTATTGGCTCTTGTGAAAGACTCTCAATGGACAACATCATCACCACCTATACCTGGAGAACAAGTGGTACATTTTTTACTTCAGTAGCAGAGAATATAACTACCAATTTCTATTTATCTGTAAAGAATATTTTTTAAAGATTTTTTTCTCTCCCCTTCCTGCCCCCCACCCCCAGTCATTTGTTCTCTGTGTCCATTTGCTGTGTATTCTTGCTTTTGTTGGCTTCTGTTGACAGCAGCATGGGAATCTGTGTCTCTTTTTGTTGCATCATCTTGCTGCATCAGCTCTCCATGTGTGTGGTGCCATCCCTGGGCAGGCTGCACGTTCTTTCATGCTGGGCAGCTCTCCTTACAGGGCACGCTCCTTGCACATGGGGCTCCACTACACAGGGGACACCCCTGTGTGGCACGGCACTCCTTGTGCACATCAGCACTGCATGTGGGCCAGCTCCACACAGGTCAAGGAGGTCCGGAGTTTGAACTGTGGACCTCCCATGTGGTAGACAGACACCCTAGCCACTGGGCCAAGTCTGCTTCCCTGTAAAGAATATTTTAAGAGACTCTGAAAGAGCAGAGTAAGGATGAGAAGATTTAAGAGTATCTAAAATTTAAATAATAAATCTCTCTCACAGAATTTATCTCCTTAAAAGAAAGGTACTAAGTAACATATATGTGAATCCCCTACTTATATTTTGAAAAATCAGATATTTTTATTTAAGTGAAGGTGGAAATGAATTAAAATATGAAGGATAGAATTAAAAAACCAGCTATATAGCCAATTCAAATTACATTAAAGCCCAAACATGAACTATAAACAGAAGTGAAATTTTCCTAAAAAGAAGTGAATATTCACTAAACCCCATCCCCTCCCCAAGTAGGTAAATTATATGAAGGAGAAGAATTCTTTTTTTTATTGACTTTGTAATAATATTACATTAAAAATATATATGTGAGGTCCCATTCAACCCCACCCCCCACCCCACCTCTCCCCCCCCCCCCCCAGCAACACTCCCTCCCATCATCATGACACATCCATTGGATTTGGTAAGTACATCTTTGGGCACCTCTGCACCTCATAGTCAATGATCCACATCATGGCCCATACTCTGCCCCATTCCATCCAGTGGGCCCTGTGAGGATATACAATGTCCAGTGATTGCCCCTGAAGCACCATCCAGGGCAGCTCCATGTCCCAAAGACGCCTCCACCTCTCATTTCTTCCTGCCTTTCCCCATACCCATCAGCCACCATGTCCACTTTTCCCAATCCAATGCCACCTCTTCTATGTGGACATTGGATTGGTTGTGTCCATTGCACCTCTATGTCAAGAGGAGGCTCAGATTCCACATGGATGCTGGATGCAATCCTCCCACTTTCAGTTGTAATCACTCTAGGCTCCATGGTGTGGTGGTTGTCCTTCTTCAACTCCATCTTAGCTGAGTGTGGTAAGTCCAATAAAACAGATTGTAGGTGCTGGAGTCTGTTGAGGCTCAGGACCTGGCTATCACATTGTCAGTCCAGAGATTCAAATCCCCTAAATATATCTTAAATCCCAACATTAACTGCACCTCCAGCACATTAGCATGAAAGTCTTATGAAGGGAGATCCCATCTGAGTCCAGATTCATCACACATAAACACCAGTTCCAAAGAGGGGCCATCTGACCTGGTAGTTAACCCCATCGGTCATGACCATAACTCCCATGGGTCTCTTTAGCCCTCAAAGGAACCAATACCTGGGGGTTGTATCTGCTTTATCTGTCTCTCTGACTCTGCTCAGTTGTGCATAAGGGCAATCCTTCTGCCAGCCTCCAGACTCTTTTTTAGAAACTCATAGCCATATAAACTCATTTCTCCTTTCCATTTCCCCCTTACATTAGGTCAAACAGCATTTTAAAGTCATGTTATTTTATGTAGACAGGGATATTCTGCTGATCCACATTGAACCTTCCGTATAAGGTCATTTTCCAGTTGCATCATCAGTTGGTAGTTGATAGTGGTCCCTCGGTGCCAGGGAGGCTCATCCCCGAGTGTCATGTCCCATGCTGGGGGGAAGGCATTGCATTTACATGCTGAGTTTGGCTTTGAGACTGGCCACATTTGAGTAACATGAAGGCTTACAGGAGGAAATTCCCAGGCACAATGTTGCTCTAGGCCTTGTTCTTATTTTAGGCTTATCAGCTCACAAGCATAGTCATTAGCATCAGGGGCTCACTGTTGAACCCTCACTCCCTCCCGGTCCCCGCCGCTGCACCTGGGAGACTGTCGCTGCTCCCCTAGGGACCATGACAGAGCACCACTGGCCAGGAACCCAGTACCCCCCCTGCTGTGGTTTTTAATTGTTACCACTATGAGTATATCCAAACATTACCATGCACCCTGGACATATGTTCTGTACAGCTCCCTGTCAGCCATATATCACCTGTCAATGGCATCCCATACCAGTATCCCTCCATTGCCATTGTTGAAACACTCTGTGATCCCAAACTCCCCAAAATTTGAAGCCCAATATAATGTCAGGGTCCCTTACTAAGGAATGGCATATAGCGATGGGTTTAAAGGGTAGATAAAGAACACGTGTTTACTTGGAAAAAATTCTACATCCTATCTTTTTCTTTTTTTTTTTCCCCTAATTATTCAGCTTCTCTTCACAGGAGCCCTAGACCACAGCAATGCATATATATAATGTACAGCACTCCCATACATCCACCACAAAACCTTTTCCCTTCCACAGTGCTACTCTTACACCCTAGTCACATCATATTTACTTAACGTGATGTATAGAGTCTGAGACACTAGCTTTCTAACAAGGTGACATCTGTGCTTACATTATGGTGCATACTTTAGGATACACAGTTTTTTACATTCTTAGTTATCCTATGTTTTACATTATGGTTTACATTATCAGTCTGTTATCTCCTATATGTTATGGTGTAATATTACATGTTTTATATCCATCCTTGTGTACTCTCAAGAAACTCCTCTCTTACCCCCCATTTACCTTGGTTCCACACATTTAACGTCCATTTTCCCTTCCACCTTGGTGCCCACAGTGACAGCCAACCTCCGTTTCCTGAGGAGCCACTTCCAGAGATAGATGGAATAGTGTTCAGGGCCTAACTTGCTCAACTGCCCCAATGCCCTGGGAGCCACCCTTTCTCTCGAGGGATACAGTTCCCTCTATTTGATGGCATTAGTCCTCCCCAGGATGTGGGTCCACCCCCACTCTCACTACTTGGGTTTCTACCCCATGGTGTCACCCACTCTGGCAGAATGAGCATTTAGACATTCCCCAGGAGCCCATCCTGCATCAGACCCTCCCCTCCGAGCATTCTAAACAGGTAACCCTCTTTATTATATTTTGATATGATTTTCTCGGCATTTTACTCTCCACCAACACCTGACCCTCTCCTGTGTTCGTATGCTACCCCTCCCTCCCCCCACTTTTGGGCAATGTTACCCATCCGTCCATCCCCAGCCACCCTCAAACCCGCAAAGCCCCAACCAAAGGCAACCCCTTGCCCCCCTTTTATCTCTTCTTTGTGTTCATACTTACCACCATCTCGTCTTAAATTCCACCCCTGCAGACATCGGCTCACATCCTTCCTCCACCCTCCGATTTCCTGTAAGCCTATCGTTCAGTCTCTTGCTATCTAGGGCAGCTTGGTTATTTCATATCATTGAGGTCATGTAGTATTTGTCCTTCAATGTCTGGGTTGCTTCACTCAACATAAGGTTCTCAAGATTCATCCATGTTATCACATGTGTTTGTAGTGTGTTTGTTCTTACAGCTGAGTAGTATTCCATTGTGTGTATATACCACATTTTATTGATCCACTCATCTGTTGATGGGCATTTGGGTTGATTCCAACTTTTGGCAATAGTGAACAATGCTGCTATGAACATTGGTGTACATATATCGGTTTGTGTCCTTGTTTTCAGTTCTGCTGGGTATATACCCAGCAGTGGTATTGCTGGGTCATATGGCAAATCTATGGCTAGTTTTTTGAGAAACCACCATACTGTCCTCCAGAATGGTTGGAGAAGGAGAAGAATTCTACATGAACTGAGATACTTTTAAGCTTCAATATGTATGAAAACATAAAAATAAATTTAATGTTGCCAAAATAACCAGCTATATAGCCAATTCAAATTACATTAAAACCCAAATATGAACTATAAAGAGAAGTGAAATTTTTCTAAAATGAAATGAATATTCACTAAACCATATCCCCTCCCCAAGTAGGTAAATTATATTAAGGAGAAGATTTCTACATGGGCTGAGATACTTTTACACTTCAATATGTATAAAAACATAAAAATAAATTTAATGTTGCTAAAATAACTGAGTTTTTAGGGTTACATAGTTAGAAATATATAATTCTACTCTTACAAACAAGTCAACTAGGAGAAATAAGTTAGCATAATCATTTGAACTAGCTGCCTATATATTGGGCAGGACTTATTTTGTTTTTTTGTGTGTTTTTTTAGCTTTTTTGAACATGTGAAACAAGCCATAAGATGTCCTTTTTTGTCATGGATGATACAGTCAATTTTAGGTCACAAGGTTCAATGGCACAAAGATGGAAACTAGATTCCATGCATTTTTCTTTATCTTGTGTTTCATTCCTCTCAAACTCTCTGACAGCTTTAATTTTTTTTTTAATTTTTAAAGAAGCTTTAGATTATATAAATGTTTAATAAAAAATATAGGGGATTCCCATATTCCCCAACCCCTCACCCTAACCCTCCCACACTTTTCACATTAACATCTTTCATTAGTGTGGTAAATTTGCTACAATTGATAAACACATATTGAAGCATTGTTATTAACAATGTACTATAGTTTCTATTATAGCTTACACTCTGCCTTACCCAATTTTATAAGTTATGACCAAATGTAATGGGCTATACCTGTCATTGCAATGTCATGCAGGAAATTCCAATGCCCCAAATGTCCCCATATTATATCTATTCTTCCCTCTCCCTCGCCTCAGAACCTCTGGTGGCCACTATCTTTACATCAATGATAAAAGTTCTTCCATTGCTAGAATAATATTAAGTCTATAATAGTATAATACTAAGTCTACTTTAGTCCATTGTTCACTCCCCAGTCTTGAGAATTTCAGGATGGTGATCCCACTGCTTCTACTTGAGAGGGGGCTTAAATCCCAATGGGCAGATGGCTGACATCTTCTTGGCTGGTATAAATGTTGCTACTAGAAGTTGATGGCTGAGAATAGCCCTCATTTTCTTGGGATTGGGAGGCTTGTGTGATTTTATTATTTTCCTCTATGTCATTTCTCTGAAATCAGGAACATTAAAGCCCTCTTATACATGTGTTGAGTTTTCTAGTATGGCTTTCCCAGGTATTTTCCCTTTATCATTTCCTTTATCTTCAGGAACCCAATTCTCACATCTGTTGTAATGCATTTCCACAAGGGGAGGATACATTTCATTGCATGAAGTACATTTCCCACAGAGAGCTAAGGAAATTTTAGGATCTTCTTCAGATGAGTCTGTATCACTCTCCCCTGCTTGATAAACAGTAACTTGATAAACCTGATCATCTTCATATGAGAGTTCTTGTCCTTCTTCACTAATCTTCTGAATCAAGAGATTCAACTTCAAATTATACACTGAATTGATCTGAAACTGAATCCTGATTCAACCAATCACCAGAATGTTCACTTAAACCAGTATCAACATCCAGATTTGATAGTCTCCATTGATTCACTCCTACAGAATCTTTTACACCATATCTTCCTTATTATAGAACAAGACTTTCATCAGAGGAAAGGAAAATGCTAGCAGATTTGTGGTACTTTCTCTGTTGTCCACCAGCTAAGTCGTCTGAATTTTCTGTCTCACTAATTACTCTCCTTTTAGATGAAGGTCTAAAAATCAAATTTGAGGATGAAGTTTTCTCCTCCTACACCTCTAGGACAGGGTCCCTTTGATGGCTGCCATCTTTTTTTTTAAGATTTATTTTATTTATTTCTCTCCCCTTCCCTCTCCCCTGCCCCAGTTGTTTGTTCTCTGTGTCCATTTGCTGTGTGTTCTTTATCTGCATCTGTTGTTGTCAGTGGCATGGGAATCTGTGTCTCTTTTTTGTTGCACCATCTTGTTGTGTCAGCTCTCTGTGCATGTGGCACCATTACTGGGCAGGCTGAACTTTCACACTGGTCGGCTCTCCTTATGAGGTGCTCTCCTTGTGCATGAGGCTCCCTTATGTGGGGGGCACCCCTGCGTGGGGCAGCACTCCTTGTGCACATCAGTGCTGCACATGGGCCAGCTCCATATGGGTCAAGGAGGCCCAGGGTTTGAACCACAGACCTCCCATGTGGTAGATGGACACCCTATCCACTGGACCAAGTCTACTTCCTGATGGTTGCCATCTTGAAGGTGACACCTGTTTTCATTTAGAGATGCACCTGAATCTGATGGTTCCTGCTGGTTGACTACTACCAAGTTTCTGTAGACATTTTCCTGTGTTCTTTCACAGAGGAGTTTGGTACTACAAACAACTCCCCTAGAAGATAATTTAAATAATATACAATATATTGTTGTTTCTCATCACTTGGTCATAATATAGTGGCCAAGATAAAATATAATGTCTTTCATTGTGTGTCTTTTTGTGCACCAACAGACTTTAGTAACTTCAGTAATGATTTTTTTGTTCTAACCAGGGTCTCTGGTTCTGAAACAGGAATCTGTGAGGTGCTCATAGCATATCAGTAGCTAGATAATTGTTGGTATTGCACATTTGCCATGCAGGGTTTTTTGTGCCTACAGTTGGATCTTTTGAGGCTCCCCAGTTCTGTTCATGGGGCACATGGAAGCCTTCGTGTCAATTTCACACCACTATTGTATTCCAAAACATTAGGTTGAGAGTAGGAGATCCCTTGAGGCAAAAGCATCAGAACCTGAGTCAGAGGTTCTGACCAGAAAAAGGCTCAGCTTCTTGCTCCATCCCCCTTCCAGTCACACAGGGCAACACAAGCCCCAAACAAAAGGAACAAAGGTTGCTAATAGCCATGCTCCCCCCTCTTCCCATCTGTCCTCTTGAAAGTGGGAGGCCACTGGGGCTGGGAAGCTAAGTGTGGAGGCCCCCCCAACCTCCTGACAGCCCATATGGATCAGAGCATTCTGCTTTGATGCCTTGAGAGACATGCTTGTTGTCTCTGCTAACTAAAAGGGAAGAAGATTAGAGCTCTTCTGTTTTACTTAAGCTCTTAGATGCTCTTATCTTTTTAAACAAAAGAAGCAGTATTTCAAAATGTACACACACATCTTGTCTATTCTCCTGTATGTAGCCAGAAATGAAGCAGTTGCTTACAGATAATAAAATGCTTCTCAGTTTTACTACTGTGTGGAAGATGTTTTACAAACTCTTTATAATTGACTATAACCAAATTGACTAGCCACCTCATGTTTAAATAAACTTATTAAGTTACAATTACCAACCAAAGATATTTACTCTATTTATTTAAGAGAGTTTATCTACAATTTTTTCCTTTAGCCTAATTTCACCAATGTGAACTTATAATTTTATTACTCTAAAGATTTCATACATATAATGTTTTTTTTTAAAGATTTATTTATTTATTTAATTTCCCCCCCTCCCCTGGTTGTCTGTTCTTGGTGTCTATTTGCTGCGTCTTGTTTCTTTGTCCGCTTCTGTTGTCATCAGCAGCACGGGAAGTGTGGGCGGCGCCATTCCTGGGCAGGCTGCTCTTTCTTTTCACGCTGGGCGGCTTTCCTCACGGGCGCACTCCTTGCGCGTGGGGCTCCCCCACGCAGGGGACACCCTTGCGTGGCACGGCACTCCTTGCGCACATCAGCGCTGTGCATGGCCAGCTCCACACGGGTCAAGGAGGCCCGGGGTTTGAACCGCGGACCTCCCATGTGGTAGACGGACGCCCTAACCACTGGGCCAAAGTCCGTTTTCCAATATATAATGTTAATTTAGTTTATAAATTAACTATGGGAGATTACACTCAAGTTAAATAAAATTGAAACCATTATAGTTTATGCAAGGAATGTTCTCTTTTTCTCTTACAGGAAGCTAAAAACTTCTTTTCTTTAAGTTATGAAAATGAATAATTTAAAAGCATACTGACTACCAGGTTTTAAAACACATTACACAATTACTTAATTTGTTTAATCATAATCCAGGAAAGATCTCTCATAGTTTTTATGGACTCTTCTTTTACTTACTGAAATTTGTTAATAAAGCCACTAATTACATTTATTTCGTTGGAAAGAAATCTTCTGGAAGAAAATAAGCTCACCAGATTGTGGAGAAGAAAATAATTTATTTTCAATCTTGCAAGAAGGGGCACAGAGCCAGATATGGCTGGTGCCTTGAACAAAGAAAAATGACACAATTTATACCCCTAAGCCTAGCACACAAGCTCTTCCTGGAAAATCTCTCTAAGATCAAGGATGCTGTGACTTGCTCACTGCATTGAAAAACATGCTAAGTGGAGCTATGATACCAGGATACTGTAAGTGAAACTTAAACACAATTGGCATTATGGCCTGCTCTCATGGAGAGATAACATGTAAAGTATTACAAACCTGAAACTTAAAACTATTAATTGCAACTCTAAATCCTTTGCATTACATAATAATACATTAATTAATATTAAGTGCTATACTCTTATCCTGTGCTAAATGTATGCCTAATAATTTTAACATTATCTTTTCTGTTTTAGATCAAATGTGAAAGTATATTGGACATGTTAAATTCCTAGTGAATTCATTTTCTAAACAGTTAATAAACATGTCTGTAGAATGAGGTGGCAGTCTCAGCCAGGCTAAGTCAACTTAACTATATTCTGCTGTACTCTACTGTGTAGCAAAGGTGAGGCTTGCTTGCTGATGGTGAGTCACCTATTAAACAAGTCAAAATTGCTGGAAATTGTACAATTAAAGCCAAGCTATAAAAAAAAACCTTTATTCTGTAGTTCTGATCACTCCCACAGCTGAAAACTAAGAACATTTCCAACTTAGTGTTCTAATCCTGAATGAAGCCAGTTGCCCAAGGAGTGCCAGTTCACCAGGAGCATCTGACAGAGCAAATGAATGCCAAACATTAAACAGCTTGGAATGTGTCCTGATTCAGACAAAGCTAAGTGTCTGTTGCAATATCTCTCTAAAGATAAATAACTTAAAAAAGAATATATATGCTGTTCCCACCAGCTTTTAAGAAGGAATGCCATCTTTATAGGCACCTAACCTTGTCTACCTCTGTAATCCAATGTCCTCTTTTAAAAATGGGTTTTCCAAATTTTTTATTAAATTTATTTCTTTCAGAGTAAACATCTTATTAACCATATGAAAACTTCATCCAACTTCATACAGAATGCCTGATGCATCTTCCTCCAGTTAAAATAAGAAATTTACACCTTGTTAGGCAATTACTACAGCCCATGGCCAGCAGGAAGCAGTTACAGAAAAGAAATCATCTCCCTTCAGCACCCCTTTTAAATTAAAGGTGTAAACTCTTTAAGGGTAAAATGAAAGTAATAGATGGATATGGAACCTGACTGGAAATCCACATGAGTGCCGGTGGCAGCAGAATAACTGCAGGAGGCCCCTGCCCCAAGATTCTACTGTCCAGAATGAAAAGTTCTAAACTTCTAAAAATAGCCCTGGATACTGCACTAAAGACTAATAAATAATCAGTCAAAACAACAAACAGCCATCCACCTCATAGCTCCAACAATAATTATGCCAAGGTTTAGCAAGTTAAACTTTGGCAAAGGGGGGAAATAATGTGGGCTATGGGTGGGAGGCTCTTTGTCTCTTCAGAGATAACCTAAGCTGTTTGACTTGTGGGTGTAGAATGGTAAGAGGCTGCAGCCCTGCCCTTAGTGACAATGGCAATGACTCCAGTCCCAGGAAACAGTTAAACAATGCAAGGTCTATAAACTTTAAGTATTTAGGGGAAATGCAAACCAAATATGTTATAAGTTTATCTAGAATGTCTGGAGTCCATGCTAAAAGCTTACCTAAGATGTGGAAGATATATATGCTAATTCAAGCCTATTGAGAACTGAAACAAAGGGACCATTTAGACTTCCGTCTCTGTATAAAAGACATTTTGAAAATCTTGTTTGGGGCTCAGGATTCAAACAAAAAACTCTCAAGTTCGGCTGGCCATCAATAAACCATTTTTCCTTCTCAAAATCATTCCTGAGTCCTGGCCTCTCTATATGCAAATAATTGAACCTCTCTCAAATTCTACAACAATGAAGCCCGAGTCAGGGGAAAGGAAGTGAAATAAAATCATTGCCTTAGTAAACATGAGAACCTTTACTTGGCCTTATAAGGTGGGAAGGGAAAGCTAATATTAAAAATCAGCCTTGAAGGGTGGGTGCAACACCATTTGCTTTGTTAGGTGGTTTGGTGAACGTTTTTGCATGTGAGTCTTTCTCTCTTTACAGAGTAGATCAAGGTCCAGCCAAGTTGACTATAAAGGAAGTCAGATATCCCATTAAATTGCTATAAATTAGGAATGTCCCATTGGAGATTGCAACCACCCTAAATTATTCAAAGCAGCAGCAGCTGTTTGCTGAGGGAGAAGGTTCTGTGGTGTCCTCATCACCTGCCACCTTGAAAGGCTGCTGACTGCTCCTCTTTGGACAAAACTACCACATTCAGCCCTTCCATTCCTCCCCAGTGTGCTTTGCTTTTAGAGTGGAAATTCACAGAATGAATTCCAGCCCTTCATTTGCATGGCTGTGGCATTGACTGAGCCTCTACTTCAGGGTCATAGTGGTTGGGAGGCACTGGTGGCTGTCCTGAGTGCAGTGGCCCTCACTGAGCACCTGCCATCCAGTCTTCAGTCCATGATAAGTGTTGCTGCTGGGGAACCAGAGCTGAGTCTAAGCACTTCACTCATCACACTGCGTAAGACAGACACAGGATTTGAGTCCACATCTGGGAGCCCAGTGTCTGGAATTTCCCTTCCTGGGTGTTTCTCAGTCAGCTAATTAAAGTATTTAGAGCAAGCATGCCTATTTTAAATAAGCAGCATTTCTAATATTCATTGTGCTGTTCTAGTATACATAATATTAACTATAGTCCTTTGAGAAACATGTATCTGCTGTTCACATTTTATTACAGCTATTTAAAAGATAATCAGCTTTGTCAAAAATAGGGTGTTTTTGCTTTCACTTATTTTCTTAGAAGTTTAGGTATTGTTTGTTTAGTTTTTTAGTCAACAGTGTATTCAAATCAAGTTCTGGAAATATAAAATTACTGCCTTATGTTACCTAATATAAAGGCATTCCATGAAGTTTGAAACAAGCTAAAAGGACACTGAAGTTCTTCTTCCTTATAAAACTTCAATAATTTCCTGATGAAATTAAAGAGTGTGGTTGAAGACAGTTGTTCATCCAACTTTTTCTTTCTGGGGAAATGTGGTCTCTTCCCCCTTACACGTTTAGAAAAAGGGTCATATTTAAGTAAGTTGGTAAAGTTGTGGCCTGTCTGCATGCAATAATAAACATAGCCTCATTCCTTTCTGAGTGATTTAAACTACACAGAAGCCCATTAGAAGGCTCTCTGGAGCCATTGGGCTTCTGTCTTCTCTTCTAAAACTGCTGAGCTCATGACCCTGTATAAATAGCCCTTATTTTGTTTGTCACTGACATAAGAGAGATTGAATGGGAGGCTGGGTCATGAAAAGACTGGGAATCTTAGGGCACAGAATATGCAGAGAGCTTTGTGGTGATCATGGTGTTTGTATGTCAGGGGCACTGTGGACCTCTGTTTAGGCAAGAGGTTCCTGGAAACCTGAGTTCTGCACCCTCTCCCCCATCACTTCCACTTGCACACACATCTGTGGCTCAGCGACACCCTGCACGTGGGGTCTGGGGTTGGTGTGCTGCTCTGCCAGCTACTTCAGGGGTAACTCCTCTCCTGTCTGCCTCTCCTTCACACAGAGAATCTACAGTTTTGGAGGATTTGACCTGACAAACCATTCTTTGCACATAGGCAGTAGTAATGCCTCCCCAGTGGTGAGTGCAGTCAGAAAGAGACCACTGGTTTATACTGGAGGGATGTGGTGGGCAAGGGCTTGAGCTTGGTGCTTAGAGAATAGAGGCCCTGTGAGCAGGTGGTCCTTTATGGCCCTCAGGCTCTTCCCTGCTCTGTGGGGGTAAATGAGAGCTCCCCCAGCCTGGTCTTCTCCCTGGAGGCAGCCACTTCCCCAGGTGCTTTTATCACTCTCCTCACACAGTGGATCCAGGTGCCTTTGGTTTGTGCAGAGAACGCCAAACAGAGCATGGTTGAATGGAGACTGAGATTTCCCACCAAGTCTCTGGGCTCCTGTGGCCTCTCTGCTGCCTTCATGGTCCAGTTCCCACTCACAGGGGGTTCTGCTTCTGGATCAGCCCCAGAGGCTGCTGGGTGCCCAGCATGCTCCCTAAAGGCCACTCTCTCAGGGCCCAAGTGTTTAGGTGAGCTTTCTGTGCAGCTTTGGAAAAACATGCATTTTGTCGCAAAACTGAAATTTAGATTACCTGCTTTATATTTGTTAGCATCATATATGACACAAGAAGAGTTTGAGAAATTCCTGGGAGAAAAACTATTTTATTTGGATGTCAAATTTTATTACTTTGCAAGCCCATAATTTTATGTAGTGATGCTTTTAAAAAATGAAAGTATGATTTTTTTTTCTTTTCTCAGGGGAAAGTTTTTTTTTAAGCAAAGCAAAATGAGTGCTGAGCACAGTCTGCCTTTTCAGACTAGGAAATTCAAACCTAGAAGAGCCAATACCCTTGGCCACCTGATGCTGGCTTTGCTGACTTGCCTTTTGTTCTCCTGGGAAGGGTTACCTGGATATTAGTCCATATAAACCACTGTTGGACTGATGAAGTGCAGTCCCCTTGGGATTTTTGTTGTTGTTTTTGTTGTCTGTTTGACATACCAAGGCCAGGGTTTGAACCAGAGACCTCATATGTGGGAAGCTGGAGCTCAAACATTGAGCCACATAGGCTTCACTGAATTGATTTTTTCTTTTGTTTTTCTTAATTTTTTAGGAGGCATGAGGCAACTGAATCCAGGATCTCCAATGTGAGAAGTGGACACTCAACCACTTGAGCCACATCTGCTCCTAATAGTGTTATTTAAACTAAGGGTTTTATCTTGATGTCTGGAGAAAGTATGGAAAATCGGCTTTTGAGGAATATAACAAAAGCATAAAAACAAAATTGTAAATATAGATAAAAGCACAAGGGTGTCAATTAAACAAGGGAATTTTGGTGTAATGAAATAAATTATTTCGACACATCTTCACCTTGTCCTGACTTAGTCATTTTGAGCAACCACCTGAGTTAACACTTCCCTGGGTATAACCACAACTAGCAACACCTGCACCTTCACAGGTATGGATGATAAGAGCTAACCTCAGCTTCTATGATCAGCCTCTGCCACTTCTTTTCAATTGCCCCCTTGCCACTGCAGCTCTTTCCTGCTGTGTAATTTATTTGCAGGGCATCAATTTCCATATGGCTTGGATGATAAGAAGCTGCTCCCAGCTTCTCCACATGGCCTTAGTCACATCTGCTTTTTGTACCATATATTGTGAAACTGCCAGGCCCAGGATCCATTGGATCCTTCCCATCTGGGTCACAGTAAAGACAAGAGCCTGGAATAAACATGTGCTCCAACCTGCCCTTCCATGAACCCTCACAGGAACCTAGGCTAGGTAAGCTGGGACCTGCCATGCCAAGATTCTCCATTCTCCCCCTCCAGATTCTTTGATATTATGAACCTCTCATTTCATGCTATCTTGCTGGGTATCTGTGTTTGTACCTCATCACTGAAAAAACTTCCCCATAATCTACAAAACACTTGGCTGAATGGGTTCTTGTTCCATGATCTTGGCAGTACCTCTCCACATCAGATACACACACAATGTCAACTGCTTCTGGATTATTTTGGTTAATTTTAATTTTGAATCATGTACCATTTCATATACCCACCTTGGAAGTGACATCAGTTTTAGCTGCATGTGTTGTACTCAAGTCTCATTTCCTTCTAATTTGACAGCTATATGTGAAGTTATTAACACCTGATAAGTTTATTTCAAGTAGGTCAGAGATTGGTTTTTCATTGTTTTCTTTTCCAGAATATAATGTCATCAGTTTGCAGGTGGTGGAATGTTGTCTTTAGGTGGTAGAGGGTCAGTAAATCTTCAGTAACTTAAAAAAAAAAAATCCCTGAGGATATTCCACTGATTTCCTACAATACTGAAAAAACCTCAATTCACTATCATTGGATCCTGTTTTAGTTAACCGAGGCTGATGAAAACAGTATTTCCCCAAATGAGTTGGCTTTTCCAAAGGCAGTTTATTGACTTGCAAGATTACAGTTGTGAAGCTGAGAAAAGAGTCCAAATCAAGACATCTTCTGGCAATGCTCTCTCCTCAAAGATCAGCTGTGGGTGATCCTGGACTCTTCTGTCATATGGGAAGGTACATGGTGTCATCTGTCAGTCTCTGCTTTCTCCTCTGAACTCTGTTGCTTTCAGTTTCTGGTTTCTCTCTCAGCTTCTGAACATTTCACTCTGAGCACCTGTGTCTGTCTCTTTCCATATGGACTCTAGTAAGAGGATTAAGTCCCACCCTGGGGCATGCCTTACAGAAGTAATCTAATCAAAGAGTCCCATTTACAGTAGGTCCACTCCCACAGGAATGGATTGGCTCTAAGGACATGATTCTCTGGGATCCATCCAGCATCAAACTGTTACAGATCCTCTCTAGTGAACTGTTCGCCATACATGGGCTGCCCTATAATTACCTCTTGTGGGATCAGTGTTGTTGCCTGATGGCATAGACCTCAGGACCATGAGGACCAAAGGGAATGTTTTGGCCAAGACAGCACCAGTGAGTCAATATTTAAGCTTTAATTTATATATTTCATGGATTTATTCTACCTTACCATAGGTGTTGGAAGATATGGGCAATGGATGATTTGCTGGATGGGAAACACTTGAACCAAACTTTAAATATATATATTATATATTTATATACATATATATATTTTAAAGATATTTAGATTACATAAAGGTTTATTGACACTCTTTTTTATAACCTTTCCAGTGAAGTGAGTTTGAAGCTTGCTTGAGAGTTCAAAGGGTACTCTCTGCTTTGGAAAACCATTTTCTTTTTTTCCCCTACAGTTAAAGCATTCTTATTTTGACAAGAGAATGCCTCAACCCATTCTTAATACCTGTAAGCCATAAACTATATATAATTATAATCCATTGAAAGAACTGACTGATAAAGCCCTTCAGCTGATGTTCAAATAGTCCAGTTGTGGAGGTTAAGTTTATGGAGATACATACATTAATAAATTTTGCCTAGTTTACAAGCCTGTCACGTATGATCCTGGTTACAGATTTTTTAAAGTACCTTATCAAAGACTGTCCACCAATATAGTTCCTTGTCCTTTTTCATTTTTTGCATTCTCTAATGGGTAATTTCATGGAGTGCTCACATGTAGTTTCTTCTAGGGACTCTAGGGCAAACAGGGCACTATCCAGCACTTCCTAGATTCTATCCCCAGAATTTAATTGGTGACCCTACTGACTCTATTTTTCTTTTTCAAATACAAAAACACTTTCCTAACTGTGAGCTAACTCATTTGGAGAGGGCTTATGAGGGACATTGTATAAGGAAACTGTTTTGTTGTCTCCACATAATGTTGAGCTGCTAGGTTGGCATTTTTCTTCTAAGTTTTGTGAGTGTGAGCTTCCACTTTTATCACAACATTTTTTCTTTGTTTTACCTTTTTCTTAGGTGATAGAAATACATCTATTACTTCAGATATTTACCATTCTTTATTTGGTTCCTAATGACTTCAGGGAGTCCATTTGTTTTCATAAACTTCCCAAATCATGAATTACTCCAAACACATATCTACGGTCAGTATAAATATTGTGATTTCCTTTTAGCTAAATGACTGCCTCTATTTAAAAGTTTTACCACAGCTCATTAGGGCATGGTGAGGCTAGGGGCTTGTTGACCAGTAACTGCTTCTACTGTAGTGGTTACTTCATAGTCTGACTCATAAATATCTGTTTCTGTTTTATGGTAAGACACATCTTAAAATATGATCTAACCCAGGTTTAGCAAGGATTTTTATGTTGTTGTTTGAGGGCAAGCATGCAAAAGTTTGGCTCTCAGAACTGGCCGCCTCCGAGGTCTGAGGCATGAAATACGTCTCCCTTAGTTGGCCCCTCGGGACGAGGTATGCACCTACGCCTCCCCGCAGGGGAAACTCACGCAAGCCCCCTCACACCACCTCCGTCTGGGCCAATCTCAGGGCCTCCTACCTCCTAAAGACACGCCTGCTCTCTTCCACCTATCAGTGAGCTATCCAGCTCAGCCCTCTCAAATTTAAGCTCTCCCTAGTAACTACTGACCAGCCTAGTAGATGAGTTCTGCTTCTACGCCCTTATAAGGTAACAACAGCTAAGCTAGCCTATCAGAACCCAATCACCCTCCACCAATCCCCTCTCTTCATACTCTATAAAACTGCTTGTACTTCCTCAATAAAGTAGACCTGCGCCATCCACCTCATCTCCGCAGTTGTCCTTCGAGTCACTGTGCATCCTCTCACGCCTGCGCCTCCCCACCCCGAGCCCCCTGTCTAGAGAAGCGGGGGCTCCTCACCTCAGTTGTTTTGTTTTGTTTTGTTTTGTGTGTGTGTGTGTGTGTGTTTTGCTTTGCTTTGCTTTATTTTTGGTAAATCTGGTCCTGGGGATAATAATTGAGAAACAGGAACCTCACAATCTTGAGAATCATCTTTTTCAGGCATGGACAACAGAGTACTGGATTTAAAGTATCACAGTAGAGGATTTGGATATTTTAAGGAGTGAGCAGCATGATTTCAAAAAAGGTCAGTCTGTGAGTTGACATATGCTAGGTTTTTCTTGAGATTAGCAACCAGCAAATCATGAGCTCTATTAACTAAAAAGTACGCCCCCTGCCCAAGTCAGCTGACACCTCATGTAATGTTGCAACCGCAGCTACTATCCTTTCATGGCTGAGTATGGTATAATTTCTGCATCCAATTACAGACTGGAATATTCTATAGCTTTTTCCCTTTGGAAACTGAGGCACAGTGGTCTCACAAGAAGAGACATGCTGTTTCCATGGCTATGCTTGCAACCGAAGGAATGTGGTAATAAAGAGTTCCCAGTAAACAGGAGGAAGCTGTTAAAGACTAAAAGAAAAGATGAGCACATACATTTTGTAGTAAATTGAACACCTAGACTGTACCTTGAGATAAGATTTTCTTAAGTTCCTTAGACTATGAGGAATGCTGATAGTTAACTGCATGTTGCTGCTTGTTCTCATGTAGACTGGGGTATATATAGAGTGCCTTGTAAACAAAAAGTTGTCTGATGAGTCTCTACTCACAGACGCCCTGATCCCAGCTCTCTCTCTCTTTCTTTCATTCTTCTTTTTCTCTTTCTTTCATTCCCAATAACGTTCAGAGGCAAATCTCCAACAAATGCTTTGGGCACTCCAAAGCAGGGCCCAAAGAAGTGAGTCTTCCAAAACAGCATTGGGACCCACGGAAAGGACTCCTACGAGGGTCATGAATGATGTCCAAAGCAGTGTGTCTCAGGTCTTCTTTTAGGTAAGTAACATTTCCACGAAGTCATCAGGGTAATGGGTATTCAAACGGGAAGTGTAGAAGAATATTTGCAAGTGTTAAAAACTTCGTTGAAAGCTAGTGGGGTGCCTGTAAAAAGTTGTGAGTTAATTGAATTGTTTGCTTTAATACAAAAATATTGTGGTTGGTTTCAACCTCAGGGGCATAATGTTTTAAATTTGAAACAGTGGAGATGTGTAATGAAAGCTTTACAGAGAGCAAATCAAGGAGGGGAATCCATTCCTTTTATCTGCGTGAGCTTTGTGCCAGCAAATTACTGCCACCTTAGATCCTTTACAATCAGAGGAAGATGACAAAGAAGAAATTACTATATTTTCAAAACCAATAGAGAAACAGAAAGTGGAGGGCCATTTGAAAGAAATAAATTCTGAGCCAAAAAGGCGGAGGAGATTTGGTGAGACAGTGATAGAAGAGATTCTTGCAAGAGGTGGAACTTTCGGTTTCTGACGTGGAGGACAGAAGTTTTAGGAGGAACCCTTCCACCTAGGGCTGGCAGCCTGTCTGGGGTGGTCCCTGAACTCTTTGTAGTGCAGCAGCACACCCAGCAGGCTGTTTCAGAGGCTTGCAGGGCAGGAGGTGTCTGGATGTCGATTTGGTGAGACAGTGACAGAAGAGATTCTTGTAAGAGGTGGAATTTTGGGTTTCTGACACAGAGGTCAGAGTTTGCAGGTGGGGCCCCTCTCCCTAGGGCTGGTGCCCAGCTGCAGGGATCCCTGAAGGCTGTGTTGCACTGCAGTGCTCCCAGGCCCCTGTTAGCTGGATGCATAGTTCCCAGGTCTGTGTCCCCTAAACCCTGGTGGCCCACACTCCAAAGACTCACACACCTTGTGTCTGCAATATCAAAGGCTTGCCATCCCTGAATCCACTGCACAATGAGGTCCACTGATGTCTTTGATTATTCTAGCCCTCAGCATTTGTTTTTTTCTTTTTTCTTTTTTCTTGTTCTTTTTTTGCCTTGGTTGCTAATATTGCATTATATTCTGGTCTTTTCTCCCATTTTATCCCCCAAGGTTCTTTTTTGTTTATTTAGGGTATTTTTTTTCTCCTTTTCTTTTTCTTGCTTGTTTCCCTCCCTTTTCTTTGCCCACCCTCTTTTTTCTTCTCTTTTTTTCTTTTCTCTCTTTTTCTTCTTATTTTATTATATTTAGTTTATATAATAGGAGCTGCAGGGAGCACTTCACATTTGTGTTTCCTCATCCTCCATTTCCTCTTTTCTGTGTGAATTGATTTTGGCCACCTACACTATCCCCTTTCCTCCACATCTTGTTATCCTCCCTCATCTACTGTCTCCCTTACATTCCACCTCCCTTTCTTTGGCCCCCAAATTGTCTGACTTTTAATTTCTAATACCTTTGTTCTGTTTCCTGTCTTTTGTCCACTCTTGATATTATTGTCTTTCTTTTCTCTTTCCCTCTCTCATTAAAACACTGGCTTTTTAATTCATACTCTATTCCTTCCATATTCACTTGACTGTCTCATTATAGGTACTTTATTTAATGCTATAACTCAACACAATTTACATGAGTCTAATATCCACTCTCCCAGATCTCACATTTATGCTCTGTTAACATTTATTACCAATACTACATTACACACTTTCTTTTCTTACTCATTTTGCTTTCCCTGGCCCTAATATTTGCCTTCAAAGTGAACTTAGCCAGCAACAAGAACAAAGAACAAGAAGAACAAAGTGACTAAGAGAAGACATAACACTTATGCAAGAACAACTAATTAATCCCCAAGATGATTAAACCCATCAAGATAAAATGATGACCAGACAGCAACAAAAAACTACAAACCAAACCAATAATCAGGAAAACATGGCTGAATCCAATGAACAAACTAAAAGCCAGGAAAGGGAGCAGAACATCAGACAAGTAATTAAAGATCTCAAAATATATATTAGCGACCAGCTTACTGAAGTATAGGAAGAAATTAACAATATGAAGAAAATGCTTGGAGAGGAAATTGCAGACATACACAAAAAGATAACAGATATGATGGGGATGAACACCACAGTTCAAGGAATGAAGAATAGACTTGGTGCATATAGCAGCAGATTAGAAGAGGCAGAGGAGAGAATTAGCAACATGGAAGACATTACATCTGAAATCAAACAGATAATAGAACTGATCAATAAAAAGATAGAAAAAATCCAGCTAGGACTTAGGGACCTGAATGACAATGCAAAATGCACAAACATATGTATTATAGGCATCCCAGAAGGAGAAGAGAAGGGAAAGGGGACAGAAAGGCTGTTGGAGGAAATAATGGCTGAAAACTTCCCAAATCTACTGAGAGAGATGGATATACATGTCTAGGAAGCACAACAAATCCCAAACATCATAAATCCCAATAGGCCCACCCCAAGACATATACTTGTCAAATTATCCAATGCTCAAGACAAAGAAAAAATTCTAAAAGCAGCAAGAGAAAAGAAAACCATCACATACAAGGGAAGCTCCATAAGATTAAGTGCTGCTTTCTCATCTGAAACCATGGAGGCAAGAAGGCAGTGGTATGATATAGTCAAGGTACTAAAAGGAAAAAAAAATCCATCCAAGAATACTCTACCCAGCTAAACTAGCATTCAAAAATGATGGAGAGTTCAAAATATTCACAGATAAACAAAAATTGAAAGAGAATGCCAAAAAGAACCCTGCCCTTCAAGAAATACTAAAGGGAGTTCTGCAGAAATGAAAAAACAGGACAGGAAGAGTTGGAGGAGAGTGTAAGAGCAACGAACAAGACAAAAAGAGAAGGAAAAAAACAAACAAAATATGACAAACACAAGTCCAATCAAAATATGGCTAACATAAATAATTCCTTGAAAGTAATAACACTGAATGTCAACAGATTAAACTCACCTATCAAAAGATTCAGACTGGGACATTGGATAAGGAAATATGACCCATCTATATGCTGTCTACAAGAAACACATCTTAGACCCAGGGATTCATGTAGGTTGAAAGTGAATGGTTAGAAAACAATCTTACAAGCAAACAATAACCAAAAACAGGCAGGAGTAGCTATATTAATATCAGACAAAATAGACTTTAAATGTGAAACAATTGTGAGAGACAAAGAAGGTTACTACATTTTAGTGAAAGGGACAATCTATCAAGAAGATCGAACAATCATAAATATTTATGCTCCTAACAAGGGCGCCCCCAAATACATGAGGCAAACACTGGAAAAACTAAGTGAAAGAGTAGATGCCTCTACAATTATAGTGGGAGATTTTAATACACCATGACCAACTTTGGATAGAACATCTCAAAAGAGAAACACTAAAGAAACAAAAACTTTAAACAGTATATATTAGAGGAGTTGGATCTAATAGACATATACAGATCATTACACCCGAATACAGCAAGATATACATTTTTCTCAAGTGCACATGGATCATTCTCCAAGATGGACCATATGCTAGGCCACAAAGAAAGGCTCAGTGAATTCAGAAAGATCAAAATCATAAAAAATAATATCTCTGACCACAGTGGAGTGAAGCCAGATTTCACACCAAGATATGGAAATTAAACAGCACACTCTTAGAAAAACAGTGGGTCAAAGAGTAAATCTCAAAAGAAATTAATAACTACCTTGAAACTAATGAAAATGATAACATACAAAACTTATGGGGTGCAGCAAAAGCAGTACTGAGAGGGAAATTTATAGCCATAAATTCATACATCCAAAAAGAAGAAAGAGCAAAAATTGAAGAACTACCTGCATATTTGGAGGAATTAGTTAAAAAACAACAACAACAAAGTAACCCCACAGGAAGAAGAAAGAAAGAAAGAACAAAGATAAGAGCAGAACTAAATGAAATAGGAAATAGGAAAGCACTTGAAAGGATAAACAAAACCAAGAAGCTGGTTCTTTGAGAAGATCAATAAAATTGACAAACCCTTAGGTAGACTAACAAAGAAAAAGAGAGAGAAAATGCAAATACACAAAATACGAAATGAGAAGGGAGATATCACCACTGACCCCACAGAAATAAAGATTATCATGAGAGGATACTTTGAAAACCTATATTTCAACAAAAATGACAATTCAGAGGAAATGGACAAATTCCTAGAAACACATAAGCAGTCTATATTGATGAAAGAATAAATTGATGATCTCAACAAGCCAATCACAAGTAAAGAGATAGAATCAGTCATTAAAAACCTCCCAACTAAGAAGAATCCAGGGCCAGATGGCTTCACAGGTGAATTCTAGAGAACATTCCAGAAAGAACTAATGCCAATCCTGTTGAAACTCTCCCAAAAAATCAAAACAGAAGGAACATTACCTAACTCCTTCTATGATGCCAACATTACCCTAGTACCAAAGCCAAACAAAGAAACGACACCACAAGAAAGGAAAATTACAGACCAATCTCTCTAATGAACCTAGATGCAAAAATCCTCAACAAAATAGTTGCTAACTGTATTGCACAACACATTAAGCAAATTATATACCATAACCAAGTGAGATTCATTCCGGGTATGCAAGGATGGTTCAACATAAGCAAATCAATCAATGTAATAAACCATATAAGCAGATTAAAGGGAAAAAATCACGATTATATCTATAGATGCAGAAAAAGAATTGGACAAAATACAGCACCCTTTCTTGATAAAAACACTCCAAAAGATCAGAATACAAGGAAATTTTTTGTACATGATAAAGAGTATATATGAAAAATCCACAACCAACATCTTTTACAATGGTGAAATCCTAAAATCCTTCCCTCTAAGATCAGGAATGAGACAAGGATGCCCACTCTCACCCCTTCTATTTAACATTGTCTTAGAAGTACTTGCTCGAGCACTGAGGCAAGAACCAGATACAAAAGGCATTCAAATTGGAAAGGAAGAAGTCAAAATTTCATTATTTGCAGATGACATGATCCTATACATAGAAAACCCTTAGTAGTCTACAACAAGGCTTCCAGAACTCATAAATGAGTTTAGTGAAGTTGCAGGTTATAAGATGAATGTGTAAAAATCAGTAGTATTTCTATATACAAATAATGAGCAAGCTCAGGAGGAAATCAAGAAAAAAATACATTTACAATAGTAAATTAAAAAATCAAATACCTGGGAATAAACTTAACTAAAGATGTAAAAAACTTATACACAGAAAACTACATAAGACTGTTCAAGGAAATCAAAGAAGACCTAAATAAATGAAAGAATATTCCCTGTTCATGGATAGGAAGACTAAATATTATCAAGATGTCTATCCTACCAAAACTGATCTACACATTCAATGCAATCCCAATAAAAATCAACACAGCATTCTTTAAGGAATTAGGAAAACTCACTATGAAATTTATTTGGAAAGGAAAGAGGCCCTGAATAGCTAAAGATATATTGAAAAAGAAAAATGAGTCATGTCCCTGCAGCCCTGCCACCGACCACCCTCTGGCAGCAGCTCCGGCACCTCCTTGGGCCAGCAGTCCTCCAGCAGAGGGAGCGAGGTGGGCAGCGGTGGTGGCAGCATTGTGGGCTGCAGTACCTCCTCGGGGGGTGGCCCTGGCACCCAAGTGCTAGGAGAACATTTCCGCTGCTGCATCAAGGCCACAAGTCTTACAATTCAGCAAGATTTGGAATTCCTGGCGAATTGCCTTCCTGAAAAGCTCAAAGAAATCTCTTTAAATTCTGTTTCTTAGTTTTCCATTTTGTTGTGTTTCAGTGGAACATCAAGAAACCATGAACAACTTCAGTAATGAGGAGTTTGACTGCCATTTCCTTGATGAAGGTTTTACTGCCAAGGACATTCTGGACCAAAAAATTAATGAAGTTTCTTCTGATGATGATAAAGATGCCTTCTATGTTGTGGACCTTGGAGACATTCTAAAGAAACATCTGAGATGGTTAAAAGTTCTTCCTTGTGTCACCCCCTTCTTTGCAGTCAAATGTAATGACAATAAAGCCACAGTGAAGACCCTGGCTTCCATAGGGACAGGATTTGATTGTGCTAGCAAGACTGAAATCCAGTTGGTACAGAGTCTTGGGGTGCCGCCACAGAGGATAATCTACGCAAACCCTTGTAAACAAGTGTCTCAAATTAAGTATGCCGCCAATAATGGAGTTGAGATGATGACTTTTGACAGCGAGGTTGAGTTGATGAAAGTGGCCAGGGCACATCCAAAGGCAAAAGTTGGTTTTGTGGATTGCCACCAATGACTCCAAAGCAGTCTGCCACTCAGTGTTAAATTTGGACCACACACAAAATCAGCAGGCTTCTTTTGGAATGGGTTTAAGAGCTTGATATCAATGTCATTGATGTCAGCTTCCATGTGGGAAGTGGCTATACTGATCCTGAAACTTTTGTGCAGGCCATCTCTGATGCCCGCTGTGTCTTTGACATGGGAGCTGAGGTTGGTTTCAGCATGTATCTGCTTGATATTGATGATGGCTTTCCCAGAACTGATGATGTGAAGCTTACATTTGGAGAGATAACCAGTGTCATTAATCCAGCATTAGACAAGTATTTCCCATTAGATTCTGGAGTGAGAATCATAGCTGAACCAGGCCGATATTATGTTGCTTCAGCTTTCACACTTGCAGTGAATATCATTGCCAAAAAAAATTGTATTTAAGGAACACAGGCTCTGATGATGAAGATGAATCGAGTGAACAAACCTTTATGTATTATGTGAATGACAGAGTATATGGATCATTTAATTGTGTCCTTTATGGTCATGAGCATGTAAAGCCTCTTCTGCAGAAGAGATGCAAACCAGATGAGAAATATTACTCATCTAGCATATGGGGACCCACGTGTGATGGCCTTGATCGGATCGTTGAGTGCTGTGACCTGCTGGAAATGCACGTGGGTGACTGGATGCTGTTTGAGAACATGGGGGCTTACACTGTGGCTACTGCTTCCACTTTCAATGGGTTCCAGAGGCCAACCATCTACTATGTGATGTCAGGTCCTGCATGGCAAGTCATGCAACAAATCGAGATCGGGGGGTTTCCACCCAAAGTAGAGGAGCAAGACGCCAGTGCTCTGCCTTTTTCCTGTGCTTGGGAAAGTGGGATGAAGCGCCACCCGGCCACTTGTGCTCCAGCTAGTATTAATGTGTAAATACCATTTTTGTAGCTGCTAACTGTGAGTTTAGCTTGAATGGGGGATCATTTAACTTAATTACTGCTAGTTTTGAAATGTCCTTCTAAGAGTAGGATTGGCACAGACACAGCAATAAGGAAGACTAGGAGATGGGGTTACACTTATCTGTGTTCCTATGGAAAGTAGTTGATTATTTTGTTTTATATGGATTTTTTAAAAAGATGTGTTTATTTATTTAATCCCCCCTCCCCTGGTTGTCTGTTCTCTGTGTCTATTTGCTGCATCTTGTTTCTTTGTCCGCTTCTGTTGTTGTCAGCAGCACGAGAAGTGTGGGCGGTGCCATTCCTGGTCAGGCTGCACTTTCTTTTGGGCTGGGCAGCTCTCCTTATAGGGCGCACGCCTTGTGCGTAGGGCTCCCCTATGCGGGGGACACCCCTGTGTGGCACCGCACTCCTTGCGTGTATCAGCACTGCACATGAGCCAGCTCCACATGGGTCAAGGAGGCCCAGGGTTTGAACCGCAGACCTCCCATGTGATAGACAGATGCCCTAACCACTGGGCCAAGTCCGTTTCCCTGTATGGATTTTTATTCACTTTCAAACCTACTTCTAAGGGATGCCTCTGACCTGCTGAGCAAGCATTTGTAGCTTTTATAACATCAGAATGGGCCAAAAGCTTGATGTTGTGACCTGATTTAAAAATAAAAGTATCTTGAAATAAAAAAAAAAGAAAAACGAAATTGGAGGAATCACACTACCTGACTTCAAAACATACTACAAAGCTACAGTAGAGAAAAAAGCATGGTATTGGCACAAGGAGAGACACAGACCAATGGAACTGAATTGAGAGCTGATAGAGATCCTCATATATATAGTCATATAATATTCAGTAAAGCCACCAAACCCTCTCAACTGGGAAATAATGGCCTAGTCAAAAAATGGTGCCTGGAGAACTGGATATCCATATGTAAAAGAATGAAAGAGATTACCATCTCGCACCTTATACAAACATCAACTCAAGATGGATCAAAGACCTAAATATAAGAGCCAAGACCATAAAGACTTTGGAAAGCAGTGTAGGGAAGCATATACAAGATGTTGTAATAGGAAATGGCTTCATGAACTTCACACCAAAAGCATGAGGAAAAAAAGAACAAGTAGATAAATGGGACCTCCTCAAAATTAAAGCCTTCTGCACCTCAAAGGAGTTTGTCAAGAAAGTGAAAAGAGAGCCTACACAATAGGAGAAAATATTTGGTAACCATATATCTGATAGGAGACTTATAACCTGCATATATAAAGAACTCCTATATCTTGAAAATAAAAAGATAAACAACCCATATAAAAAATGGGGAAAAGATTTAAACAGACACTTCCCCAAAGAAGAAATACAAATGGCAAGAAAGCACATGAAAAAAATGCTCCAAATCTCTAGCTATCAGGGAAATGCAAATCAAAACTACAATGAGATACCATCTTACACCCATAAGATTGGCAGCTATGAAAAAAACAAGACTACAAATGCCGGAGAGGATGTGGAGGAATGGGAACACTCATCCACTGTTGGTGGTAATGCAGAAGGATCCAACCATTCTGGAGGACAGTTTGGAAGTTTCTTAAAAAACTAGCCATAGATTTGCCATATGACCTAGCAATTCCACTGCTGGGGATATACCCAATAGAATTGAAAACAAGGACACAAACTGATATATGCACACCAATTTTCATAGCAGCATTCTTCACTATTGCCAAAAGTTGGAATCAACCCAAATGCCCATCAACAGATGAATGGATAAATAAAATGTGGCATACACATACAATGGAATACGACTAGGCTTTAAAAACAAATACACTGCAAACACACGTGATAACATTGATGAATCTTGAGAACCTTATTTTGAGTGAAGCAGCCCACGCATTGAAGGACAAATACTACATGATCTCAATGTTATGAAATAAGTAAACCAAGCTGCCTCAGAGAGCTAGAGCCTGGGTGATAGGCTTACAGGAATTTGGGGGGTAGAGGAAGGTTGCGAGCTGACACCTACATGGGTGAACTCTATGATAACTATGAGGTAAGTATTTGTACAAGGAGGGATAAAATGGGGGCATAGGGTTACCTTTGGGTGGGGCTTTGTTGTCTTGTGGGGGGTTAGGGATAGGAGGATGGGTAGTATTGCCCAAGAAATTGGGGGGAGGGTGGGTAAACATACGAACGTAGGAGATTGTCAGGTATTTGGTTGAGAGTATAATGCTGAGAAAACCTTTTCAAAAATATAATAGTGCATTGGAATCAAACATAGTAGAAGTGGTCAATAAAAAGGTAGAAAAAATCCAGATAGGACTTAGGGACCTGAATGATAATGCAAAACGCTCAAACATACGTATTATAGGCATTCCAGAAGGAGAAGAGAAGGGAAAGGGGTCAGAAAGAGTGTTGCAGGAAATAATGACTGAAAACTTCCCAAATCTACTGAAAGAGACAGATGTACATATCCAAGAAGCACAGCACACTCCACTGGTCATAAACCCCAAGAGGCCCACCCCAAGACATATACTTGTCAAATTATCCAATGCTCAAGACAAAGAGAAAATTCTAAAAGCAGCAAGGGAAAAGAAAACCATCACATACAAGGGAAGCTCCATAAGATTAAGTGCTGATTTCTCATCTGAAACCATGGAGGCAAGAAGGCAGTGGTATGATATACTCAAGGTACTAAAGGAAAAAAATTTCCAAACAAGAATACTCTATCCAGCTAAACTAGCATTCAAAAATGATGGAGAGTTCAAAATATTCACAGATAAACCGAAACTGAAAGAGTATACCAACAAGAAACCTCCCCTTCAAGAAATTCTAAAGGGAGTTCTGCAGGAAGAAAGGAAAAAACAGGACAGTCAGAGATGGAGGAGAGTGTAAGAGCAACAAAAAAGACAAAAATAGAAGGGGAAAATAAAATACTACAAACAAAATATAACAAACACAAATCCAACCAAAATATGGCTACCACAAATAATTCTCTGAACGTAATAACACTGAATGTCAACGGACTAAACTCACCTATCAAAAGATTCAGACTGGGACACTGGATAAGGAAATATGACCCATCTATATGCTGTCTACAAGAGACACATCTTAGACCCAGAGAGACTCATGGAGGTTGAAAGTGAATGGCTGGAAAACCATTATACAAGCAAACAACAACCAAAAAAGGGCAGGAATAGCTATATTAATATCAGACAAAATATACTTTAAATGTGAAACAATTGTGAGAGACAAAGAAGGATACTACATTTTAGTGAAAGGGACAATCTGTCAAGAAGATCGAAGGATCATAATTATTTATGCTCCTAACAAGGGTGCCTCTAAATACGTGAGAAAAACGCTGGAAAAACTAAGTGAAAAAATAGATGCATCTACAATTATAGTGGGGGATTTTAATACACCACTATCAAATCTGGAGAGAACATCTCAAAAGAGAATCACTAAAGAAACAAAACATTTGAACAGTATACTAGAAAAGCTGGATCTAATAGACATATATAGATCATTACACCCAAACACAGCAGGATATACATTTTTCTCAAGTGCACATGGAACATTCTCCAAGATACATCATATGCTAGGCCACAAAGAAAGGCTTAATGAATTCAGAAAGATCAAAATCACACAAAACAATATCTCTGATCACAGTGGAGTGAAGCTGGAAATTTGCAAGGGATGGAGGCCCACACTTCACACCACGATTTGGAAATTAAACAGCAAACTCTTAGAAAAACAGTGGGTCAAAGAGGAAATCTCAAAAGAAATCAATGACTACCTTGAAACAAATGATAATGATAACACAACATACCAAAATTTATGGGATGCAGCAAAAGCAGTACTGAGAGGGAAATTTATAGCCATAAATTCATATATCAAAAAAGAAGAAAGAGCAAAAATTGAAGAACTAACTGCACTTTTGACAGAATTAGAAAAACAACAACAAAGTAACCCAACAGGAAGCAGAAGGAAGGACATAACAAAGATAAGAGCAGAACTAAATGAAATAGAAAATAAGAAAGCACTTGAAAAAATAAACAAGAACAAGAGCAGGTTTTTTGAGAAGATCATCAAAATTGACAAACATTTAGTGAGACTAACAAAGAAAAAAAGAGAAAAGATGCAAATACACAAAATAAGAAATGAGAAAGGTGATATCACCACTGATCCCACAGAAATAAAGCCTATCATAAGAGGATACTTTGAAAAACTATACTCCAACAAAAATGACAATTTAGAGGAAATGGACAAATTCCTAGAAACACATAAGCAGCCCACATTGATGAAAGAAGAAATTGATGATCTTAACAAACCAATCATAAGCAAAGAGATAGAATCAGTCATTAAAAATCTCCCAACTAAGAAGAGCCCAGGGCCAGACGGCTTCACAGGTGAATTCTACAAAACATTCTGGAAAGAACTAACACCAATCCTGTTGAAACTATTCCAAAAAATTGAAACAGAAGGAACATTGCCACCTTCTATGAGGCCAACATTATCCTAGTACCAAAGCCAAACAAAGACACCACAAGAAAGGAAAATTACAGACCAATTTCTCTAATGAACCTAGACGCAAAAATACTTAACAAAATACTTGCTAATCATATTCAACAACACATTAAATGAATTACACACCATGACCAAGTGGGATTTATTCCAGGTATGCAAGGATGGTTCAACATAAGAAAATCAATCAATGTGATACACCATATAAACAGATTGAAGGAAAAAAATCACATGATTATATCTATAGATGCAGAAAAGGCATTTGACAAAATACAGCACCCCTTCTTGATAAAAACACTCCAAAAGATCGGAATACAAGGGAACTTTTTCAACATGATAAAGAGTATATATGAAAAACCTACAGGCAACATTGTTTACAATGGCAAAATCCTGAAATCCTTCCCTCTAAACTCAGGAACAAGACAAGGATGCCCATTGTCTCCGCTCCTATTTAACATTGTCTTGGAAGTACTTGCCCAAGCATTGAGGCAAGAACCAGATATAAAAGGCATTCAAATTGGAAGGAAAGAAGTCAAAATTTCACTATTTGCAGAAAACCCTGAGAGATCTACAACAAAGCTTCTAGAACTCATAAATGAGTTCAGCAAAGTTGCAGGTTATAAGATCAATGCAAAAAAATCAGTAGCATTTTTGTACACCAATAATGAGCAAGATCAGGAGGAAATCAAGAAACAAATACCATTCACAATAGTAAATAAAAAAATCAAATACTTAGAAATAAATTTAACTAAAGAGGTAAAAAACTTATACACTGAGAACTATACAAGACTGTTCAAGGAAATCAAAGAAGACCTAAATAAATGGAAGAATATTCCTTGTTCATGGATAGGAAGACTGAATATTATTAAGATGTCTATCCTACCAAAACTGATCTACACATTCAATGCAATCCCAATAAAAATCAACACAGCCTTCTTTAAGGAACTAGAAAAACTAACTATGAAATTTATTTGGAAAAGAAAGAAGCCCCGAATAGCCAAAGACATATTGAAAAAGAAAAACGAAATAGGAGGAATCACACTTCCTGACTTCAAAACATACTACAAAGCTACAGTAGTGAAAACAGCATGGTATTGGCATAAGGAGAGACACACAGACCAATGGAATCGAATTGAAAGTTCAGATGTAGAACCTCATGTATATAGCCATATAATATTCAATAAAGCCACCAAACCCTCTCAACTGGGAGAGAATGGCTTATTCAACAAATGGTGCCTAGAGAACAGGATAGCCATATGTAGAAGAATGAAAGAGGATTACCATCTCACACCTTATACAAAGATCAACTCAAGATGGATCAAAGACCTAAATATAAGAGCCAAGACCATAAAGATCTTGGAAAGCAGTGTAGGGAAACATCTACAGGACCTTGTAATAGGAAATGGCTTCATGAATATCACACCAAAAGCATGAGGAGCAAAAGAACAAATAGATAAATGGGACTTCCTCAAAATTAAAGCCTTCTGCACCTCAACAGAGTTTGTCAAGAAAGTAAAAAGGGAACCCACACAATGGGAGAAAATATTTGGCAACCATATATCTGATAAGAGGCTTATAACTTGCATATATAAAGAACTCATAAATATTGAAAACAAAAAGATAAACAACCAATTTTAAAAATGGGAAAAAGACTTAAACAGACAATTCTCCAAAGAAGAAATACAAATGGCTAAAAAGCACATGAAAAAATGCTCCAAATCTCTAGCTATCAGGGAAATGCAAATCAAAACTACAATGAGATACCATCTTACTCCCATAAGATTGGCAGCTATGAAAAAAACAGAAGAATACAAATGCTGGAGAGGATGTCAAGAAAGGGGAAAACTCATCCACTGCTGGTGGGAATGCAGAAGGATCCAACCATTCTGGAGGACAGTTTGGCGGTTTCTCAAAAAAGTAACCATAGATTTGCCATATGACCCAGCTATACCACTGCTGGGTATATACCCATCAGAACTGAAAACAAGGACACAAACAGATATATGTACACCGATGTTCATAGCAGCATTGTTTACTATTGCCAAAAGTTGGAATCAATCCAAATGTCCATCAACAGATGAGTGGATCAATAAAATGTGGTATATACACACAATGGAACACTACTCGGCAGAAAGAACAAATACACTACAATCACACGTGATAACATGGATGAACCTTGAGAATCTTATGTTGAGTGAAGCAACCCAGGCATTGAAGGACAAATACTACATGACCTCAATGATATGAAATAAGCAAACTGCCTCAGAGAGCTAGACACCAGAAAAGAGGCTTACAGGAAATCAGGGGGTGGAGGAAGGATGTGAGTTAAAGTCTGCAGGGGTGGAATCTGTGATGAGCTGGCGGTAAGTATGAGCACAAAGAAGGCACAAAATGGGGGCAAAGGGTTACCTTCGGGTGGGGCTTTGTGGGTTTGAGGGGGGCTGGGGAAGGGCAGAGGGGTAATATTGTCCAAAAATTGGGAGGAGGGAGGGGCAACATATGAACATGGGAGAGTGTCAGGTGTTCGTTGAGAACAAAATGTTGAGAAAATCGTATCAAAGTATAAGTAGGAGGGTTACCTGTTTAGGATGCTCAGGGGGTATGGTCTGATGCGGGACGGACTCTGGGGGAATAGCTGAAGGCTCATTTTGCCAGGGTGGGCTGTACCATTGGGAAGAGACCCAAGAAGTGAGAGTTGGGGTGGACCCACATCCTAGGGAGGACTAATGCCGTCAAATAGAGAGAACTGTATCTCTAGTGAGAAAGGATGGCTCCCAGGGCATTAGGGCAGTTGAGAAAGTCAGGCCCTGAATACTGCTGCAAGTATCTCTGGACATAGCTTCTCAGGAAAGGGAGATTGGCTGGCGTTGTGGGCCCCAAGGGGAGGGGAAAATGGATGTGGAATGGATGGAACCAAGGTAATATGGGGGCAAGAGAGGAGTTTTGTGAGAGTACACGAAGATGGATATAAAATATGTAATATTACTCCAAAAACATATAGGGGATGACAGACTAATAATGTAAACCATAAGGCAAAACATAGGATAACTAAAAAATTTAGAAAACTGTACAACCTAAAGTATGGACCACATAGTAAGCACAGATGTCATCTTGTTTGAAAGCTATTGTCTCAGAATCTGTACATCAGTTTCAGGAAATATGATATGAACAAGTTAACAGATTATCGCTGTGGAAGGGAAAAGGTTTTATGGTGAATCTGGGGAAGTACTGTATATTGTATATATGAATTTCAGTGATCTAAGACTCTTGTGAAGCTGAAATTATGTTGGGATTGACTTACCGGAAGTTTTGGATCACAGAGTGGTTCAACAATAGCAGTGGAGGAATATTGATATAGGATGTTATTGACAGGATATATATGGTTTACAGGGAGTTATACAGGGTATATGCCCAGGGTATATAGTAATGTCTAGATATAGTGGAAACAATTAAAAACAATAGCTGGGGGGGTACTGGGCCCCTGGCTGGGGGGTCACTGCCGTGGACCCTGGGGAAGCAGCGGCAGTCCCCCAGGTGCAACGGCAAGAACCAGGAAGGAAGGAGGGCCCAACAGTGGGCTCCTGATACTTATGGCTATGCTTTTGAGCCTATTATCCTGCAATAAGAATAAGGCCTAGAGTAGCACTGTGCCTGGGAGTTTCCTCCTGACAGCCTTCATGTTACACAAATGTGACCACTCTCACAGCCAAACTCAGCATGTAGATGCAGTGCATTCCCCCCAGCGTGGGACATGACACCCAGGGATGAGCCTTCCTGGCACTGAGGGATCACTACCACATATCAGCTCAAGATGCAACTAGAAAAGGACCTTGAATTAAAGGTTCAACACAGATCAGCAGAATATCCCTGTCTACATATAATAACATGACTTCAAAATGCTGTTTGACCTAATGTAAGGGGGAAATGGAAAGGAGAAATGAGAATATAAGGCTATGAGTCTCTAAAAAAGAGTCTGGAGGTTGTCAGAAGGAATGCCCTTATGCACAACTGAGCAGAGTCTGAGAGACAGATAAAGTAGGTACAACCCCAGGTATTGGCTCTTTTGAGGGATAAAGAGACCCACGGGTTCTATGGTCATGGCAGATGGGGTTCACTGCCATGGCAGATGGCCCTTCTTTGGAGCCGGTGTTTCTGCGTGATGGAATTGGACTCAGAGGGGATCTCTTTTCAGAAGACTTGCATGCTACTTCAATGGAATTGTAGTTGGTGCTGGGGTTTTAGATATATTTAGGGGATTTGAATCTCTGGACTGATAATATGACACTGAGGCTCAGAGCCTCAACAGACTTCAGCTCCTACACTTTGATTTATTGGACTTACCCCACTCAGCTAACATGGAGTTGAGGAAGGTCAACCACCACACCATGGAGCCTAGAGTGTCTACAACTGAAAGCAGGAAGAGTGCATCCAGTATCCATGTGGAATCTAAGGCCCCACTTGACATAGATGTGCAATGGACACAACCAATCCAATGTCCACAGAGAAAATGTGGAATGGGTGTGGGAAGGGTAGCCATGGTGGCTGCTGGGTTTGGGGAATGGGAGGAAGAGATGAGATGTGGAGGCATTTTCGGGACGAGGAGATGTCCTGGGTGGTGCTTCATGGACAATTATGGGACATTGTAGATCCCCCCAGGGCCCACTGGATGGAACGTGGGAGAATGTGGGCTATGATGTGGACCATTGACTAGGGGTGCAGTGATGCTCAGAGATGTACTTATCAGGTGCAATGGATGTGTCATGATGATGGGAGAGAGTGTTGCTGTGGGGGGAGTGGGGGGTGGGGGTGGTGGGGTTGAATGGAACCTCATAATTTTTAATGTAATTTTTAAAAATAAATAAATAAATAAAAAATAAATAAATGTTAATGGGATCTCTACAATGATAAAAAAAATGTAAGTCTTAATTAATGAAATTACTATGTCTCTTCATAAAAAAATGGTTTTTGCCTAAGTTGAAATGAATAGTTTATTTTTATTCACAAAATAAAGGATGTAAAACTTGAATAAATATTTTGAAAAGTAAAATTTTGTAGAAGTGCTAACTAAAAGTTGATACATTTGTTCAAAAAAGTGTATTTTGTCCTAAAATAAGACAGCTGGTCTTCATAAAATCAGAAAGAACATATGCAGAACAGAACTTGAATGCATGTGGTAAGTTATAAAGGGTATTGTAGTAACTTTGGGTAAGGGAATGTGTCCTGTGAAGGTAAAATTTGTCTTAAAATAATATAATTATAGTCTATATGGTTACAAATAATTATAAGAAGTTTAACAAAGCATTGTTTTAATTAAGGTACTTAAATGGGTAATTGCAAAAAGTCATTATTAAACAAAACCTGAATTGATAATAATAATAATAAAAGGTAATTTTATAACAAGAAAACTTGTTGGCAGCCAGCCTCCCCTTCCAACCTGCTTCTAAAAGACTATTTCTGGTATTACATGCTACTAAGTATTTAAAATGAAGAAAAGATCATTATTTTAACAAGTTTGTTTAGTGTTGATAGTAATTATATTTTGGAAAAAGGTTGCCTGAAAAGTTTCCAAAATTGTTTTGGTAACTTATGTATGTGGGATATACGGAATGTGTTTTTTTATTGTTAATGAAACAGGAGATGATTTTGTCCTAAGAAAAATGATTATTAAGAAAGAATAAAATGTGTGACAAAACCTGAATGAATACTGAAAGTGTAGAAGGTTAATGGAAAATAAATTTTTATGGTTAAAGTTAAGCAAGATTTGATGGGTCTGTCTATGAAGTTTTAAAAAGTTTAGTACCAAGTAGTATACTAATGCAAAGTTAAAATTTTCTTCTTTCTCAAAGTCTCTCAAGTCATTAGCCTGTTTTGGTAAAAGTTTATAGAAAGCTTTCATCTTGAATAATCAGCATACAAAGAAAGTCTGTTTTATCAAAATAGCTTCTTGTGCTTTAACCTCATCATTTCCACAGTATTCAAAGAAAAAAAGGTCTCATCTCTTTTAAAGGAAATTAATTTTCAAACCTGCTTTCTCAAAATCAAATCCTGAAAAGTAGCTTTTTATTCCAAACTAATTACAAGAGATTTGTTTTTTTACCTTGAAAGAAAAATTAAATAGTTGGGTTCATTTAATATGTTATAAATTGAATGGAAGGTGTTTAAAAATGTTATAAAATTAACGAGATTTTTAAACCCTGTTAACTAAATTTGTATGAGTAAAAGGTTCATATGAATGCTTAAGAGTGTATAAATTTACCAATATTTCAACATAATACTAAACAAAAGTACAATATGATTAATTATGGCTTTAATTAATATAAAAAGGTGTGTGTCATAGAAACAACTTCTTATCATAAATTGCAGTAATACCATTCATTGTAGTATGGAGCAGTACCAAATATTGCTAGTTTGTTGCAAAAAATTAATATCCAACTATGTCACTATCACTTTGTTTTAAAATGTGCTAAGACTTTCTTTAGTATTTCCTTAGGCAAGTCAAGCCAGCCTGCATTCTCCTACCTGTAGAAAAGTCAACAATAGACTTTTGCAGTGCCTCCCCAAGGCTGTGTATATAGCCCAACCATCTGCCCTGGCCTTGTGGCAAAGAATCTGGCTGTGCAGAAGAAATCTGTGGCTAAAAAAAATGCTACTGATGACATTATGTTAATAAGTAATCCTTTTTTCAAAATTAAAGAAACAGCAGAAACAATGGTATCTTATCTTGAGAGCCTGGGGTGGACAGACAGTTGGGGTGGACTGTGAGGTCCCTGCTGCTCTAATAAATTCTTCAATGTTGTTTAGTTGAGTAAAACAAAACTATAACCTCTGCTGTAATTGATAAAGTACAATGTTTTCTCATGTTAATGTAGTTTGTAATATGGTTGGAATACTGAAAATCTTTCATCCCTCACTTAGCTCAAATATTAAAACCATTGTATGTATTAATAGAGAAAAGCCCTTCATGGAAGTAGGAAAACCTCCAGCAAGCTGCTTTAAATAATAATAAAAGGAAAGTAAACTGTGGACATTAACTTAGCCTATGAATTGGATGTGGCAAGCACCAATATTGGCTTTGGTGGAGTTTGTGGCAAAAGCAAAATTCTAAACAAGTATCCCTTGGATTTTAATCACAATTCTGGAAAGAGGCCAAAAGTGCAATATAAAAAAGCAATTGTGTGCAGCATGGGAGGTCCTGCTAAAAGTGAAAGATTTAAAATAATAGGGTCTGGTCACTCTAAAGACTGCCATCCCTATCTGGGGGTGGATTGCAAATACTAAAAGCAAGACAGAATTGATGGACTGTTGTAAATCACCCTCAGATTATGAAAAAGCACCTGGGATACCTGCTAGTACTAACAGGTGGCTGTCATGTCCCTGCCTGTTCCACTAACACCCCTTTTAGGACTGTTGACACAGATGCCTTTGTAAAGATCCAGGGCCCTACCACTGAAACCTGAGAAAGGGAAAAATTGGCTCCACTGTAAAGGTGAATATCAATGAAGAAACAATAGTGATGGCCAGAAGAAGAAAAGGCATCTGGATACCTGTGAGAATGATGTGGAATTTGGCAGTCGTTTCCTGAAAGTCAGTTATTGCTTACATATGGCACAAGAATTCTTGAAATGGACTAGATGCTTTCTTGGACTGCTTATTATCAGCATTTTGGGGATGATTGGTATCATTACAGTTGCTGCTATTGCTGCGATAGCTTTACATGAAAGTATGAACAGAACAATATGTACATAACTAGCATAAAAATGCTAGTGATTTGTGCCATAGTCAAGAGCATATAGATTCTGGGAAGTTAAATAATTGAATTAATGATTTGAAATCAGCTGTGTTACATATTAGAAATCAATTGTATAATTTGAATTTGTTAAGGGGGTTGAGATGTGATTGGAATGAAAGTAATTTCTGCTTAACTCTGCTTGCCTATAATACATCAGATATAGTATGGAATAAGAATCATTTATTAGGACATAAAAGTAATATCTCTCTGGAAATAATTGAATTACAAAGGAAAATATTAGAGATGTCTCATAATCAAATTCATGTAGCAGGGAGGAAGCAAGATGGTTGCTGAGTGAACTAGCCTTGTGGTCTCCCCTGGGAAGAGGCGGCTGGGTACCACTGGAGGTTCTCCGAGGCCGGGCTATTTGGGGATTTTTGCAGGGCAGGAAGTGTCTGGATATCGATTTGGTGGAAAGGTAACAGAGAGGATTGGTCTGTAAGATATAATTTGGGTTCTATTGTCCAGAGGTGAGACCTGCACACGGGTTGCATGCTCTTTGGGGGTGGGTGGAGCCATGGTACCAGCACGGCAGCTCCACTTTTGGTGGCTCTACGGTGCTGGGGAGTTCGTGAGTCTTGGGTGGGCTGTTGGGGGGTTGATGGGACGGAACGCCTTTGCGGATCGATTTGGGGAGACAGACGGTGTTTTGTTGTGAAGCGGGGGAATTTTTGATTGCAGACACAAATAATAGCACTTCTGCCTTGAGCCCCGCCCCCACAAGCCTGGCTGCCGATCTGCAATGGATTTAGATTGTTGGCAATAAAGGGACATACTTGGGAAGTTGTCACAGGGTGCAGCGAGGGAGGGGGACATGTCTGGAAGCCGACTGGGGAATATTTTGCGAAGCCTGGGAATTCCGGTTTTGGAACCCGTTTTTGGTGTTTCCAAATTGAGCCCAACCCATGGGCCGCGCTTCAGATCTGCATCATTAAATTGGCTGCAGTGCAGAGGCACCCTCAGGTGGCCATTTTTGGGGATCACAGGATAGGAGCTGTCCAAAAGCTGAATTGACAATATAAACAAACCCTTGTGAGTAAGTGAATTGCAGGGTTCAGTCATAATATAGAGTTTGTGGATCTGACTTCCCCCATAGGGCTGGCACCCAGCTGCGGGGATCCCTGAGGGCTGTGTTACACTGCAGGGCTCCTAGGCTTCCTGTTGACCAGATTTGAGGTTGCCGGGTCTGAATCCCCTAAACTCTGGTGGCCCACACCCCAGAGTCTCACACCACTTGAGCCTTCAATATCTCAGACTTTCCACCCCTGAATCCATCACACCCTGAGGTCCATCTTAAGTACTTGAATACCCTAGCCTACAATGCTTGCATTTTTTCTTTATCGCTTAATTTTGTTTAGTTTTTATTTTCATTTTATCTTATTTTTTACTTTTTTTAATGCCCTGATTGCTAATATTGCATTATCCCCTAGGCTTTTGTCCCAGTGTAGCCCCTAAAGTCTTTTTTTTATTCAGTTATTTAGGGTTTTTGTTTTGTTTTGTTTTGTTTGTGTTGCTGTAGTTGGTGTTGCAATTGTGGTTCGTGTATATCTGTTTTTTTCTTTCCCCTACCTGTTCCCCACACTTTGCCCGCCCCTTTTCCTTTCTTCCTTTCTTCCCTTCTTTCTCTTTTTTTTCTTTTTTTCTTTTTCTGTTTTCTCTCTCCCTCTTGTCCCTCATTTTCTACTTATTTTATTTTAACTCAATTATACAATAGGTGCAGCAGGGAACACCTCACATTTGCTGGGTTTTGTCGTCCTCCACTGCCTCATTTCTGTGTGAACTGATTTAGGCTACCTACACTATCCCCTATACCCTACATCTTGATTCTGCCATCATCTACTGTCTCTCCTATATTCCACCTCCCAACTCCATTTCTTTGATCCACAAGGTGTCTAACTCTTAATTTCTAATACCTTTGTTTTTTTTCTGTCTGTTATACACTCTTGAAAAAATTACCTTTCTCTTCTCTTTCCCTCTCTCATGAAAACAATAGCTTTTTAGCTCATACCATATTCCTCCCACATTCAGTCATCTACCTCATAATAGGTACTCTACCTACTGCTATAACTCTACACAAATTACATGAATCTAATATCCATCCTCCCAGATCTCATATTGTCACTCTATTAACATTTATCACCAATACTACTTTACACATTTCCTTGTTTATACAATTGCCTTTCCCTGGCCCTAATACTTTCCTTTAAAGTGAACTCAACCAGCAATAAGAAATTAGAATAAGAAGAACAAAGTGACAAAGAGAAGATATAACACTTACACAAAAACAACAGTTAATTAATCCCCAAGACTAGACAAAGAAACTAAGGAACTGATTAAACCCATCAAGATAAAATGATGACCAGACAACAACAAAAATCTACAAACCAAACCAGTAATCAGGAAAACATGGCTGAATCCAATCAACAAACTAAAAATCAGGAAGGGGAGTAGAACTTTGCACAAGTAATGAAAGATTTAAGGAACATTTATCACCAACAAATTTAATGAAGTAAAGGAAGAGGTTAACAACATGAAGACAACACTTGGAGGGGAGGGGAAATTGCAGACATATGCAAAAAGCTAACAGATATGATGGGAATGAACACCACAGTTCAAGAAATCAAAAATACACTTGCAGCAAATATCAGCAGAGTAGAAGAGGCAGAGCAGAGATTTAGTGATGTGGAAGATAGTACATTGGAAATTAAACAGATAGAAGAATTGGTCGATAAAAAGATAGAAAAAAATCCAGCTAGGACTTAGGGAACTGAATGATAATGCAAAATGCTTGAACATATGTATTATACGCATTTCAGAAGGAGAAGAGAAGGGAAAGGGGTCAGAAGGAGTGTTGCAGGAAATAATGACTGAAAACTTCCCAAATCTACTGAAAGAGACAGATGTACATATCCAAGGAGCACAGCACACTCCACTGGTCATAAACCCCAACAGGCCCACCTCAAGACATATACTTGTCAAATTATCCAATGCTCAAGACAAAGAGAAAATTCTAAAAGCAGCAAGAGAAAAGAAAACCATCACATAGAAGGGAAGCTCCATAAGATTAAGTGCTGATTTCTCATCTGAAACCATGGAGGCAAGAAGGCAGTGATATGATATAGTCAAGGTACTAAAGGAAAAAAATTTCCAACCAAGAATACTCTTTCCAGCTAAACTAGAATTCAAACATGATGGAGAGTTCAAAATATTTGCAGACAAACAGAAACTGAAAGAGTATACCAACAAGAAACTTCCCCTTCAAGAAATTCTAAAGGGAGTTCTGCAGGAAGAAAGGAAAAAACAGGAAAGGCAGAGTTGGAGGAGAGTATAAGAGCAACAACAACAACAACAACAAAGACAAAAAAAATACAAACAAAATACGACAAACACAAATCCAATCAAAATATGGCTAACACAAATAATTCCTTGAAAGTAATAACACGAATGTAAACGGATTAAACTCACCTATCAAAAGATTCAGACTGGGACATTGGATAAGGAAATATGACCCATCCGTATGCTGTCTACAAGAGACACATCTTAGACCCAGAGACCCATGGAGATTGAAAGTGAATGGCTGGAAAACAATCATACAAGCAAACAATAACCAAAAGAAGGCAGGAGTAGCTATATTAATATCAGACAAAATAGACTTTAAATGTGAAACAATTGTGAGAAACAAAGAAGGATACTACATTTTACTGAAAGGGAAAATCTGTCAAGAAGATTGAACAATCACAAGTATTTATGTTCCTAACAAGGGTGCCTCTAAATACATGAGGCAAACGCTGGAAAAACTAAGTGAAACAATAGATGCATCTACAATTATAGTGGGGGTTTTAATACACCACTATCTACCTTGGACAGAACATCTCAAAAGAGAATCACTAAAGAAACAAAACATTTGAACAGTATATTAGAGGACCTGGATCTAATAGACATATATAGATCATTACACCCAAACACAGCAGGATACACATTTTTCTCAAGCGCACATGGATCATTCTCCAAGATAGACCATATACTAGGCCACAAAGAAAGGCTGAATGAATTCAGAAAGACTGAAATCATACAAAACAATATCTCTGACCACAGTGGAGTCAAGCTGGAAATTTGCAAAGGACAGAGGCCCAGGTTTCACACCACGATTTGGAAATTAAACAGCACACTCTTAGAAAAACAGTGGGTCAAAGAGGAAATCTCAAAAGAAATCAATGACTACCCTGAAACAAATGATAATGATAACACAACATACCAAAATTTATGGGATACAGCAAAAGCAGTACTGAGAGGGAAATTTATAGCCATAAATTCATATATCAAAAAAGAAGAAAGAGCAAAAATTGAAGAACTAACTGCACATTTGAAGGAATTAGAAAAACAACAACAAAGTAACCCAACAGGAAGAAGAAGGAAGGAAATAACAAAGATAAGAGCAGAACTAAATGAAATAGAAAATAAGAAAGCACTTGAAAAGATAAACAAGACCAAGAGCTGGTTTTTTGAGAAGATCAATGAAATTGACAAACCTTTAGCGAGACTAACAAAGTAAAAAAGAGAAAAGATGCAAATACACAAAATAAGAAATGAGAAAGGCGATATCACCACTGACCCCACAGAAATAAGGACTATCATAAGAGGGTACTTTGAAAAACTATATTCCAACAAAAATGACAATTTAGAGGAAATGGACAAATTCCTAGAAACACATAAGCAACCCATATTGACAAAAGAAGAAATTGATGATCTTAACAAACCAATCACAAGCAGAGAGATAAAATCAGTCATTAAAAATCTCTCCCAACTAAGAAGAGCCCAGGGACAGATGGCTTCACAGGTGAATTCTACAAAACATTCCAGAAAGAACTAACACCAATCCTGCTGTATCTATTCCAAAAAATTGAAACAGAAGGAACATTGCTGAACTCCTTCTATGATGCCAACATTACCTTAGTACCAAAGCCAAACAAAGACACCACAAGAAAGGAAAATTACAGACCAATTTCTCTAATGAACCTAGACGCAAAAATACTTAACAAAATACTTGCTAATCGTATTCAACAACACATTAAACGTATTATACACCACGACCAAGTGGGATTTATTCCAGGTATGCAAGGATGGTTCAACATAAGAAAATCAATCAATGTAATACACCATATAAATAGAGTGAAGGAAAAAAATCACATGATTATATCTATAGATGCAGAAAAAGCATTTGACAAAATAAAGCACCCTTTCTTGATAAAAACACTCCAAAAGATTGGAATACAAGGAAATTTTTTTAACATGATAAAGAGTATATACGAAAAACCTAAAGCCAACATTGTTTACAATGGAGAAATCCTAAAATCCTTCCCTCTAAACTCAGGAACAAGACAAGGATGCCCATTGTCTCTGCTCCTATTTAACATTGTCTTAGAAGTACTTGCTCGAGCACTGAGGCAAGAACCAGATATAAAAGGCATTCAAATTGGAAAGGAAGAAGTCAAAATTTCATTATTTGCAGATGACATGATTCTATACATAGAAAACCCTGAGAGATCTACAACAAAGCTTCTAGAACTCATAAATGAGTTAAGTAAAGTCACAGGTTATAAGATCAATGCGCAAAAATCAGTAGCATTTCTGTACACCAATAATGAGCAAGACCAGGAGGAAATCAAGAACAAATACCATTCACAATAGTAACTAAAAAAATCAAATACTTAGGAATAAATTTAACTAAAGAGGTAAAAAACTTATACACTGAGAACTATACAAAACTGTTCAAGGAAATCAAAGAAGACCTAAATAAATGGGAGAATATTCCTTGTTCATGGATAGGAAGATTGAATATTATTAAGATGTCTATCCTACTAAAACTGATCTACACATTCAATGCAATCCCAATAAAAATCAACACAGCCTTCTTTAAGGAACTAGAAAAATTAACTATGAAATTTATTTGGAAAGGAAAGAAGCCCTGAATAGCCAAAGACATATTGAAAAAGAAAAATGGGGAAACGGACTTTGGCCCAGTGGTTAGGGCATCCGTCTACCATATGGGAGGTCCGTGGTTCAAACCCCGGGCCTCCTCAACCCGTGTGGAGCTGGCCATGCGCAGTGCTGATGTGCACAAGGAGTGCCTTGCCACGCAAGGGTGTCCCCCGTGTGGGGGAGCCCCCACACGCAAGGAGTGCGCCCGTGAGGAAAGCCACCCAGCATGAAAAGAAAGTGCAGCCTGCCCAGGAATGGCGCCGCCCACACTTCCCATGCCGCCAACGACAACAGAAGCGGACAAAGAAACAAGACGCAGCAAATAGACACCAAGAACAGACAACCAGGGGAGGGGGGGGAATTAAATAAATAAATAAATCTTTAAAAAAAAAAAAAAAAGAAAAACGAAATTGGAGGAATCACACTACCTGACTTCAAAACATACTACAAAGCTACAGTTGTGAAAACAGCATGGTACTGGCATAAGGAGAGACACACAGACTGTGTGTGGAATTGAATTGAAAGCTCTGATATAGAACTTCACATATATAGCCATATAATATTTGATAAAGCCACCAAACCCTCAACTGGGAGAGAGTGGCCTATTCAACAAATGGTGCCTGGAGAATTGGATAGCCATATGAGGAAGAAAGAAAGAGGATTATCATCTCACACCTTATACAAAGATCAACTCAAGATGGATCAAAGACCTAAATATAAGAGCCAAGACCATAAAAACCTTAGAAAGCAGGGTAGGGAAACATCTACAAGACCTTGTAATAGGAAATGGATTCATGAATATCACACCAAAAGCACAAGCAGCAAAAGAACTAATAGATAAATGGGACTTCCTCACAATTAAAGCCTTCTGCACCTCAAAGGAGTTTGTCAAGAAAGTAAAAAGGGAGCCCACACAGTGGGAGAAAATATTTGGCAACCATATACCTGATAAGAGACTTATAACTTGCATACATAAAGAACTCATAAATCTTGAAAATGAAAAGATAAACAACCCATTTAAAAAATGGGAAAAAGATTTAAACAGACAATTCTCCAAAGAAGAAATACAAATGGCTAAAAAGCACATGAAAAAGTGCTCCAAATCTCTAGCTATCAGGGAAATGCAAATCAAAACTACATTGTGATACCATCTTACACCCATAAGATTGGCAGCTATGAAAAAAACAGAAGAATACAAATGCTGGAGAGGATGTGAAGAAAGGGGAACACTCATCCACTGCTGGTGGGAATGCAGAAGGATCCAACCATTCTGGAGGACAGTTTGGCGGTTTCTCAAAAAACTAACCATAGATTTGCCATATGACCCAACAATACCACTGCTGGGTATATACCCAGCAGAACTGAAAGCAAGGACACAAACCGATATATGTACACCAATGTTCATAGCAGCATTGTTCACTATCGCCAAAAGTTGGAATCAACCCAAATGCCCATCAACAGATAAATGGATCAATAAAATGTGGTATATACACACAATGGAATACTACTCGGCTGTAAGAACAAATACACTACAAACACACGTGATAACATGGATGAATCTTGAGAACCTTATGTTGAGTGAAGCAACCCAGGCATTGAAGGACAAATACTACATGACCTCAATGATATGAAATAAGCAAGCTGCCTCAGAGAGCTAGAGACTGAACGATAGGCTTAAAGGAAATCAGAGGGTGGAGGAAGGATGTGAGCCAATGTCTGCAGGGGTGGAATTTATGACGAGATGGTGGTAAATATGAACACAAAGAAGAGATAAAATGGGGGCAAGGGGTTGCCTTTGGTTGGGGCTTTGCAGGTTTGAGGGTGGCTAGGGATGGGCAGATAGGTAATATTGCCCAAAAGTGGGGGGGATGGAGGGGTAGCATACAACATAGGAGAGTGTCAGGTGTTGGTGGAGAGTAAAATGCCGAGAAAATCGTATCAAAATATAATTAAGAGGGTTACCTGTTTAGAATGCTCGGAGGGGATGGTCTGATGTGGGACGGGCTCCTGGGGAATGTCTAAATGCTCATTCTGCCAGAGTGGGTGACACCATGGGGTAGAAACCCAAGTAGTGAGAGTGGGGGTGGACCCACATTCTGGGGAGGACTAACGCCATCAAATATAGGGAACTGTATCCCTCAAGAGAAAGGGTGGCTCCCAGGGCATTGGGGCAGTTGAGCAAGTTAGGCCCTGAACACTACTCCATCTATCTCTGGACGTGGCTCCTCGGGACATGGAGGTTGGCTGTCACTGTGGGCACCAAGGTGGAAGGGAAAATGGACGTTAAATGTGTGGAACCAAGGTAAATGGGGGGTAAGAGAGGAGTTTCGTGAGAGTACACAAGGACGGATATAAAACATGTAATATTACACCATAACATATAGGAGATGACAGACTGATAATGTAAACCATAATGTAAAACATAGGATAACTAAGAATTTAGAAAACTGTGTATCCTAAAGTATGCACCACAATGTAAGCACAGATGTCACCTTGTTTGAAAGCTATTGTCTCAGACTCTGTACATCATGTTAAGTAAATATGATGTGAATAGGGTGTAAGAGTATCGCTGTGGAAGGGAAAAGGTTTTGTGGTGGATGTATGGGAGTGCTGTATATTATATATATGCAGTGCTGTGGTCTAGGGCGCCTGTGAAGAGAAGTTCAATAATTAGGGAAAAAAAAAAAAGAAAAAGATAGGATGTAGAATTTTTTCCAAGTCAACATGTATTCTTTATCTAACCTTTAAACCCATCGCTATATGCCATTTCCTAGTAAGGGACCCTGACATTATATTGGGCTTCAAATTTCAGGGAGTTCTGGATCACAGAGTGGCTCAACAATGGCAATGGAGGAATACTGGTATGGGATACCATTGACAGGTGATATATGGCTGACAGGGAGCTGTACAGAACATATGTCCAGGGTGCATGGTAATGTTTGGGTATACTCATAGTGGCAACAATTAAAAACCACAGCAGGGGGGGTACTGGGTTCCTGGCCAGTGGTGCTCTGTCGTGGTCCCTAGGGAAGCAGCGACAGTCTCCCAGGTGCAGCGGCGGGGACTGGGAGGGAGTGAGGGTTCAACAGTGAGCCCCTGACACTAATGACTATGCTTGTGAGCAGATAAGCCTAAAATAAGAACAAGGCCTAGAGCAGCATTGTGCCTGGGAATTTCCTCCTGTCAGCCTTCATGTTACTCAAATGTGGCCAGTCTCAAAGCCAAACTCAGCATGTAAATGCAGTGCCTTCCCCCCAGTGTGGAACATGACACCCAGGGATGAGCCTCCCTGGCACCGAGGGATCACTATCAACTACCAACTGATAATGCAACTGGAAAATGACCTTGTATGGAAGGTTCAATGTGGATCAGCAGAATATCCCTGTCTACATAAAATAACATGACTTTAAAATGCTGTTTGACCTAATGTAAGGGGGAAATGGAAAGGAGAAATGAGTTTATATGGCTACTAGTCTCTAAAAAAGACTCTGGAGGCTGTCAGAAGGATTGCCCTTATGCACAACTGAGCAGAGTCTAAGAGACAGATAAAGCAGATAAAACCCCCAGGTATTGGTTCCTTTGAGGGCTAAAGAGACCCATGGGTATTATGGTCATGGCAGATGGGGTTAACTACCAGGTCAGATGGCCCCTCTTTGGAACTGGTGTTTATGTGTGATGAATCTGGACTCAGATGGGATCTCTCTTCATAAGATTTTCATGCTAATGTGCTGGAGTTGCAGTTAGTGTTGGGGGTTAAGATATATTTAGGGGATTTGAATCTCTGGACTGACAATGTGATAGCCAGGCCCTGAGCCTCAACAGACTCCAGCACCTACAATCTGATTTATTGGACTCACCTCACTCAGCTAAGATGGAGTTGAAGAAGGACAACCACCACACCATGGAGCCTAGAGTGCTTACAACTGAAAGTGGGAGGGTTTCATCCAGCATCCATGTGGAATCTGAGCCTCCTCTTGACATAGAGGTGCAATGGACACAATCAATCCAATGTCCACATAGAAAAGGTAGCATTGGATTGGGAAAAGTGAACATGGTGGCTGATGGGTATGGGGAAAGGCAGGAAGAGATGAGAAGTGGGGGCATCTTTGGGACATGGAGCTGCCCTGGATGGTGCTTCAGGGGCAATCACCGGACATTGTAAATCCTCACAGGGCCCACTGGATGGAATGGGGGAGAGTGTGGGCCATGATGTGGACCATTGACCATGAGGTGCAAAGGTGCCCAAAGATGTACTTACCAAATGCAATGGATGTGTCATGATGATGGGAATGAGTGTTGCTTGGGGGAGAGAGGTGGGGTGGGGGTAGTGGGGTTGAATGGGACCTCATATATATATATATATTTTTTAATGTAATATTATTACAAAGTCAATAAAAAAAAATAGAGTGAATTAGGTCAGACCAGAAGGAAAAATATTGTATGCTCTAATGGATGTGAAATAATTAGAATAAGCAAATTAGTAGATTCTGAAACTAGAATATGTTTTACCAGGCACCTAAAATCTGTTTAACTAGTTTCTCTTTTGTGTGATATACAGCTTTAGTAAAAAATGGTGTTGTTGATAACACAACGTTTTGAATGTAATTAACACCACTAAAATATATAGTTGAATGTGGTTGAAAGGAGAAATTTTAGGTTGTGTATATATTACCAGGATAAAAATATTTAAGAAACCCTAAGACTGTACAACACAAACTAATGTAAACTATGGACTCCAGTTAATAAATAGTACAATTATATTCTTTCATCAATTGTAACAAAGTTTCCACACTACTAATGCAAAGTGTTAACAATAAGGAAAACTGTGTATGGAGGGTAATATATGGAAACCATGTATTTCATGTATGAATTATATATGTTTCTACAAGTAAAAGAAAGGAAGAGGAAGAGGGAGGGAAGAAAATGAATGAGATGGCAATTAAATGCAATACATGATACTGGACAGGATCTAAGAATGAAGAAGTTCAAAAGGACGTTATTGAGACATAAAGAAATATTAGCGTGTACTCTGTTTTCACTGGGTGCAATGTTCTATATATGTCTGTTAGGTATAGTTGGTTTATCATTCAAGTCCACTACTTTCTCATTGATCTATTGCTTAGATGTTTTGTCCATTATTTTGAGTGGTATGTTAAATTCTCGTACTATTTCTGTAGAACCATTAGTTTATGCTTTCAAATTGGCCAGTGTTTGCTTCAAATTTTTCTGGCTCTGCTGGTAGGATCATATACATTTAAAATATTACATCCTTTTATTGAATTGTCTGCTTTATCAGTATATAATGACCATATGTATCCCTTGTGACTGTTTTGTCTTAAAGTCTATTTAATATGGTACTAATATAGCCACCACAGCTCTCCTTTAGTTATTCCTGGTGTGGTATATTTTTTCCCATCATTTCAACCTCAAACTACTTGTACTTTTTAATTTAAGGTGAGTCTCTTGCAAACTGCATATAGTTGGGTCATGATTTATTATCTAGTCTGCAATTCTCTGCCTTTTGACTAGAGAGTTTTATCCATTGACATTTAAGTCACTACTGATAAAACAGGACATTCTTCTGCCATGTTGCTATTTAGCCTCTGAAGGTCTTACATATTTTTTTGCCCCTTACCTCCAGTAAAGTCTAATTTTATATTTATTTGTTTTCATGTGTTGTATCATATTGAATGTCTTCTCATTTCTATCTGGATATATATTTTTTCCTTCTGTTTTCCTTGTGGTTATTATAGAGCTTAAATTTAACATCCTAAATATATACCATATTTGGTTTGATGCCAAGCTACTGTAGTAGCATGCACCTCTGCACCCATGATTTTTCTGTACTTGTTATTACTTATATCTTCATACATTTATCATTACTTTTTATGCATTTGCATTTTAGCACCAGTAGGAACTAAGGCATAAGTTACATATGATACAATACAATACAACACAACACAACACAACACAACACAACACAATACAATACAATACAATACAATACAATACAATGCAATGCAATGCAATATAATAATACTGACATTTATAATTACCCAAATGGTTACCATTACCACAAGTCTTTATTTCTTTACACTGCTTTCAACCACTCTCTAGTGTTCTTTTGTTTCAGTTTTAAGAACACACTTGTTGTTTTGGTGTAAGCAGTGAGTTCTGGAGCTCCCTACTCTACCATATACCCCAGAAGTTCTCTTCCTGCATTCTTTTTGACTGGCAATGGATTCTTTCAGAATTTTTTTTCTTAGTTTTTAATTTTGTGTTTAGAATTCTAGGTTAACTTTTTTCTTTCTTTCTCTACATTAAAATGTCCCTATGGTCTTGGAAGATGGCTCTGATGTTCAGTGCCATGTCGGTGGGACCTACTTTGGAATTTGTGTTCCTGAGTGTGATAAAGTTGGACTCAGATGTGAACTTTCTACACATGCCTCTTCTGTCACTTTTACTGAACCTGTGGTTGGTGCTAGGGTTGGTGTATACTCAGGAGACTTGAATCTCTGGACTCTCCATGTGGCAGCTGGGCACTGAACCTCAGCAGAGTTGCAACTCCTACTCTCTGGTTTGTTGGACTTACCCAGGTCAGCTAACAGGGAGGTGAAGATGGTCAACCACCACACCAAGGAATCAAGAATGCCTACAACTGCAAGCAGAAGAATTGCATCCATCATCCATGTAAGATCTAAGCCCCTTCTCAATACAGAGGTGGAGTGGACATCACCATCCTAGGGTCCACAGGATGGAGGAATAAAATATGGATTAGAGTGAGTTTACTGATATTCTACTATAGAACTCTTGTAACTAGTAATGGAAAAAATTGTAGCATTGATGTGGAGAAAGTGGCCATGGTAGTTGCTGAGGGCAGAGAGAGGGAAGAAGAGATGTGATGTGAGGGCTTTTTTGGGACTTGGAGTTGTCCTAAATGATATTGCAGGGATGGATGCTGAACATTATATATCTTGCCACAACCCACTGAATGTACTGGGGGAGACTGTAACCTGCAATATTATCCTTGTGGTACAGCAGTGCTCAAAAATGTATTCACCAAATGCAATGAATGTGCCACAATGATGAAAGAGGTTGTTGATGTGGGAGAAGTCAGGTGGGGGGATGGGATATATAGGAACCTCTTATTTTTTTAATGTAACATTTTTTGGGCTCTATGTATCTTCAAAAATACAATTAAAATTGATGGGGGCGGGGCGTGGAAAGTGGGATATATGGAAACCTCATGTTTTTTAATGTAACATTTCCTGTGATCTAATAAACTTGAAAAAAGATAATGAAAAAATTAAAATAAATTAAAAAATTTGTAGTGCAAACCATAATGTAAACTATAGACAATGATTAGTAGTGGTGTTTCAATATTTATTCATCAATTGTAACAAATGTACCACAGTAATGAAAAATGTTATTAATAGGGGAAATTGTGATAGAGAAATGGGGTGGGGTATATGGGAATCCCTTATATATATACTTTTTAAGATTTATTTTATTTATTTCTCTCCCCTTCCCCCCCCGCCCACCCATCCACCCCAGTTGTCTGTTCTCTGTGTCCATTTGCTGCATATTCTTCTTTTTGTCTGCTTCTGTTGTTGTCAGCAACATGGGAATCTGTGTTTCTTTTTGTTGCATCATCTTGTTGTGTCAACTCTCCATGTGTATGGTGCCATTCCTGGGCCGGTTGCACTTTCTTTCATGCTGGGTGGCACTCCTTGCACATGGGGCTACCCTATGCACAGCATGGCACACCTTGCATGGCATGGCACTCCTTGCGTGCATCAGCACTGCACATGGGCCAGCTCCACATGGGTCAAGAAGGCCTGAGGTTTGAACCATGGACCTCCCATGTGGTAGACAGATGCCCTATCCACTGGGCCAAGTCCACTTCCCCCCTATATATCTGATGTAAATTTCATGTAACCTATACCTTCTTTAAAAATAAAAGAAAATTGTCAGAAGAAAAAAATGTCATTCCATTATTTTCTGGCTTGCAAATGTCATTATCAGAAGATATTTTCACCCTTAAGTTTTTACTCAGTTGATAATAAGTCTTTCATTTTACATTGCTGTGTATAAGATTTTTATCTTCATCATTGTTTTCTTGTGAATTTGATTGTAATGTGCATTGTTATTATTTTATGGTTTTCTGCTTGAAAACATTTTTTCATCAAATTTAGAAAAATTTGTTTTTGTTCTGCTAGTATATTTCCTTTCTATGTCCATCTTATTTCTTTCTAAGTACACAAAAATATATACTTAATATTTTATTACAAGTGAATTATGCTTTGTTCATTTCTTTAAGTTATTTTTCTTTTGATGTTTCTTTTTAGGGATCATATCTATTACTACATACTCATGTTCACTTATCTTTTCTTCTGTGGTCCTATTTTCCATTTTAGATACTGTATTTTCATTTCTAGATTATTTTTTTAATATTTTATATTTCTCTTATCATGATTTTTTCCTCTGCCTTTTTAATCCTATGAATTCTTTCATCTCCATCATATATGTGTCTCTTTCTAATAATTAATTTATTTAACTCTCAGAAATGTTTATTTTCATACCTAGTAATTTTTATCTGATACTGGATATTTTCAATTTTATGATGCTTAATGTTAGATGTTAGACTTCTTGTATTCTTTTATATATTGATGGTCTTTCTCTGTGATTTAGTTAAATTAACTGAGTTAATTAGACCTTTTCAATTCTTGTTTTAGGCTTTGTTAGGATTGGCACAGAGCAGTCTTTATTGCAGGGGTAATTTGGCTAATAAAGTGACCTCAAGTATTTCTTAAGAGTTTCACTAGTGGCCCAGACTTGGGAGGCAAGGCAGATCCAAAAATCTTTTGTTCCTGGGGAACATTCTAATATATTATATTAGGAGGAAGAACAGGTAAAGCAGAGAGTATCCAAAAAGGATTGAAATTCTGATTATTCTCTTTTCTTTGGTTCAATCCAAGACCTAATCTCAATTCTACTGACTTTCCAATCCCTTGCTTTTGTTAACACTAGTTTGACATTGTGTAAAAAATTCAATTAAAAGGAGCAAAACCCTGAAACAATAGACTTATCCAGAAACAAGATTATTCACACTTTACTACTTCATTCACGTGAAATTCTAGAGAGGCAAAAGTAACATATGGTTGGCAGATATCACATCAGTTGTTAAATGAAAAGGTTCACATGGGAATTCTCTGGAGATGATAAGACAATTGACTAGGGGAGGTGGTAACATGGATGTATGTATTTTTCAAAATTCATCTGTCTGTACACTGGAAATGGGTGCATTTGAAATATAAAATTACCTTAACTGAGTTGGCTTAAATTGAAAAAAAATGAATACATAAGGAATATCAAAATTAGAGATGTTTACCTCAATTGAGTTGGCTAAGAATGAAAAAAATGAATACATAAGGAGTGTCAGAATTACAGAGATGAAAGTAATATACTCAAGTTTGTCAGACATTCCAGCTGCCAATTAAACAAATTTTACTTTATGAAATTAGAAGCATATTTAGAATTAGAGGTTTCCATTTAGGATATGGAACATTTAAAGAAGGGATTCTAGCCAATAGCTGCACCTTAGAATTGATAGTGGAGATATTGAATAGACTAAGATCTGCTTGGGCTCAATCCCCAGAGAGACTGATGCAATATTTCTGTTGAGGAAATCAGGATTTAGTATTTATTAAAAGCAGTCAAGTAATTCTCATGACCACCCAGAATTGGCACTTCTAATATGAAAATTAGTTGATGTAATGGCAGTAGATAAGAACTCTTCCAGATTGTTCATAAAATGAAATAAAGAACAGGAGAAACTATCATAGCCTGGAGATACCATTAAGATCTTAGTTTAAATATTAGGATGATGTGGCAATGAACAAAGACTTTAAAGTGATAATAAGATAATACTATGAACAATTCTATGCCAATAATTTTGACAACTTGAAATGGACAAATTTTTGAAAATACAATTTATCAAATCAACACAGGAAAGAACAACCCTATACTTATTAAAGAAATTAAAATTTGCATGAAGATTCCCAAAAAGAAAACTCCAGGCCTGGCTAATTTCACTGGTATGTTTTATCAAAAATATTCAATCAGGAACTAGTGCCAATCTTACATAAATGATTTAGAGAAAGAAGGATCACTGCCCAAGTCATTTCATGAGGCAAATATAATGCTAATAATAAATTCTGATAAGTGTATTACAAAAAAGAATATACCACACTGATATACATGATGTCAATAGATGCAAAAATCCTTAACAAAATATTAGCAGATCACATGAAATAATTCATAATTCATGATATATTATCTCTGGAGTACAGGGATTAATCATCCCAGAAGAACCACATAGAAAAAGGGGTAGCTCCCAGGAGGAAGATGGGAATTTGACAAAAATAAAAAACTAAAAAAGCAAAAACAATTAATGTCTACTACAAATGGTGAAATTTCTGAATATTTTTAATGAAATTATGCACATTTTTGCTATGGGTCATTAACCCAGAGTTAAGAGAGAAAAAACAAAAACCAACAACAATGTTATGTTGCCCCAAGGGAATGAATGTGCTTTGTTTTCTCAATTTTACTGAGAATGTTCCCAAGATAGAGAAAAGATTATGACTCATTAATGAGGATACTAAAGCATTAGAGTGTGGTAGAAACAGGAGCTTTAACTCTTCATCTTCATTTCAGCACACTCCCTGAGTTTAAAATTAAATTAACAAAAATTATTTCTAAGTTCTAAGTCTTTCATACCCTCTCCTTTTAAAGTGCACTTAATATACTCATTATAAATCTGGTCATCGTGACTTAATTACTACACAATATATTATCCCTCAAGCAAAACACAGTTAGATGTTTTTTGTCTTGTCTGTTGGCTGTAATCATCATAAAACTTTCTTAGCTGTGGAATATGTTGCTTATCTGTACTGTCCATGTGGTGCAGCAGTGCTCCAGAATGTATTCACCAGGTGCAGTGGATGTGCCGCGATGATGGAAGAGGTGATGTGGGTGGGGTGGGGACCTCATATTTTTTAATGTAACATTTAAAAGAAAATAAAGAAGAAAAAAAACCCTATCATAATCATGACCTCTAAATATAGCAGTATATAGCTAATTCAGCCTACCGCACACAGAATGTGTGAAGTTTCAAGGAGCATGATTTTTTATGTCATTTCAATTAGACTTCAGTTCATACATCCTGTGATCTGTCATCCACTTCCCTATTTATCCTTTGTGTTCTTGGCTTGTATAGTAGAAATTTAAATTAAAACCATTTTTTATTTGCTCAGCAACCATCAGATTTATTCTAGTAACAAAATTATACAGTAGTGACTTCTTTATGTGCCAACCTTCAATCTTACCAGAAAATTAGAAAAGAAATGGAGAACAATTTCAGAAACTGGACAGAGCACTTGGCTGGTTAAATTTACAGCTTCAACATGTGCTAAGTAGAGGAAAGGTAGAACTGCTATAGCTTATGCTATTTTAGTCCATAGCTCAGAGGAAGTAACTTTTATTTACCTCAGTGCTAATGATGGAGCTATATATTTTCCCAGGTTCTATTCAGTTAAGAGATAAGGGAGAAAAGCAGGGGAAATTTAATGAAAGGAAGGATAACAGAAAAGGAAACAGGAGGCATAAGGAAACATATGATTAAAAATATAAGGACAACTCCAAGTCCTGAAAATGCCCCAATATTACACCTCTTTTTCCCTTTCCCTGCCTTCAACAACTCCCATGGCCACTGTTTCCACACTAATGATATAATTTCTTCCATTGCTAGAGTCACAATAATTCTATAGTAGAATACCAGTAAATCCACTGTAATCCATATTTTATTCTTCCATCCTGAGGATCCTGGGATGGTGATGTCCACCCCACCTCTAAATTGAGTGGGGGCTTAGATCCCACATGGCTGATGGATGGAATTCTCCTGCTTGCAGCTGTAGTAGACTCTCTTGATTCCCTGGTGTAATGGTTGACCATCCTCACCTCCTTTTTAGCTGGCCTGGATAAGTCCAAAGAACCAGAGAGTAAGTGTTGCAACTCAAGGATAGATGCTGGACATTATATATCCTGTCAGAACCCACTGAATGGACTTGGAGAGAGGGTAAACTACAATGTAAACTGTAATCCATGCTGTGTGACAATGTTCCAAAATGTGCTCATCAAATGCAATGAAAGTACCACATTAATGAAAGAACTTGTTGATGTAGGGAGTATGGGGAGTGGGATATATGGGAACCTCTTATATTTTTTAATGTAACATTTTGTCTAATTTATGTATCTTTAAAAAAGGTAATAAAATATGATAAGGAAATAGAAATAACCAGACACTCTATAGAAGCTAGTGCTAGAAGACAACTGTAGTGGTAGGCTACATAATGCTGTAGTAGCAAATAACCCCAAACTTCTGTGGCTTACTGTATGTTATGTGTCTGTCATGAGTTAGCAGAGGGCTTCAACTCATTGCCATCATTCAGGCCCCAGGCTGGTGAAGCAGCAACTTTTGGGAATATCACCAGATCCAGTCCAGAGTGGAAAATTCAACACTTGCTCTTAGTTTTTCCAGGGAAAGATCTACATCACTTATTTCAATGTTACTGGCCAAATTAAGAAGCATGATCCACATCTAATTTCAAGGAGGTAGAGAAATGCCATCCTGCAATGTGGGAATCTTAAATTTTTGGCCAAGTAACACATGATACTATTAGTGTCACAGTGCAGATAATGAAGTTTATATGCCATGTAGAGCACTGTACTCAATTGGCTACTGGAAATCCAATCTCTCTTTATTCCTTACAAGAAATAGTATTTTCCCTGAGATAGTAATCTGAACACTTGAAAACTGCATTTTAAAATTCTTCTTCTGTAGATAGAGGTAGCAATTGACACAGGGTCGGCCATACATATCAGTGGACCCCATTAGGTGGGGCTTCTAAGAATGCTCTGTAAAACAGGCACAACCTCAACTGACTTTCCTCTGCCATAGTTGTGATGCCAGGGGAGTTTGGGAAGAGACATCTTGTGGCATGAGAACAGGAGTTATGACCTATTGTGTTATACTGTAAGCCAGGGGCACTAATGGGACTGTTGTGCTGATGCACCAGGTTTGGATTACCAACTTTCAAATTCCCCATTGTGTGACAAAAAATTAAAATTTTAAAAATCTGTTTTTTCAGGTACTTCAAGTATAGTTTTCTTTTATATGCTGTTGGACCTATTCCTAGGTGATAAAACTTTGAAATCAGTGAGGTGATGATACAAATAGCAGATACTAAACTTTAGAATTGACTTATTGAAGACCTGAAAAGAGCAGGAATTATGAATCCACCCGTTTTCCCCCTACATCCTATTCATTACTATGGCAGCAAAAGAATATTTTTTCTCTCTTTTGAGTATCTAGGATCACTTTCCACATTGTCTTTTCATGACTCTGTGTTTTTTTGCACTAAAGAAAGTAGAGAAAAGGAGGATAGCCACAGTTTCTGACTAGAACCTTATTCTGAGGTATTAATCTCCTTAAACTGATTGACTTAATTAAATGAGTTCTATCAGTTAGTCTTGGGTAGTTTATCCTTTAAACTTCCTCCCCTCTTTGGAACCTCACATCTCTGAATCTCTCCATTTATGCTGCCCAATGTGACCCCAACCTCTTTAAAAGCCTTTGGTGTGCTTTCTAGTCCTTATTCAAAAGACAGGGATGAATACAATGACATTAGGGTGGGTTTCTAAAGGTGGAAGCAAATTCTCAAGACTAGAGGGATAAAGGTAAGAAGGCAGGAAAGGAGATGGAAGTTCTATTTCTAGAGCTACCACTGGGAGCATTTCACAATTGCAATTAGATTTATCAACTTTTGTATATTCAACCTTTCAAAAATATTCCCAAGGTTTTCTTCCAATCATATAAATATTGCCACAGTTTGGCCTTTGGAAAGCTTTCTTAGTAAAATGTTCTTTAGTTATTTATTATGTGAATCCCATCTGTGAGATATTCTTCTCATGTAGATAACAGTGTTACACAGAGTAAATATTAAGGAATGGCTCTATATGGAGGTACATTTTCAGAAAACCAAAGAAAAAGTAATGACCCAGTAAGAACTGAATTCAGTTTTTCTGTTGGAATTAGAGGTAACTCTATGCCTTTCTCTCTTGAGTTACTTAATCATTCAGCACTCTCTAGCATAAACATATTATAAAGAATGTCAAGTTGATGTGGGCTATGGGTGGAAGGGCTCTTTGTCTCTTCAGAAATAACCTTAACCTAAACTGTCTGTCCTGACTTGTGGGTGTGGGGTGATAAGAGGCTGCAGTCCTGACCTTGGTGACCATGGCAATGACTCCAGGTCCAGGAAACAGTTTAACAATGCAAAGTCTATAAACTTTAAATATTCAGGGAAAATGCAAACCAAATGTGCTAAAAGCTTATCTAGAATGTCTGAAGTCCATGCTAAAAGCTTACCTAGGATGTGCTTAAAGCTAAAAGCTTACCTAGGAAGATATATGCTAATTCAAGCCTATTGAGAACTGAAACAAAAGGACAATTTGGCCTTTCCTCTCTGTATAAAAGGGACTCAAAAATCTTGTTCAGTGCTTGGGATTGAAACAGAAAGCTCCCAAGTCTGGCCGGGCATCAATAAACCATTTTTCCTTCTCAAAATCATTCCTGAGTCCTGGACTCTCTATATGCAAATAATTGAACCTCTCTCAAATTCTACAACAAGGAGTCAGTTCAGAAAGTTTCTACTAAAAATATGTTGATTTAGAATTGTCTTATGGGAAAACATAAAAAGCATTCACAAACTATGTTTGCCCTTACACATCCTGTAAGACACTCTGAAGGAGGCCTTATTACACCAGTTTTAGGAAGATGAAACTTTCTCAAATCAAGTTTCCTTAAATAAAATCTTCATTTAAACAATATTATACTTCTATTTGCAGTGGTATGTACCCTCTCTTAAACTGAAAACAATTTAAAATGCTGGAGTAAAATGTTTTCAGAATCGCATTTTAAAAGTATTGTTGATCTCCTAAAAAATCAGATAAATACAGAGACAAACAAACAAAAGTGGTCCTAAAAGAAAGAAAACTTCAAAGTGGGAGCAGATATTCTGTGAAGATTAAAAATAACTCAAGTTCAACATCACATCAAAATCAGTTATGGCTGTGATCTCTCCTGAGGCAAAATCCCTCTCCATCTGTGGACCTGAGAAACCTGGAAAATAAGTTATGTGCTTCCAAAGCACAATGGTAGAACATGCAGAGGATAGGCATGCTTATTCTGTAACAAGAAACTGGAAGGAAAAGGGGGTCACAGGTTCCAAGCAGGGCCAAAGCCCAGCAGAGCAAACTTCCTTAGATTTCAAGGTCATCTCTGGATTGAGGCTTTGTCCTCTGAGCCTGCTGGAGGGGCAGCCCCACCCTTTCCAAGAGCTTGTAAGAGCAGCCATGCTCTCCCCAGTGCTGGAGCCCAGGTCACACTGAGTCTGAGGACAGCAGTGGCAATCTCACTCTGCCTGAGCACTGCTGTGTGTGCTCCAGTTTCTCCAAGCATTAGTGCCACCCCAATGCTGACTGGACCCATGCTCACCCACAGCCTCTTTAGCAAAGGATTTCCTAGCCATACCCTCATCAAGAGTCCCATTCTCTGGGAACGCACTCTCAATAGTTCATGGAGGACCCTGATAGAATCACTTTTGGCTCTGGTCTCAGAGAACACTACCTGGATAGAATGAGAATTTTCCACATTATCAGTTGCTGGTTCCTATGAGTGTAAGAAATCAGTTCTCATTTTATCCCTTTCTGCTCTCATTTTACTGTAAGTTACAAGGAGAAACAAGTCTGTAGCTTCCACGCTTAGCTTGAAAATTTCCTCAGCTAAATATCCAGGTTCATTGCCTGTAAGTTCTGCCTTCCATTGAACATGAGAACACAATTTCAGTAAGTTATCTGCTATGTTATAACAAGAACCACATTCATCATTTCTTTCTAAGCTCTCAATGGAAGTATCTTTAACATCCATATTTCTACCGACAGACTCTGCAAAACAACTTGGTCTTCTTATCAAGCACCTCAGATTCTTCCAGCTTTACTCATTACTTAATTTCCAAGCCTGTTCCACATACTTAGATGTTTGTTAGAGCAGCGTTCCACTCTCAGTACTACAATCTGTACTCATCAAGATTCTCCAGAGAAACAGATCTGGCAGGAATAATTCATATACACATACATACCTACATATATATGTATGAATGTATGTCTATATATACATGCACATGTGTGTGATGTAAATAAAGGATTTATTATAGGAATTGGCACGTGTGCCTGTGGAGATTGTCAACAAGTTGCACTTCCATAGGACAGGCTGCAAGTTGGAAACTGCAATGAAGGTGAAGTGAAATTCTCCAGGCGAAGCTTGGCTGGCTGAAGCACAGATAAAGTTCTTCTTTTTGACTTCTGAAATCCTTAGTTCTGGTTCTTAGACCTCCAACTGATTGATGAGGAGACTCCCCTTATGCTGAGGGCAGTCTTCTTTCTTGGTTGTGGATGTAATCAGCTATAGATGCAATCCACTGACAATATGTGTAAATCTCTCAGGAAATATCCACACAGTAACAATCAGGCCAGAGCTTGTTTGACCAAACAACTGGACATTGTAATGTAGCCATGTTGACACATGAACTTAACTGTCCCACAAGCTCATGAGAAATAAATACCTTATGTAGAAAATGACAGTGAGAAAACTAGCCAGTATTAAATGATCATGCTAGCAAAAGGAACAAAGAAATACTACATGAAAATCTGAGCCTTCATAAGACCCTCATGTGGGTTTTCATGCAGGCCACACATGTAATGGTAAATCCTCAATCAAGTATGTTTAATTAAATGGTTTTAGGATTTGGGTACTTTCAGGCAACTGAGAGAAAAATGTAACTTTCTTCTGTGGGAAAGTATTTTTATCTCAGGCCTCAAAGGATTGCTGAGAGACAGTGCCAAGGATTGTGTGCTCTAGTTAACAATGACAAAGCACACAGGAACAAGTAATAAGCAAGTGAAGACCTCAGAGGCCAGGATCCCAGGGACACAGAGGAGTGTGATCAATACTTGGTGGCTCTTTCCTTCTTAAAGAAGAGAAGCTTGTGACAACTTCATAGGACAGGGCCAAAGAAGACTAGATTGGGGATCACTCCAGGATTTCAGTAAAGAGCAGGAAGACCCTCCAATCTTTTGAAATTTGGTACTAGTTATCACTGTTGTAAGTTTATCTCTTTCAAGGTACTACACTGAGCACTGGGGGGAAGAAGGAAGATAAATAAGATGTAGTTCCAATTTCAAAGAATTTAAAGTCCAGGAGGGGATTGGAGGGCCCTATAATATATCTAGGTTTTGGCTACCTTAGTAAAGCCTTTTGGGATTTCTGCCCAAGCCACAATTACCCTTTCTTTGAGAACTTACCTCCAGTCCAGTTAAGGTTGATCACCATCAGACATGTTTATACTCATAACCCTGTCACCACAGTTCACGAGGCCAGGAGTAATCACATAGTCCCTGGTGGGCCCATCAGCATGTGTAAGCTCCAACTTTGGAATCATAACCACAACTAGTTAGTACCTGTGGTTGGCTGGAAATATAATTTGTAATTTCAGTGGTTGCAGGATGGTCAAATTCAGTCTTGTCATGAATATAAGCATCTGATCTAAAGAGCAAAAGAACAATGCCTAACATTGTTTTCCAGCAGTATTCATTCCTTATCAACATCCACATTTTCCTTTTGAACAAGACAAGGATTTTTTTTTGTATCTTCCTCTGGTCTCTCTCCATTCTCCCTCCACCAAACTTTGCCATTGAGACACATAATATAGTAGTTAATAGCACTACCAGGAACTTACTGCTTGGGAATAATCCCTCGATCCACAGCTGTTAGAATTATGATCTCAAATTAATTAACTCTCTATATCTCAGTTTTCTCATCTATACAGTGGAAATAATAATATTACCTACCTAAATGAATTAATATCTGTAGGTCAGCTAATGCCTGATAAATAATAAACATTTTAAAAAATAAATACATTATGGTATTTATGAATCAAAATTGTCTGGAATATTAAATGCAGATTTTCATGGCTAAACACTTTTGCTATTGCTAATTTTGAAAATGATCATTATTAAACCCTTTATTTATTCTTACATCCCATAGCACAACACTTTACCATAAATTAATTTCCTTTCTCAGTGGAGTACTTTGCCTCAGGTTTCTTTCAAAGAGTATCTGTATGGTAAATATATTTCATAGTTTAGTTTGAAATATTTCATCTAATTGGATTTCAAAGTGTATTTAAAAATAGTAAATCTATATATTCTGCCATAACACACTGAATGTACTGGGGGAGATTATAAACTTCAATGTAACTATTATCCATGTTGTGCAGCAGTGCTCCAAAATGTATTCATCAAATGCAATGAATGTGCCATGCTGATGAAAAGGTTGTTGATGTGGGAGGAGTGGGGTAGAGTGGTGTGGGGTATATGGGAACCTCTTACATTTTTTAATGTAACATTTTTGTGATCTATGTATCTTCAAAGAATACAATTTAAAAATGATGGGGGTGGGGTGGTGGGGATTGGGGCTTATGGGAACCTTATGTTTTTTTTAGAGATTATTTATTTCTCTCCCCTTCTCCCCCCACCCAGGTTGTCTGTTCTCTGTATCTATTTGCTGCATCTTCTTCTTTGTCTGCTTCTGTTGTTGTCAGCAGCACTGGGAATCTGTGTTTCTTTTTTTGTTGTGTCATCCTGTTGTGTCAGCTCTCCATGTGGGCAGTGTCATTCTTAGGCAGGCTGAACTTTCTTTCACACTGGGTGGCTCTCCTTATGGGGCACACTCCTTGTGTGTGAGCTCCCCTATGTGGGGGACACCCCTGCATTGCATGGTACTCATGTGCATCAGCACTGTGCATGGGCCAGCTCCACACAGGTCAAGGAGGCCCAGGGTTTGAATAGCAGACCTCCCATGTGGTAGACGGATGCCCTAACCACTGGGCCAAGTCTGCTTCCCTTTTATGTTTTTTAATGTAACATTTTATGTGATCTATTAACTTTAAAAAAAGAAAATTAAAAAGTAAAAAGAGTAAAAATGACTAAATAGGATGTATTATAGGAGTTTAAGGAAATTCCACATCAAAAAGATATACTAATGTAACTCCCATATTGAGTGAATAAAAAGAAAGATTCCATGCAACCATCTCAATATAACCAGAAAAATTAATTTACCATTGTGCCAGATTGTCAGCTATCAGCTTTGCATTACAACCACCCTCTTCTATGGTCTCCTCTGCACTGGGAAATTCATTTTCCAGAAGATTCTTCTCTGTATAGTTTCAGGCTAAAGTTTGCCAATGAGAGGAACTTACACAACATTTGGAAAGTGAACTGGTTAGTGGAGAAGTCATCATTCCAGGGTGGCTGTGGCAGCCAGATGAAAAGGCTTCACAGATTTCTCCCCAAGTCCCTGCTTAGCTGCTGCAGACCAAGGCCTTGACCTTTCCCAGGGGCTTGACAAATGCAGCAATGTCCAGAAAAACTTGAATCAAGCTGAAGTCATCAATGACTGTTTCCTTGACTTTTTATTCTTTTTTAAGATTTATTTTATTTATTTTTCTACCCTTCCCCCCCCACCCATGCCCCAGTTGTCTGTTCTCTGTGTCCTTTCACTGTGTGTCCTTTTTGTCTGCTTCTGTTGTTGTCAGCAGTACCAGGAATCTGTGTTTCTTTTTGTTGTGTCATCTTGCTGTGCCAACTCTCTGGTGTGCAGCACCATTCCTGGGCAGGCTGAAATTCCTTTTATGCTGGGTGGCTCTCCTTATGGGGTGCACTCCTTGCATGTGGGGCACCTCTATGTGGGGGCACCCCTGTATGGTATGGCACTCCTTGCATGCATCAGCACTGTACATGGGCCAGCTCCACTTGGGTCAAGGAGGCCCGGGGTTTGAACTGCAGACCTCCCATGTGGTAGACAGATGCCCTAACCACTGGGCCAAGTCTGCTTCCCTTCCTTGACTTTCTAACTGTCACTCTTCCTGACCTTCACTCATCCGGCTCTTGTTATGTTCATGTATGACCTGTTTCCTTTATTAAACACCTGTATTCAATAATATTCAGAGTCATTCTGTTTTACTGACCAAACCAAGACTGAAAAAATATTCAAAAATTAGGAATTTAGGAAGAGATGAGAGTTGCTTTGTGTTGACAAAGGCTTTTAACATAAATATATAAATACACTGTAACAAAAGAATAAGCTCTTGAACTGACTGCAGCCATCACTCATTCAAGTATCTAAGTCACTCCCCATAGAATAATTTTATTTCTTCCAGAATTCATATGGAAAATTGGACAAATAATTAATGAAAACTCTCTCTATAGAAAGCCTGGAGAAATAAATTAATTAGCCAGAACTTTTGTCCAAAATTTAGTTTCTTATTTCATTTTCATACCAGGAGAATCTTTACTATTTAGTCAAGTCAAGCTCTATCTGCTTGACTGCTTAAGAGTAATTGTTTGTGGAAAATTAATAAATTGGCATTCTGGTTTCAAATATTTATCAAGCTTGAGGTTTTGCTTAGGGTGAATTTGTTTTCTAGGGCCTGATTAGCTCTGAATCCTGATTAAATCTAGATTGTGGTTAGGCAAAGAAATGATACAAAAATATAGAATACCAAACTTATGCCTATTTGCTTCAGTAACATTCTACATTTGAAGGGTTTGTAGAAGACTAAATGAGATAAATGAAAAGCACCTGGAATAGGGGCTGTGTTTATATAAATGACCACTGCTATTTTTGGGAGGGCTAGGGTATGAGGGAAGGTAAAATGGATGAACCTTGAGAATCTTATGTTGAGTGAAGCAACCCAGGCATTGAAGGACAAATACTACATGACCTCAATGATATGAAATAAGCAAACTGCCTCAGAGAGCTAGAGTCTGGAAAAGAGGCTTACAGGAAATCGGGGGGTGGAGGAAGGATGTAAGTTAATGCCTGCAGGGGTGGAATCTGTGATGAGCTGGCGGTAAGTATGAGCACAAAGAAGGGACAAAATGGGGGCAAGGGGTTGCCTTCGGATGGGGCTTTGTGGGTTTGAGGGGGGGCTGGGGATGGGCAGAGGGGAAATAATGTCCAAAAATTGGGGGGAGGGAGGGGCAACATACGAACATGGGAAAGTGTCAGGTGTTCGTTGAGAACAAAATGTTGAGAAAATCGTATCAAAGTATAAGTAGGAGGGTTACCTGTTTAGGATGCTCAGGGGGTATGGTCTGATGCAGGACGGACTCTGGGGGAATAGCTGAAGGCTCATTTTGCCAGGGTGGGCTGTACCATTGGGAAGAGACCCAAGAAGTGAGAGTTGGGGTGGACCCACATCCTGGGGAGGACTAATGCCGTCAAATAGAGAGAACTGTATCTCTCGTGAGAAAGGAAGGCTCCCAGGGCATTAGGGCAGTTGAGAAAGTCAGGCCCTGAATACTGCTGCAAGTATCTCTGGACATGGCTTCTTGGGAAATGGAGATTGGCTGGCATTGTGGGCCCCAAGGGGAGGGGAAAATGGATGTGGAATGGATGGAACCAAGGTAAATATGGGGGCAAGAGAGGAGTTTTGTGAGAGTACACGAGGATGAATATAAAACATGTAATATTACACCAAAAACATATAGGGGACGACAGACAATGTAAACCATAAGGCAAAACATAGGATAACTAAAAAATTTAGAAAACTGTACAACCTAAAGTATGGACAACATAGTAAGCACAGATGTCACCTTGTTTGAAAGCTATTGTCTTGGAATCTGTACATCACTTTCAGGAAATATCATATGAATAAGTTAAAAGATTATCGCTGTGGAAGGGAAAAGGTTTTATGGTGGATCTGGGGAAGTACTGTATATTGTATATATGAATTTCAGTGATCTAAGACTCTTGTGAAGCTGACATTATGTTGGGATTCACTTTACAGGAAGTTTTGGATCACAGAGTGGTTCAACAATGGCAGCAGAGGAATACTGATATAGGATGTTATTGACAGGATATATATGGTTGACAGGGAGTTATACAGGGCATATGGCCAGGGTATATATTAATGTCTAGATATACTCATAGTGGAAACAATTAAAACAACAGCTGGGGGGTACTGGGCCCCTGGCTGGGGGGTCACTGTCATGGACAATGGGGGAGCAGCGGCAGTCCCCCAGGGGCAACGGCAAGAACCCGGAAGGAAGGAGGGCCCAACAGTGGGCTCCTGATACTGATGGCTATGCTTTTGAGCCTATACACATGCAATAAGAATAAGGCCTAGAGTAGCACTGTGCCTGGGAGTTTCCTCCTGACAGCCTTCATGTTACTCAAATGTGGCCACTCTCACAGCCAAACTCAGCATGTAGATGCAGGTGCATTCCCCCCAGCAAGGGACATGACACCCGGGGATGGGCCTCCCTGGCACCAAGGGATCACTACCAAATACCAGCTGAAGATGCAACTAGAAAATGACCTTGAATTAAAGGTTCAATACGGATCAGCAGAATATCCCTGTCTACATATAATAACATGACTTCAAAATGCTGTTTGACCTAATGTAAGGGGGAAATGGAAAGGAGAAATGAGATTATAAGGCTATGAGTCTCTAAAAAAGAGTCTGGAGGTTGTCAGAAGGAATGCCCTTATGCACAACTGAGCAGAGTCTGCGAGACAGATAAAGTAGATACAACCCCAGGTATTGGTTCTTTTGAGGGATAAAGAGACCCACGGGTTCTATGGTCATGGCAGATGGGGTTCACTGCCATGGCAGATGGCCCTTCTTTGGAGCTGGTGTTTCTGTGTGATGGAATTGGACTCAGAGGGGATCTCTTTTCACAAGACTTGCATGCTACTTTATTGGAATTGTAGTTGGTGCTGGGGTTTAAGATATATTTAGGGGATTTGAAACTCTGGACTGATAATATGACACCCAGGCCCAGAGCCTCAACAGACTTCAGCTCCTACACTTTGATTTATTGGACTTACCCCACTCAGCTAACATCGAGTTGAAGAAGGTCAACCACCACACCATGGAGCCTAGAGTGCCTACAACTGAAAGCAGGAGGATTGCATCCAGTATCCATGTGGAATCTAAGCCCCCACTTGACATGGATGTGCAATGGACACAACTAATCCAATGCCCACAGAGAAAATGTGGAATGGGTGTGGGAAGGGTAGCCATGGTGGCTGCTGGGTTTGGGGAATGGGAGGAAGAGATGAGATGTGGAGGCGGTTTCAGGACGTGGAGTTGTCCTGGGTGGTGCTTCACGGACAAGTACGGGACATTGTAGACCCCCCAGGGCCCACTGGATGGAACGTGGGAGAGTGTGGGCTATGATGTGGACCACTGACTATGGGGTGCAGTGATGCTCAGAGATGTACTTACCAGGTGCAATGGATGTGTCACGATGATGGGAGAGAGTGTTGCTGTGGGAGGAGTGGGGGGTGGGGGTGGTGGGGTTGAATAGGACCTCATATTTTTTTAATGTAATTTTTAAAAATAAATAAATAATTTTTAAAAATTGAAACAGCTATCAGTACACTCGGCAGATATTGTTCTACAGTGATACCAAAGCTTAAGAAGTCAGCAGGATCTCCAGATCTTTCTTTTTCATTTCTCTATTATTTCATTCATTCTTGCCCTCATTTATTCATTCATCAATGAATGTTTATAAAGAGAAAGATGATAGCAGTGTTAGGCATTAAAGATGAAAAGCTGAACGGGACACAGTAGTTCATTTCCTATCCCTAGGTTTTCATGTAGCTGCTTCCATACCATGCTTTATTTTCTTTTTTTCTTTTTAATTAAAGAAGTTGTAGGTTTACAAGTAGACCATGCAGAAAATGCAGTGTTCCCTTATATCTGCCTCTATTTTTAACATTTTGCATTAGTGTGGTACCTCTGTTACCAATGATGGGAGAATATTATAATTGTACTATTCATACCATCTATGTAAGTGGATTGGGAAATAGAAAATCCAGGTTTCTCCATTACTGTTAGAGAGAATCTTGCACTGTATTTTAACATTAGTGATTGAAAACAGCAGTTACATATAACCTCATCTTCCTAATATTTTATTGGGAAAGAATATTGTAAAAAGATTTTGGTTTTGTAATACATACTATTAATATTTAACCCCTCTAAGTGGAGTTTGGAAAAATTCTCTAGTCTTACTTGTAGTCATTTTATAAGACCCTAGATCACACTTATTTGGGTGCAAGCTTTACTTTTATCTCTTTCCCTATAAGTTCCTTTACCTTCTACTGTTTCAATCATGCATTTCTTTGCTTTTGAAATTCATATATTTCTATAAGCCACATCAAATTCTTATGGAAGAAGGCTTATTACAAACAATAAAATTGTCTATTGTGTCTCTTGATGAAGGTAAATGTAGCCATTATTAGGGACCTGGATATTTTGCCTGTTTTCAAGAATCGTATTGGATTATTTCTTTTTTTGAGATTTATTTATTTATTTCTCCCCCCTCCCTCCATTGTCTGCTCTCTGTGTCCATTCATTGTGTGTTCTTCTTTGTCTGCTTGTGTTCTCATTTAGGCAGCTGTGGAAACCAATCCTGGCACATTTGGAGTGGGAGAGAGGCAATCATTCTCTTGTACCATTTCAGCTCCCTGGTCTGCTAAGTCTCTTATTGTCTCTCCCTCTCTTTTTTAAAGATATTTATTATTTATTTATTTATTTATTTATTTATTTATTTATTTATTTCCCCTTCCCCCTGTCCCACCCTGGTTGTCTGTTCCCTGTGTCTATTTGCTGCTGTCTCCTTCTTTGTCCGCTTCTGTTGTTGTCAGTGGCATGGGAATCTGTGTTTCTTTTTGTTGCATCATCTTGTGTCAGCTCTCCATTTGGGCGGCACCATTCTTAGACAAGTTGCACTTTCTTTCACACTGGGCAGCTCTCCTTATGGGGCACACTCCTTGCACGTGGGGTTCCCCTACATGGGGACACCCCTGCATGGCACGGCACTCCTTGTGTGCATCAGCACTGTGCATGGGCCAGTTCCACACAGGTCAAGGAGACCCAGGGTTTGAACCATGGACCTCCCATGTGGTAGATGGATGCCCTAACCTCTGGGCCAAGTCTGCCGCCCCCTGTGTCTCTTTTTGTTGCATCATCTTGCTGCATCAGCTCTCCATGTTGACCAGCACTCCTGTGTGGGGCAGCACAGGGTGGCACTCTGCATGGGCTGGCACTCTGTGTGGACCAGCTTGCCTTCACCAGGAGGCCCTGGGTAATGAACGGTGGACCTCTTATATGGTAGATGGGAGCCCATTTACTTGAGCCACATCTGCTTCCCATGGATTATTTCTTTTTATCTCAAATACAATTCCATAATTAAAGTGAACTATGAGAACTTAAGAATTAAGTGTGTATGACACAGTCTACATCAAATATTCTGAGAACAGAAGGTAGTATTGTTAGTTTTTCTCAATGACTCATTTAATAAAATATATTTAATGAATGCCTGACATTTTCAGGTATGAATGATGCAAATAGTGATCAATAAATGAACATAAAAATAAAAATTATTTTCATAAGTGAGTAGGCAATGCAGTTTTTTGCAAGTCACCCTTTGTACAAAGTATGTTTCCTGACCTCAATGAATTTGGGGATAAAAAGGTATTATCTTTTCCTCAATGAATTTTGAAAGATCTTATAAGAATTTTGTAATAATTTACTCCAGATCACATAAGATTCCTTTAAAATGATCTAGCATGACATTAAATTGCTGTGGACTTCTTAGTCACAACTGAAATGTTGTAGTCTAAATTGAACGAAATAGACATTTTTTCTGTTGATTCTCTCAAATGTTTTTATTAGAAAAATTGTTTTTACAGAAAAATCATGCATAATACACAGAGATCCCATAAAGTACATTATTTTATTTTTAGCTTGCCAAAGTCAGCAGTTTATTGGAAAGTACATTATAATCAAATCAGATTTATCATAAGAAGGAAACCCTGTCTCCATATCAATTATATGAGTTCTTCCATTGCTAGAATCACATTAAGTCTATAGTAGAATACCAGCCATTCTACTCTAAGTCCTTCATTCATTCCCAAATCCTGAGGATTCTGGGATGCTGATGCCCACTCCACCTCAAATTGAGAGGTGGCTTAGATCCCATGGGGTAGATGAATGGGACTGTTTTGCTTGTAGTGGCAGACACCCTTTGTTCCTTGGGATGGTCATTGTCCATCATCATCTCCTTGTTTTTTGGGTAAGTCCAATGAACAGGAGAGTAAGTGTTGCAACTCTGTTGAGATTTATTGTATTTTATTTTATTATCTCTTTAAAAAAATACCTAAATCACACAAAATGTTACAATAAAAAATATGAAGTTCCCATATACCCCATTCCCCACATCACACTCCTCCCACATTGACAACTTCTTTCATTAGTATGGTACAGTCATTGCATTTGATGAGTACTTTTTGGAGCATTGCTACACAGCATGGATTATACTTTATGTTGTAATTTACATTCTGTCGTTTACATTCAGTGTCTTATGGTAAGATATATAATGCCCTGTACCTGTCCCTGCAATATCATTCAGGACAACACCAAGTCCCCCAAAGGCCCAATATCACACTTCTTTTTCCTTCTCCCTGCCTTCAGGAACTCTCATGGCCACTGTCTCCACACCAATGATATAATTTCTTCCATTACTAGAGTCACAATAATTCTATAGTAAAATACCAGTAAGTTCACTCTAATCCACATTTCATTCCTCCATCCTGAGGACCCTGGGTTGGTGATGTCCACTTCACCTCTAAATTGAGAGGGGGCTTAGATCCCACATGGCTGATGGATGGAATTCTCCTGCTTGCAGCTATAGACTCTCTCAGTTCCCTGGTTTGGTGGTTGACCATCATCACCTCCCTGTTATCTGCCCTGGGTATGTCTAATGACCTGGAGAGTAGGTGTTGCAATTCTGCTAAGACTCAGGGCCCAGCTGGCACATGGACAGTCCAGAGATTCAAGTTTCCTGAGCATACACCAACCCCAGCACCAACCACAGGTTCAGTAAAAGTGACAGAATAGGCATGTGTAGAGAAGTCATATCTGAGTCCATCTCCATCACACTCATGAGCACAAATTCCAAAGTAGGGCCCTCTGGCAAGGTACCAAACTCCAGAACCATCTGCCATGACCCATAGGACCTGGGTGTCTCTGTAACCATCAGGAGCACTGGTATCTGGGGTTGTATCTACTTTGACTGTCTCCAAGATCCTGCTGAGATGTGTATAAACATGACCCCTCTGATGGCCTCCCGACTCATTTTGAAGACAGCCATATAAACTCACTTGTCTTTACCATTTTCATTTTTATTCCAGGTATTTTTCTAGTTACATCACCAGTTGATTGATTCTTGGTAGTAATTGCTTGGCACCAGGGAGGCTCATTCCCAGGGGTCATGTCCCACACTGGGAGGAAGGTAATGCATTTATATGCTGTTTGGCTTAGAGAATGGCCATATTTGAGCAACATGGAGGCTGAGAGCCTCTTAGGCACACAGCAACACTAGACCAAATCAAAATTTCTAGTGCAAGAGGTTTATAAGCATATCCATCAGTATCAAGGGCCCATCATTGGACCATCATTTTTCACTGGTCTTTGCCCTTGCACTTGAGGATTGTTGCTTTTCCACTTGGGAATGAGGCAGAGCTACCCAGGATGGGAACCCAGCATTCACTCAATTGTCCTGTGAACCTCTACCCACTGTGTCAATACCCAAGGAATATCCAAACACATCTATAAACCCTATATGCATGCTCAGATTAACTCCCTCCCATGTATCAAGCATCAGTGACACCCCACACCAATGCTCCTCCCTTACCATAAATGAACCCCTCTGTGATACAAAACTTGCTCAAAATAAAGCCTAACATATCACCAAATTCAATTAATAGGAGAATGAGATAGCAATGATAGGTTTAAGCATTAGAAATAAAATACATAATAATTTAGAAAACTAAAAGTAAAAAATTGAGATATTAGATAAATTAAAAATATTATAGGAAATTTTTTGACATTTTGACACTATGAAAAGATGAGTACCCAGACACTCCCTAGATGCTTGCCCCAGGTGCACCCTCTGCTGAATGCCCCTCATCCAACACCCAAAACCAGTAATATTTCCTTATTACAGTGTCAAAAGATTTTTCTCAACATTATAGTTTCACCCACATACCCACCAATCCCCCATGTTCACCTGCTCCTTCCTCTAAACTTCCCCCCACTTCCAAGGACCATCTGACCAATCCTCCCAACCCTAGCCCCTGTCAAGCCTGCACTGCCCAACCCAATAGTATCCCTATACCCCCATCATATCCCTTCACTGCACGATTACTTACCTTTACCTTATATTAGATGTTGCCCATGTAGACATTGGCTTACAACCTTCCTCTCCACTCTGTTTTCTCTAAGCCTATATTCCAGGCTCTAGCTCTCTGAGATGCTTGATTTACTTAATTCATATCAGAGAGGTCTTGTAGTATTTGTCCTTCAATGCCTGGCTTGTTTTGCTCAACATAAGGTTCTCAAGATTCATCCATGTTATCCCATGTATTTATACTGTATTACTTCTTACAGCTGAATAGTATTCCATTTATGAAATATACCTTTTGTTTGTTCATTCATCTGTTGATGGTCATATGGGTTTATTCCAGCCTTTGTCAATGGTGAATAATGCTGCTTTGAACATTGGTGTTCATATATTGGTTCATGACCTGGTTTTCAGTTCTTCTGGGTATATATCCAGCAGAGGAATTGCTGGATCATATTACAGATCTATAGTTAGCTTTTTGAGAAACCACCAAAATGTCCTCCACAATGGCTGGATCATTCTACATTTCCACCAGCCAGGGATGAGGGCTCCCGTTCCTTCGCATCCTCTCCAAAACTTGTAGTCCTGTTTTTTTAATGGTCGCCAGTCTAATGGGTGTAAGATGGTATATATCTCTTTGTAATTTTGATTTGTATTTCCCTAATAGCCAATGATTTTGAGCATCTTTTCATGAGCTTTCTAGCCATTGTATTTCTTCTTTGGAGAGGTGTCTGTTTAAATCTCTTGCCCATATTTTAAATGGGTTGTTTGCCTTTTTATTAAAGATATAGGATTTCTTTATATATGCTGGATATTAGGCTCCTATCAGATATCTTGTAATCAATATTTTCTCCCATTGAGTAGGTTCTCTTTTCACTTTCTTGACAAACTCCTTTGAGGGGTAAAAGGCTTTAATTTTGAGGAGGTCCCAATTATCTATTTTTTTCTTTCAGTGCTAGTGCTTTGGGTGTGAAATTCATGAAGCCACTTCCTATTACAATGTTCTGTAGATTTTTCCTTACATTGTCTTCCAAGGTCTTTATGATCTTGGCTCTTATATTTAGATCTTAGATCTATCTTGAGTTTATTTTTGTATAAGGTGTGAGGTGGTGTTCCCTTCCCATTCTTTTGCTTATGGATAACCACTTCTCCAAGCACCATTTGTTGAAGAGGCCATTCTCTCCCAGTTGAGTGGGCTTGGTGACCTTGTTGAATATCAGATGACTGTATATGTGAGGATCTATATCAGAACTCTCAATTTGGTTCCATTGGTCAGTATGTCTCTCCTTGTGACAATAGTATACACTGTAGCTTTGTAGTATGTTTTAAGGTCAAGTAGTGTGATTTCTCTGATTTCATATTTCTTTTCCAACATGTCTTTGGCTATTTCGGGCCTCTTTCCATCCCAACTAAATTTCACAGTTTTTCCAGTTCAGTAAAAAATCTGTGTAGTTTTCTGAGTATAAGTTATTTACATCCTTAGCTAAATTTATTCCTAGGTATTTGATTTTTTAATTTACTATTGTAAATGGTATTTTTTATTTCCTCCTCATATTGCTCATTATTGGTGTTCATAATGCTACTGATTTTTGCACATTGCACATTGATCTTATAACCTGCAATCTTAGTGAACTCATTTATAAGTTTTACAAGCTTTGTTGTAGATTTTTAGCACTTTCTATGTATAGGATCATGCCATCTGGAAATAGTGAAATTTTGACTTCTTCCTTTCCAATTTGGATGCATTTTATATTTTTTCTTGCCTCAGTGCTTGAGCAAGTACTTCTAATACATTGTTAAAAAGGAGGCTTGATAGTGGACATCCTTGTTTTTTCCCCAAACTTAGAGGGAAAGCTGTTAGGATTTCACCATTGTATATCATATTAGCTGTCGATATTTTACATATACACTTTAACACGTTCAGAAAGTTTTCTTCTATTCCTATCTTTTGCAGTGTTTAGTCAGGAAATGGTGCTGCATTTTGTCAAATGCTTTTTATGCATCTATAGATATGACCATGTGATATTTTTCTTTAATTTGTTTATGTCATATGTTAAATTGAATTTTTTATGTGGAACCATCCTTGAATACTTGGGATAAAACCCACCTGGTCATGGTGTATAACCCATTTGATGTGTTGTTGAATGTGATTAGCAAATATTTTGTTAAGGGCTTTAGCATCTAGGTTTATTAGAGACATCAGTGTCTCTCTAATAGTAGACTCTAATGTGGCATCTTTGTTTGGCTTTGGTATTAGGGTAATGTTAACATCATAGAATGAGTTAGGTAATATTCCTTATTCTTCAATTATTTGAAAACAGTATAAGCAAGTTTAGTATTAGATCTTTCTGGAATGTTTGGTAGAATTCATGTGTGAAGCCATCAGGTCCTCGGCTCTTCTAGGTGGGAAGTTTCTAACAAATGATTCTCTTTACGTACAATTGGTCTGTTGAGATAATCAGTTTTCCCTTTTCTTAATGCAGGCTGCTTATGTGTTTCTAGGAATTTGTCCATTTCCTCTAATTTATCCTACTTGTTTGCACATAGTTTTTCAAAGTACTGTTTTATGATTCTTTTTATTTCTTTGGGATCTATGGTTATGTCTCCTCATTTCTTATTTTGTTATTTGCATCTTCTCTTTTTTTCTTTGTTAGTCTAGCTAAGGGTTTGTCAACTTTATTGATCTTCTCAAAGAATCAGCTCTTGATTTTATTTTTTCTAGGGCTTTCTTATTTTCTGTCTCATTTATTTCTGCTCTGATCTTGTTATTTCTTTCTTTCTACTTATTTGGCATTAGTTTGTTGTTTTTCTACTAATTCCTCCAAGTATGCAGTTAGGTCTTTGATTTTAGCTCTTTCTTCTTTTTTATGTATTAATTTATTGCTATGAGTTTCCCCTTAATACAGCTTTTGCTGCAGCCATAAATTTTGATATGTTGCTTTGTCCTTTTCACTGGTTTCAATGTATTTACTGATTTCTTTTGGGAGTTGCTCCTTGACTTACTGTTTGTATAAGGGTGTGTTGCTTAACTTCCATATCTTTGTGCCTAATCTGGTTTTCTGGCCCTTGTAGATTTTCAGTTTCATTCCATTGCAGTCAGAGAAATGAATTTGTATTATTTCAATATTTTGAACTCTCCATCATTTTTGAATGCCAAGATTGCTGGGTAGACAATTTTTGGCTGGAAGTCTTTTCTTTTAGTGCCTTGACTATGTCATACCACTGCCTTCTTGCCTCCATGGTTTCAGATGAGAAATCAGCACTTAATTTTAGTGAGCATCAGTTCTATGTGATGGTTTTCTTTTCTCTTGTTTCCTTCAGTATTTTCTCTTTGTTTTGAGCATTGGAAAGTTTATCAAGTATATGTCTTAGAGTAGGCCTGTTGGGATTTATACTGTTTGGGCTGCACTGTGCTTCTCAGATATGTACATCTATCTCCCTCAACAGGATTGAGAAGTTTTCAGCCACTACTTTCCTCAACACCCCTTCTGTTCCCCTTCCTTTCTCTTCTCCTCCTGGGATGCCTGTAATACATATATTTGTATGTTTTGTTTTGTCATTCAAATCCTAAAGTGCCTGCTGGATTTCTTCTGTCTTTTTATTATCTGTTCCACTGTTTGATTTCAAATGTGCTGTCTTCTGCATCACTAATTCTTTCCTCTGCCTTTTCAAATCTGCTGTTATTCTCTGAGAGTGTATTTTTTATTTCTTGGACTGTGCCATTCCTCACCATCATATTTGTTATCTTTTTATGTATGTTTATAATTTCTTCAGTATGCTCTCTCGGTGTTTTCTTAATATCCTTAATCTCTTCCTTCACTTCATTAAGTTGGCCCATGCTATTTTTTGGACAACTTTGATTAGTTTTTCAATGTTCTGCTTCTCTTCCTGGTTTTCAGTTTGTTCATTGGGCAGCCATGTCTTCCTTTTTCTTGGTATGGTTGATAATTTTTTGTTGCTGTCTGCTCATCTTTTTATCTTGATGGGTTTGTTCAATTGATTAGCTTCTCCCTCTAGTCTCAGGTTTTATTTAGTTGCTGTTTTTGTGTGAGTGTTATGGTTCTTCTTTGACACTGTGTTCTTATTTCCTTATTGTTATCTAAGTTTCCTAGAAAGAAAAACATTAGTGCCAAACAAAGAAAAAGAGGTAAGAAAAGAAAAAAGATATTAACTTGTGGCTGCCGCTGCGGCGCTGCAGGCAGGTCGCTGCAGGTGAGTCACTGCCGGGGATCGGGCCTACACCACGGCTGGACAGGGGCAGCAGCGGGCGACTCAAGGCTTGGTGGGGACGCGCGGTTCAATGGAAGAAAAACCACGGAGACGAGGTCTATGCGCAGGTCTGATTTTATTCGGGAAGTACATGGGGTTTTATAGTCTCATGGAGGCGGGGAGGTTGTGGGAGGGGCATGTCCGTGGGGCAGCTGAGGATTGGCTGCAGAGGCAAGGGCGGACCTGCAGTTTAGGATGTAAGCCATTGATGGCAGAGGGGGTTGTTTCCGAGGTTGTGCCGGGGCGGATCCGGGATGAGGGCAGTTGGAATGAGGCGGGGAGAACAGCGATCGGCTGGGAGGGGGAAGATAACAGTGGCTGGGAGGAGGGGCGGAGGGAGGCAGCAGCACAAACTGCTGCTGAGAAGGGCCATAATACAGAGAGGTTACGAGGAACAGGCGGGCAAAGTATAAGGAAGCGAAAGGCAGGGTGGGAGCAGGGGACATTAACTATATTGATAGAAAAAGTTAGAAAAGGAACTGTGTAAGGCCTAGGAAAATGAATATTTAACCCATATAAGCAGTGTAAAGTTATAGGAATAAAAAAGTGGAGTTCCTACAATGAAGTGGGAAACCAAATATGGAGAAGTATATAGAATGACCTAATTTTTTTGTCTTTATTTATTTCTCTAATGTTACACTAAAAAAATATGAGGTCCCCCTATACCCATCACCCCCCTCATCCCACACCTCCCCCATAAGAACATCGTCCTCCATCATCATGAGACATTCATTGCATTTGGTGAATACATCTCTGAGCCTCACTGCACCTCATGGTCAATGGTCCACACCATAGCTCACACTCTCCCACAGTCCATCCAGTCGGCTATGAGAGGACATACAATGTTCAGTAACAGTCCCTGCAGTACCACCTAGGACAACTCCAACCCCCAAAAATGCCCCCACATCACATCTCTTCCTCCCATTCCCTACCCCCAGCAGCCACCATGGCCACTTTCTCCACACCAATGCCACATTTTCTTCAATTACTAATCACAATAGTTCATGAATAGAATATAAGTACATCCACTCTAATCCATATTCTATTCCTCCATCCTGTGGACCTTAGAATGGTTGTGTCCACTCCACATCTATGTCAAGAGGGGGATTAGATTCCACATGGATGCTGGATGCAATTCTTGTGCTTTCAGTTGTAGGCATTCTTGGCTCCATGGTGTGGTGGTTGACCTTCTTCACCTCCATGTTAGCTGATAAGCCAGAGTGTAGGAGTTGCTAGTCTGTTGGGGCTCAGGGCCTGGCTATCACATGGTCAGTCCAGAGATTCAGGTCCCCTAGGTATACATTGAAACCCAACAAAAACTACAGATCCATTCAAAGTAACAGGAGAGGCTTTGGACAAAGGTCACATTTGAGTCCAGCTCCATCACACAGAAACACAAACTCCAAAGTAGGGCCAACTGACATGGCACTGAACTCCATCTGCCATGACCATAGAACCTGTGGGTCTCTGTAGCCCTCAGAAGAACTAATACCTGGGGTTGTATCTGCTTTATCTGTCTCTGGGACTCTGCTGAGGTGTGCATAAGGGCAACCCCTATGATAACCTGGCTCTTTTTGGAGACTCATAGCTATATAAACTCATTTGTCCTTTCCATTTCCCCCTTTTATGCAGGTCAAAAAGCATTTTTAACTCTGGGTATTATATGTAGACTGAGATATTCTGCTGGTCCGAGTTGACCCTTTTATTCAAGGTCATTTTCTAGTTACATCATCAGCTGGTACTTGGTAGTAATCCCTCAGCACCAGGGAGGCTCTTACCCGGGAGTCATGTCCCATGCTGATGGGAAGGCAACACATTTACATGCTGAATTTGACTTCAAGACTGGCCACATTTGAACAATATGGAGGCTCTCAGATGGTAACTCTTAGGCACCCTGCAGTTCTAGGCCTTGTTCTTATTTCAGGTGCACAGGCTTACAAGCATAGTCATTAGTATCAAGGGCTCATTGTTGGACCTTCCTTCTTTTTTGGTCACTATGAAAATATCCAAACATTTTTATGTACCCTGGATATATGCCCTGGAGAACTCCCTGCAAACCATGTGTACCCTGTCAGTAACATCCCACACCAGTATTCCTCCCCTGCCATTGTTGAACCTCTCTGTGATCCAAAACTTCTTCAAAAATGAAGCCCAATATATTGCCAGCTTCCATTAATAGTAAAATGGAATATAAGGATCAGTTTAAAGGTTAGATATAGAATACATATTAATTTAGAAAAGTTAAGGTAAAAATAAATTGGGGTATCAAAAAATTTAAAAATTCTAAAGCTTTGTTTTTGGTGTTTTGCCTTCCATCACTGTAGTAAGTGTTGCCCTGTATGCAAATTGGCAAGGCAATTTCTTCCATCTTTTCCTCAGTGTCTACATCCTTTCTTTTATCTTTTCTTTTTTTCCTAATTATTAAGCTTACCTTCACAAAAGTTTTAGATCACAGTAATTGATATATACAATATACAGTACTCCCACATATCCAACATAAAAACCTTTTTCCTTCCACAGCAATAATCTTTTTACATATTCATCCTATATTTACTGAAATTGATGTACAGATATTGAGACAATAGCTTTCAAACAAGGTAACATTAGGGTTTACATTGTTGTTTATATTTTAGACTATACAATTTTCTAAAATTTAGTTATCTTATGTTTTACATTATGATTTACATTTTAGCCTATCAGCCCCTATATATTTTTGGTGTAATTTAACATGTCTTACATCCATCCTTGCATAATATTGTGGGACACTTCTATTGTCCACACGGTTACATTGATTCCATCTATTCGATACCTCTTTCCCCTTCCCTCAGGGCCCACAGTGACAGTCAATCTTCATTGCTTGAAGGGCCATGTTCAAAGATACTTGCAACAGTGTTGAGGGCTTGACATGCTCGACTGCCCTAATGCATTGGGAGCCATCATTTATCTTGAGAAATACAATTCCCTCTATTTGAGAACATCAGTCCTCCCCAGGATGTAGGTCTCTATCCAATGATATAACCCACTATGGCAAAATGAGCACTCACACACTCCCTAGAAGCCTGTCCTGCATCAGATTATCCCCTTGAAGCATCTTAAACAGGTAACCTTCCTTATTATATTTTTGAAAAAGTTTTCTCAGCATTATACTCTCAACCAAATACCTGACAATCTCCTATGTTCATATGTTCTCCCACACTCCCCCCAATTTCTTGAGCAATATTACCCATCCTCCCATCCCTAGCCCCCTCAAACCCTCAAAGCCCCACCTAATGTTAAACATATGCCCCCATTTTATCCCTTCCTTGTACAAATACATACCTCCCGCTTATCATAGATGTCACCCATGTAGGTGTCAGCTTGCATCCTTCCTCTACCCCCCAAATTCCTTTAAGCCTATCATCCAGTCTCTAGCTCTCTGAGGCAGCTTGGTTTACTTATTTCAGATAAGAGAGGTCATATAGTATTTGTCTTTCAATGCCTGTGTTGCTTCTCTCACATAAGGTACTCAAGAGTCATCCATGTTATCACATGTGTTTGTAGTGTATTCGTTCTTAAAGCTGAGTAGTATTCCATTGTGTGTATATACCACATTTTATTTATCCATTCATCTGTTGATGGGCATTTGGGTTAATTCCAACTTTTGATAATAGTCAACAATGCTGCTATGAACATTGGTGTGCATATAATTGTTTGTGTCCTTGTTTTCAGTTCTATTGGGTATATACCCAGCAGTGGAATTGCTGGGTCATATGGCAAATCTATAGCTAGTTTTTTGAGGAACCGCCAAACTGTCCTCCAGAATGGCTGGATCCTTCTGCATTCCCACCAGCAGTGGATGAGTGTTCCCATTCCTCCACATCCTCTCCAGCATTTGTAGTCTTCTGTTTTTCTCATAGCTGCCAATCTTATGGGAGTAAGATGGTATCTCATTGTAGTTTTGATTTGCATTTCCCTACTAGCTAGAATTTGGAACATTTTTTTCATGTGATTTTGGCCATTTGTATTTCTTCCTTGGAAAAGTGTCTGTTTGAATCTTTTTCCTATTTTTTAAATGGGTTGTTTGTCTTTTTATTTTTGAGATATAGGAGTTTTTTGTATATGCAGTATATGAGTCTCCTATCACATATATGGTTGCCAAATATTTTCTCCCATTGTGTAGGCTCTCTTTTCACTCTCTTGACAAACTCCTTTAAGGTGCAGAAGGCTTTAATTTTGAGGAAGTCCCTTTTATCTATTTGTTCTTTTGCTGCTCGTGCTTTTGGTGTGAAGTCAGTGAAGCCATTTCCTATTACAAGGTCCTGTGGATGCGTCCCTACACTGCTTTCCAAAGTCTTTATGGTCTTGGCTCTTATACTAAGGTCTTTCTTCCATCTTGAGTTGATTTTTATATAAGGTGTGAGTTGGTAATCCTTTCATTCTTTTACATATGAATATCCAGTTCTCCAGGCACCATTTGTTGAATAAGCCATTCTCTCCCAGTTGAGAGGGTTTGGTGGCTTTATCGAATATTATATGACTATATATATGAGGATCTCTATCAGAATCTCAATTTAGTTCCATTGGTCTGTGTGTCTCTCCTTGTGCCAGTACCATGCTACTTTCACTACTGTAGCTTTGTAGTATGTTTTGAAGTCAGGTAGTGTGATTTCTCCAATTTCATTTTTCTTTTTCAATATGTTTTTGGCTATTTGAGGCCTCTTTCCAAATAATTTTCATAGTGAGTTTTTCTAGTTTCTTAAAGAATGCTGTGTTGATTTTTATTGGGATTGCACTGAGTGTGTAGATCAGTTTTGGTAGGATAGACATCTTAATAATATTTAGTATTCCTATCCATGAACAGGGAATATTCTTCCATTTATTTAGGTCTTCTTTGATTTCCTTGAAGTGTTGTGTAGTTCTCTGTGTATAAGTTAAATTTATTCCTAGGTATTTGATTTTTTATTGACTATTGTAAATGGTATTTGTTTCTTGATTTCCTCCTGAGCTTGCTCATTATTGGTGCACAGAAATGCTACTGATTTTTGCACATTGATCTTATAACCTGAGATTTTACTGAACTCATTTATCAGTTCTAGAAGCTTTGTTGTAGATCTCTCAGGGTTTTCTGTGTATAGGATCATGTCATCTGCAAATAATGAAATTTTGACTTCTTCCTTTCCAATTTGAATGCCTTTTATATTTGGTTCTTGCTTCAGTGCTGGAGCAAGTACTTCTAAGAATAGGTGATAGTGGGCATCCTTGTCTTGTTCCTGATCTTAGAGGGAAAGATTTTAGGATTTCACCATTGTAAATGATGTTGGCTGTGGGTTTTTCTTTTTCTTTTTTTTAAAGATTTATTTTTTATTTATTTAATTCCCCTCCCCTCCCCCAGTTGTCTGTTTTTCTGTGTCTTTTTGCTGCATCTTGTTTCTTTGTCCGCTTCTGTTGTCATCAGTGGCACGGGAAGTGTGAGCGGCACCATTCCTCGGCAGGCTGCTCCCTCCTTTGTGCTGGGCAGCTCTCCTTATGGGTGCACTCCTTGCGCGTGGGGCTCCCCTACGCAGGGGACGCCCCTGTGTGGCACTGCACTCCTTGCGCACATCAGCACTGCGCATGGGCCAGCTCCATATGGGTCAAGGAGGCCCGGGACTTGAACCGTGGACCTCCCATGTGGTAGACGGACGCCCTAACCACTGGGCCAAAGTCCGTTTCCCTGGGTTTTTCATATGTACTCTTTATCATGTTCAGAAAATTTCCTTGTATTCCAATCTTATGCAGTGTTTTTATTAAGAAAGGGTGCTGTATTATGTCAAATGCTTTTTCTGCATCTATAGATATAATCATGAGATTTTTCCCTTCAATCTATTTATGAGGTGTATTACATTGATTGATTTTCTTATGTTGAACCATCCTTGCATACCCGGAATGAATCCACTTGGTTATGGTGTATAATTCATTTAATGTGTTGTTGAATATGGTTAGCAAGTATTTTGTTGAGGACTTTTGCATCTAGTTTCATTAGACAATTTGGTCTATAATTTTCCTTTCTTGTGGTGTCTTTGGTTGGCTTTGGTACTAGGGTAATTTTGGCATCATAGAATGAGTTCCTTCTGTTTTGATTTTTTGGAAAGGTTTCAGCAAGATTGGTGTTAGTTCTTTCTGGAATGTTTTGTATAATTCACCTGTGAATTATCTGGCCCATCTGGCCCAGGATTCTTCTTACTTGTCCAATGCTCTGCTCCTCTTCCTGGTTTTTAGTTTGTTCATTGGATTTGGCCATGTTTTCCTGATTATTGGTTTGGTTTGTAGTTTTTTGTTCTTGTCTGGTCATCATTTTATCTTGATGGGTTTAATAAGTTCCTTAGTGTCTTTGTTTAGTCTTGGGGATTAATTAGTTATTGTTCATGTGTAAGTGTTATGTCTTCTCTTTGTCACTTTGTTCTTCTTACTCTATTTTCTTGTTGCTGGTTAAATTCACTTTGAAGGAAAATATTAGGGCCAGGGGAAGCAAAATGAGTAACAAAAGAAAATGTATAAAGTAGTATTGGTAATAAATGTTAACAGAGCAAAAATGTGAGATCAAGATGAATGTATATTAAACTCATGTAAGTTGTGTAGAGTTATAGCAGTAAGTAGAGTAACTATAATGAGACAGTCTACTGAATATGGGGAGGAATATAGTATGAATTAAAAGGCCAGTGTTTTCATGAGAGAGGGAAAGAGAAAAGACAATAATATCAAGAGTGGATAAAAGACAGAAAACAGAACAAAGGTATTAGAATTAAAAAGTTAGACAATTTGGGGACCAAAGAAAGGGAGGTGGAATATAAGAGAAACAGTAAATGATGGAGGATAGAAAGATGTAGGAGAAAGGGGATAGTGTAGTTGGCCAAATTCAATAAACACAGAAAAGAGGAAATGGGGGATAAGGAAACACAGCAAATGTGAAGCACTCCCTGCAGCACCTATTATATAAAGAAAATAAAATAAAATAAGAAGAAATAGAGAGAAAAGAAAAAAAAAGAGAAGAGAAAAAGTGGGGGCAAAGAAAGGGGGGAAACAAGCAAAAAAAGTAAAAGAGAAAAAAACTAAATCAATGAAAAAGGACCTTGGGTGATAAAACCATGGAAAAGACCAGGAGACAATGCAATATTAGCAACCATGACCAAAAAAAAAAAAAAAATGGAGAAAAAGAAAAGAACCAACGTTTCAAGCTAGGAATCCTTTTTGCAGTTAAATAAAAACACTTAGGGATCTGGCCTTCCCCCTTTCTCCCTTCCTCACTTCTCTCTCCCAAGGTAGCAGGAAAGCTACCTGAAAGGTCTGGTAGGAGATTCAAGTGGGTCCTTGTTGAACCGACTCAACACAGAAAACAATGACTCTTTATTTCCAGCATGAGATCACCTATACCTCACCAGAAACCCTAAATATGCTATTGGAAGCTTGGATAACATGTCCTACTGTCCCTCCCCATTAGGTATGCTGGGGGAGGTCTAATTGATTTTCTGACTCCACCTTCTCCCAGACTAAGTTTCCTATCCCAGGACATTTAGGTAAATAGGGCTTCCTCAAGAGATTCACCTCTCCTTTCTACCCAGACTTTCCCCAAGTCAGCTGTTAAACTCCTCCAATCTCAAGGAGAGAGAGAGAAAAAACAACAACAACAACCAAAAACATGGAGGGCTAGGGTAATCAAGGACCTCAGGTGGACCTCAGGGTGCAGTGGATTTGGGGATGGGAAGTCTGTGGTATTGCAGACTCAAGGTGTGTGAATCTCTGGAGCATGGGCCACCAGGGTTTATGGGACACAGATGTGGGAACCATACATCCAGTTAACCTGGGGTTTGGGAACACCACAGCACAACAAAGCCTTAAGGGATCCCTGTGGCCAGGCTGCCAGCCTTGGGGGAGGGGTCCCACCCACAACTTCTGACCTTCATGTCAGAAACCCAAAATTCCACCTCTCACAAGAATCTCATCACAGTCTCACCAAATCAACATCCAGACACCTCCTGCCCTGCAATCCCCTGAAACAGCCCACTCAGGGTTTGGGAACACAGTAGCACAACAAAGATTTCAGGAATCACTGCAGCTGGGCCTCCAGCCCTAGGGGGAAGGGCTTCTGACCACAACTTCTGACCTCTGTGTAAGAGACACAAAATTCTACCTCTTGCAAGAATGTCTTCTGTCACTGTCTCACCAAATTGACATCCAGACACCTCCTGCCCTGAAAGCACCCAAAACAGCCTGGTCCAGCAGGACTCTGACCCTATTCAGCTGCTTCTTTGCAGGAGAGATTATGAGGTGCACTCGCTCAGATGCCATCTTGCCCCGCCTCCTAGAATGACTGAAAAGGCTGGCATGAGGAGGTGAGAGGGGAAGAGAAAAGAAAGGACAAAAGTGAAAGAGTTTATAAAAGATAGAAAATGGAATAGTAGAGTTAGAAATAAAATGACAGAAAAATTAAGGATGAAACAAACAGGTGGAATGTAAGAGCAACAACAGAAAGTGGAAGATAGAAAGATGTAGGAAGGAAAAGAGATAGTATTGCAAGTCAAAATTGGTACACACAGAACAGAGGAAATTGAGGAAGAGGAAACACAGCAAATAGGAAATAAGTTGGCAGCACTTAATTTGAAAAATAGGGGGGAGGTGATAAAGAGTAAAGAAAAACAAGAAAACAGACAAGCTCACAAGTAAGGAGTCAACCAAACACTAAGAAAAAGCAGCCTACCCTCTTAAGTCCCTATAGAGCTTCTCAGACTGCCAGTGTTTATCAATCAATTACCCTGCAGCCTTCCTGCTGCAGATTTTGAAGTGAGTTTTAGTGAGTAAACTAAGTTAAATTATAAAACAAAGGTAACTTTCTTTTTTTAGGAAGAAGAAGAGACCCAAGAGATGCTAATATAAGAATAATTTCTATGTTTTCCCTGTCCCGAGGTATCAGCTAGATGTTTAATATCCCAGTGGGTCACTACTCTCTAAAAGGAGCTGGGAATTGAGCTAGAGACCTTGTATATTCAAGGTGGAAACTCCTCCATGGGGGTAAACTTTCTTGTTAGGTCTATTAGCTCTTCAGAAAGCTAGAGAGTCCCTTTCCCTTGATCAGGATTGAGTCTTTCAAATTGGATAAATTCCTGCTGATTAGGAATCTGCATTCCCCCCTTTTATTCTTACTGCTTTCTCTCCCAGGGCAGCAGGATGCAATAACCTCTGTGAGAGTTCCCTTTTAAAACTCAAATAGGACCCTGGTGACTTAACTCACCACAGGAAAAAAATGACTCTCAACATCTTCAAGAGAACCCACACCTCACAAGGCAGGTTCAGTTTTTTGTTTTCTTTTTAATTCATTTTTTTAAAAAAATTACATTAAAAAAAATGAGGTCCCATTCAACCCCACCACCCCCAACTCCCACTCCTCCCACAGCAACACTCTCTCCTATAATCATGACACATCTATTGCACCTGGTAAGTACATCTCTGGGCATCACTGCACCCCATAGTCAGTGGTCCACATCATAGCCCACACTCTCCCACGTTCCATCCAGTGTGCCCTGGGGGGATCTACAATGTCCCATAGTTGTCCATGAAGCACCACCCAGGACAACTCCAAGTCCCAAAAAAGCCTCCCCATCTCATCTCTTCCTCCCATTCCCCACACCCAGCAGCCACCACGGCCACCCTTCCCACACCAATGCCACATTTTCTCTGTGGACATTGGATTGGTTGTGTCCATTGCACATCTATGTCAAGAGGGGGCTTAGATTCCACATGGATACTGGATGCAATCCTCCTGCTTTCAGTTGTAGGCACTCTAGGTTCCATGGTGTGGTGGTTGACCTTCTTCAACTCCATGTTAACTGAGTGGGGTAAGTCCAATAAATCAGAGTGTAGGAGCTGAAGTCTGTTGAGGCTCAGGGCCTGGCTATCATATTGTCAGTCCAGAGATTCAAATCCTCTAAATATATCTTAAACCCCAACACCAACTACAATTCCAGTAAAGTAGCATGAAAGTCTTGTGAAAAGAGATCCCATCTGAGCCCAGTTCCATCACGCAGAAACACCAGCTCCAAAGAAGGGCCATCTGACATGGCAGTGAACCCCATCTGCCATGACCATAGAACCCGTGGGTCTCTTTATCCCTCAAAAGAACCAATACCTGGGGTTGTAGCTACTTTATCTGTCTCTTAGACTCTGCTCAGTTGTGCATAAGGGCAATCCTTCTGACAACCTCCAGACTCTTTTTTAGAGACTCGTAGCCATATAAACTCATTTCTCCTTTCCATTTCCCCCTTACATTAGGTCAAACAGCATTTTAAAGTCATGTTATTGGCAGGTTCAGTTTTAATTTTCCCACTCAGGCTTTCTATTATTCAATCAAGTTTGGAGACTTTAATGTTTCTAGACCATTGTTCACTTCTTTTATTGGCATATAATTATACATAACAAAAAGATGAGTAGTAATATTAAAGATCTTAACAATTTTAGAAATTTGATGAGTTCCTATGTGTCATTGTCTAATAACAATGCAATACAAGTTAAAAGTAGAGATGAAATAATTTTAAAAGTATACTATATTTATAAACTAAGGGATACATGCTCAATCTCAGCTCTAAAGTATATGATTTTGTAGAAGAAATAACCTATAGTCAAATGATTACTGCCAGGATTCAACAAAAAATGTTGTACAAGAATGGAACACACAGAGTGGTATGTTTCTTTGTAAGCAGAGACTGTCTGTGATTGGGAAACTCAGGATGACTTCATAGGAAAGTAACAAGTGAGCTAAGCCTTGTGCATTTGTGTGTGTGTGGTGTGTATCTGTGTGTAAATCATGGGCAGTGCTAGAATTTCCTCTGTTTTTCTGAATTTACATTCTGTTTCCAGAGAAGAGGCTCTTCTGTGATACTATCCATCAATTCCAATTTGTTTTTTATCCAAAATTATATTCCATTGTCACTTGTAGTTATTTTTACATTTCAGTTTCAGTGTCTTGACTAAGTTTAATTTGCCCATTAATTCAATTGTGTATTTATTCCTATTGGTTACTTTTTGAAAAGCCTCATTCACTGAGTTTATAATCAGTGATATATACCTTCACAAGCTCTTCTAGTAGGTCTTTTTACATTTCTGGTATCTTTATTTAGAATGATTGGGGTGATTGGAGCAGTTTTGTGAATCTCTATAGAAGACAAACCCTGAGGTGTGTTTTGAGTAAGATTATGATTTACAAGTCAGGTGATGCCAGGTCCCAACTAGTGATCTTATCTGCATCTGAAAACTTCAACTGGTCTTTTAGCAATTAGAACAGAGTGATAAAAATATCTGCCCTATATGCCTCCTTTTCCCAAAGTGATTCTTGGCTAACAGTGTCCTAGTGAAAGCAGATATTAATTGCTTCCTTGGGATTCTTTGCCCAAGTGACACCACATATCTCTTGTTCTGACTTCCTCACTTTCTCATGACTTTAAAGAAAAAGAAGATTCCCCTCCTTTTATGAGCTTACACATTTCTTCATTCTTGGTGCCTGCTTTTCAACTTAGATAAAAGATGGTAGCCATTCTGCCAAGAATGCCTACATTTTTCTTTCTACCTGCAAGTGTCCTTAAAATCTGCAGGCAAAATGTTTATGGGGACAAAGTCAATTACTTGTCTGTGGCTCTTTACAAGAAATCAATAAGTAAATTATCTCCTGTTAATCAGATTAAAGAGAGGTGTATATTATTTTTTAAGTATTTTATCAGACAAATGTATGTTTCACTTATTTGAATTGATTAAATAAACTATTTGTATAGAGATCCCATACTGTTAATAGGCTACTAAAATTCATGGAGAAAGTGCTAATTAGAAAATGTATTATCTGAATATGATGCTAATATAGTAAACAATTCTGTCCTCTTTCAACATATGAATGTATATTATTCTGTAGAAGAAAATAACTTTATGGACCATTTATAATTAGATTTAATTTTTTAGGAAATATAAAGCGATTGCTTAAGCTCCCATTAAGAGAGTAAAAATGGACAGTCCTCCTTGTGAATCTATAGACACAAGTAATTTTTAGGACTGATCAGTCCTACTTTGATTTTCCTCCTTATTCTACATTATAGTCTTATTTAAGGGTTTCCCTTGCCAAGAGGAAACTTGGCAGATGGAAACTTCTGACAAACATAACCATGATACAACATCCCTGAGTAACTTAACTTGGTTCAGAAGGAAAATCTCTGGAGGTGAATGTCTTTCAGGATATCTATTTCATTCATGAAGAACTGTTCATTTTGGAAGGACACAATATTGAGTCAGAAGACAACAATCTTTTGATAAAAAAGACAAAGACAATATTTGACTTTTATTTTTAGAGTGAATTAAGTGAAGGGAAAATGTGAGACTGGAGGATAAGCATGAAGTGTGTGTGTGTTTGCACGTGTTTTTGAATTTTCTGATTAGAGGTGATGACTGACACTCTTATGTAAATGAGATTGGCAGGAAAGAGCTTGTAGAGAAAGGAAAGCAGAGAGATGGAAAAATACCTGCTTTCTACCTAAATCTTGGCTATAGGCCTTTAAAACATTATTTATTGCTCTTTCCTGCAAGATTCTTATATTATGCATGGTAAGGCTAACTGTAATATAGGAAAACAGTAGATATAAAAGTCAGTGTGTCATAAATACAGAATGACTGCTAAACACAAAAAAACCTTAGAAGCTCACAGAGGAATACATACATTAAAACAGTAATGATTTAAATATTTCATAAACTGAGAAGCTGCTGCATGTTTTTATCTTGGAAGAAATATGATAGTCATATTTCTGTGAATTTTTAGGATCTGATACAAAGTGATGGCAGTAGGATAGGATTATTTGAGATACAGGAGGTAGAAGTTGGGGTCAAATATGAAGCTACATTTTCAGTTCAGCAGCCTGGAAAATGTTATGCACTATTTTCAAGGATGTCATCAAAAAACTTTGGTGGTGGGAACTTGGACTGATGGCTAGATATGGTGAGTGAAAGGTGATATTAGAATATGTAGGGAAACGGACTTGGCCCCGTGGTTAGGGCGCCCATCTACCATATGGGAGGTCCACAGTTCAAACCCTGGCCCTCCTTGACCCATGTGGAGCCAGCCCATGCACAGTGCTGATGCGCGCAAGGAGTGCCGTGCCACTCAGGGGTGTCCCCCGCGTAGGGGAGCCCCATGCACAAGGAGTGCACCCTGTAAGGAGAGCCACGCAGCATGAAAGAAAGTGCAGCCTGTCCAGGAATGGCACCACCCACACTTCCTGTGCCACTGATGACAACAGAAGCGGACAAAGAAACAAGACACAGCAAATGGACACAGAGAACAGACAACCGGGAGGGGGGATTAAATAAATAAATACTTTAAAAAAGAAAAAGAATATGTATACATAAAAACAGACATACTAGTATAATTCATAATAAAATTTCATAATAAAAACTGCTGAAAAGAACTGAAGATAAACTCATGAACGGGAGCAATGAATTGAAGTCGTGTGATTGAGTAAAAATTTTGATAAGAATTGACATAAAAGAGAAGAAAGCAGGTTTTTTTTATTTTTAAAGAAGCTTTAGATTACATAAATGTTAATAGAAAATATAGGGGATTCACATATATCCCACCCCCTCCCACTCCCACACTTTCCCCCATTAACAATATCTTTCATTGGTGTGGTACATGCATTACAATTGAAGAACACATATTGAAGCATTGTTACTAACTGTGGACTACTGTTTACATTGGAGTTTACACTCTGCCATGCACAATTTTATAGGTTATGAAAAAATGTATAATGGCCTGTAACCTTCACTTTAATGTCATACAGGACAATTACAATATCTCAAAACTGAACCATGAAAGCAGATATTGTAATCTGTGAAATGACAATAAGAAGGAGAAGAAAGAATAAAATTCAATATAGAAAAGAGAAATCTGTCTTAATGGAGGAAGAATTAAACTGGTAAGAATTCCATAATGGTCAGAATTTAAAGAATAGAAGCACAGTGATTAATATATTTCATTATTAATAACAATGAGGCAGAATAGAAATGAGGCAAACCCATTGGATTTCCTGTTACAAGATGATTGCAAACTTTGTGAATTCTGTTTCAGTAAACCTGAAGGACAGAAAACATATATAGGAGAATGAAATGTAGAAATTTGGTAAGAAGGGCAGCTTTAGCTGCTATCTTGTGCAAATATGAAATCAGAAAATTGATCATGTAGATATGGAAATCATATAAATTTGCATCCTCATTGAAAAGAGGATAGAATGTGAAAAGAACTGAAAGGACAAAATGAAGTCTAAAAGCACTGTTATGTTCTAAAATTGAGGGGCTACAAGCATGGTAAGAGGTAGAACTAAAGAAATAGAAAAGTAAATGCTCAGGGAGGGAGCCTGGCTTGATGCCTTGATCTGGACAGAGCTGCCATCACGCACTGCCATGTGCCTGACCACCCACAGCTGGAGCTGGTGTGAGACAGCTTCTCTGATGATGCCTTGATTTGGAAACTTTCATGACCTCAGAACTGTAAACTTTTAACCTAATAAATTCACATTATAAACACCAAACATGCTTGGTATAATGTTCCCAGCCATTTTTAGCAGACTAAAATAAATATAAAACCTGAAGAATGAAGGAATGAAATTTGGGGTAGGTATGAGGAAATCTGGCCAACAGAAATGAGTTGTACTTCTAAGGCACCAAGGAGACTGGAGGGCTGCTGAAGTGCAGGTGTGCTGGCTCAGTGGCACCGCTAGTATCATTTAAGCAGCAGGTAGGAGTCTGGCAGGTAAGAAAGGTCATCCCTGGTGTTAGGGTGAAGGCTACTCTAGAGATGTGACAATAAAGAAGGGATGGCAAGGCACAGAGAGTGTAAACAAAGAGAATAGCTTGTGACCACCCCTTGGCTTGGAAGGACAAGGGAAGGAAAAGTGTTTAGAAGTCAAAAGAGATTGGGAACTGTGGGGAGTGTTGCCTGGCACATCTTGAAGGGATGCAGCTACTCTCAGGAATGTGATATGTTTAAGCAAAGAGAAAGCAGGGGAAAATACTCTTCTCTTCCTCCCAAGTTTTCTCACCATTCCGATCTTCTGGTGATTTCAAACATGAATCCTAACTACAATTCAGCAAGCAACCAAATTGAATAAGGGAGACACAGTCCATAGGGAGCAGATTCCCCTGCACAGACCAGAACAAGGCAGAGTAAAAAATGGTTTGGAACTCAATGAATAAAATAGGCCCGTCTTCTCTCCTCCCATGACATCTTGAGCATAAGTCTTCATTCACATACATTTGCCCTAAGATTACCTAATGACATTTTTACTACCAGGCACCATGCTTTTGTTCCAGGCAAGAAGAAGCAGTCAGCTACAGGGAGAAATATATATTCTCTCCATTTTTAAGAATTTTAACGATAAAGGTTAAATCCCACAGATTTCCTATACTTTTTTGTCCAAAACTGGGCTACCTCTAGCTCCAAGTTAGGTAGATAATTGAGCATTTAAGTCTGGTCACATTACTTTCTCAAACAAATTGGGTTTCAATAAGTTAAGGAGTAAAGCGGTGATGGATTTTGTGTAGAAATCATCAGGATCAGCAAACGATGAGTGGGATGAGCTTGGTGGAGAGTGGGGGAAGGGAGTGTCAGACAGAAAGAAACTGTGATCAAGGACTGGATATTTAGAAAGAGCTTTTTGGGGGTGTGGGAGTAGCTCAGTGGTTGATTGCCTGCTTTGCATGTGTGAAGTACCAGGTTTGATGCCCTTATTTCCTAAAAAAAAAGATATGCCATAAATTGGAATCAATTCAATATTTTCAGAAAGTAAAGTGAGCAGCAGGAATTTTCAGCAAGGAGAGGCTGTAAAGGAATGAGGGAGTCAAACATTCAGTGCTGTTCAAGTCCTTTTAAAGAATGTAGGTAGAAAAAAATTGGGATAGTGAACATGAAAACCACACAAGAAAGGATTTTCAGTGAAAGAAGAAAAAATTGAGATAGTGAACATAAAAATCAAACAAGAAAGAATTTTTGGTTACAACCCAAATGTAAAATTATTACATAAATATAAAACACAGTTAAAAGCCTAAAAACAAAAAATAAAGAAAATATTTACTACAGACATGCTATTTAAATTTTTATATTATCAATTCAGAAAGCTAACATACAAACCACAGAGAAGAGCTGAACAACCCAGCAGGAAAAAGTGTTCAAGTTAAGAAAAGGAACTGTCTGAGATATTTAGGTACCACTATGCATAGAAAATATACTAAAACTGGTGAACAATCAAACATGTTAAATACTAATTGAATATCTTTGTCATCTGAAATATATGCAAAAATGAAATTATAATTCTTCTGTTGGCAATGGTGTGGTAGAATAAACTCTTTTTACACTCTCTTGGTAAATTCCTGGAGAAAACAAGTAGAGATATTTTTGAAAAGTATCATGCCATCATGCAACATTGTTCATATGAGAGTTTGTTGAAGTGCTATATGTAATTGTAAAAAAAGAAAAATTGTCATGTCCTACATTAGAATATTTGTTTGACAAATCATTATATAGCATATTTTATAATAGAATACTTTCCAAGTATTAATAATACACATACATAAACAAAAATGGATAGTTAGATAGTTGCAGATAGATGATAGGTGGTAGGTAGGTAGGTAGATACATTTTGCAATGGGCAAAGGTACACGGTATATTGTTTAATAGAGAAAATAGATTATAAAATAGTATGCATAGTTAGATACTATTATTTATTTATTTTTAAAGACTTATTTATTTTTATTTATTTATTTCCCCTCTCCCCCCCGCCCCCCCCAGTTGTCATCTCTCTGTGTCCATTTGCTGTGTTCTCTTCTGTGACCACTTCTATCCTTATCAGCGGCACCGGGAATCTGTGTTTCTTTTTGTTGTATCATCTTGCTGTGTCAGCTCTGTATGTGTGTGGTGCCATTCTTGGGCAGGCTGCACTTTCTTTAGCGCTGGGTGGCTCTCCTTACCGCGTGCACTCCATGCGCGTGGGGCTCCCTATGCCAGGGACACCCCTGTGTGGCAGGGCACTCCTTGTGCACATCAGCACTGCGCATGGGCCAGCTCCACGTGGGTCAAGGAGGCCTGGGGTTTGAACCATGCACCTCCCATGTGGTAGGCGGACGCCCTGTCCATTGGGCCAAGTCTGCTTCCTGTTAGATACTATTTATACACTATTTTATACATATACGTGTAATTACATTTAATGATGTTATCCTATGGAACCTGGCATTTTATTGCAAAAAAGCAGAAACGCTTTTTTCTTAAGTCTTGTAAGGCCCATGACAATCATAGTTCATGTCTGTAATTCACAATCTTACTTTTCTTTTTTTTTCCTTCAGCTCCCACAATTTCCATTTTATCCTGATCTCTAAGTGAGGAGTACTTTTAAGTTCCACCCAAGCACTATATCCATAGGCTCTCATTTCTGTAGTTTAGGACTTTGATTTTATCCTATTTAAAATATCCTAAGACCTCAAATCGAGAACTTAACTTAAAAAGTGAATCTGAGCGGCTTCACGAGTGTCCCCGCGCCTCTGCGCCCGCGGGGCTGCCGTCTGGCCGCACGCGGCTCCCGCCTCCGAGCCGCGGGGTGGGGGGCGAGGAGCTCCCGCAGCCCACACTGCCCCGGCCAGGGGCGGCGCGTCCGCCTGCGGCCTCGGGAGGGCGGCGGCAGGGCCGGGGCGGGCGGCGGGAAGAGCGCCTCCGCGGGGCCTGTGCGCCTGCCCGCCTCTGGGCGTGTCTGTTCCCGTGTGTATCTGTGACGTCGCTGTGCGTCCTTCCCAGTCCCCCTCTGTGTCTGCCTCTGGGTTTGTGTCCGTCTGTGTTGATGTCCCTTAAGCCTGTGTCCCCTCTCGCCGCACCCCCCCCCCCCGCACCAAGCGCCCGCCTCTAGGTCTTTTCTGTGCCCCCGAGTCCCTGTCTCTGGTTTTGGCCCCTGGAGCTGCGCCACACGCTTGCGTCCTGGCGGCGTTCCTTGTCTCCCTCCCTCTGTCCGGCTGTCTGTATTCTGTCCGGTCTTTCTTTCTTCTCCATGGCCTTCCTCTCCGTGGCCCGTTAGTCCCCGTCTTTCCCCTGGAAGCCGGCCCCAGGGCCTCAGGCCCGTCGCAGGGAGCGTGGGCGCGGGGTGTGGGGAGACCCGGGCCGTCACTGCAGGCCCAGCCTTCGGCTAGGGGGACCTTCCTGCCTGGGTCTTCCCGCACCTCCCCAAGTCCTTCCACACCCGCGGGGAACCCGTTCGGTGGAGGCCCCTGAACCCACCCGCAGGGAAGAGGGAGGTGGGCCACTGCCTCTCCTGGGGCACCCCAGTTGGAGCGCTTTGGGCTGGGCGGGGTGGGGTGCCTGGAATTGTCTGAAGGGGCTTGGCTGAAGGTGTGGGTGGGGCCTCCCACCGCTGGGCGTGAGGTACTCCTCACTGATGGGTCTTCCCAGATGGCAGCAGGCAAGAGCCCCCTCCTCTGCGGTCTCAGGGTTGTCATTTTCTCCTGCAAAGACCCCTCCCTTCTCCATGCGGTAATGACTTCAGCGTTCTCAGCAGTCAGCCCCTGCAGTAAGAGCTGGGGATTTAGGAGGGGAGCAACTGCTTTGCTGAGTGCAGAATGCCACCCTTCGCGATTCCACCAGTACCCCTTCATATTTGGGGAAACTGAGTCCCAAAAAGTCAATGCACACAGCTCCCTCCCCAGGTCACAGGGCAGCCAGGGATTGGCAGCCCTAGGATTTCCAGGCCCTTGAAGGGCATTACTGGAGGCCTGAGTGAGGGGAGGAAATAAATTTGAATTCTTTTTATAGGAGGCAGGATTAGCATAGGGCACTTCTGAGTGAGCAGCTCCCTGCCCAACCTTCCCTGGAATGGAGCTTTCCTGAAGGGTGGGGATGGGCAGGCTTTCCAGATGTAGAGGGAAGAGGGCATTCTTCGGCTTCTTTTCTGAAAGGTGTCAGGACACTTTGGGCAGCAATTGGAGGCTCCTCAGTAACACATTCAACACACGTTCATGGCAAATGCCAGCCCGGCATGCCTAGCTGGCACCTGGCTCCCAATGTCTGGAATGGGAGGGGTCTGAGGGGCCATCTGCTCCAGGGCCCCCAGCCTGTTGCTCAGCATCTCCAGGCAACCACCCTCTCGCCTCTGTCCCTCCTCCTGCCCTCTGACAGACCCTGCCCCCATGGCCTGTAGGCCTTCAAGAAGAACAATGCTAATGGTGTAGGTGTTTACTGAGCACTTACTTTGTGCCAGGTGCCTTAGTGTGTTGCTTCAGCTTAATCCTAGTAAGACCCTGTGAGGTGGGAAAATTATTTCCATTTCACTGAACAGGAAGGAGCCTGAGGTTCAGAGAAGTAAGTGACTTACCCAGGGACAGCCAGTGGGGAAGTGGCAGAATTGGGATTGACCTCCACTTGCTCTGACCCAGAGCTTGCCCCTGAGTGTCCCAGCAAGGCCTGGCTGCTTCCAGGGAGGAGAGCCATCCACAGGAGGCCGAGATCAGAACTCCATGACCATACGCTTCCTCATTGTCTCCTCCCCTGGCCTCCAGCCCTCCCCTGGCAAACAAGACGCCTCCACCCTACCCTGTACCTGCAAAGCCATCCCCTACTCACTTGTCCCCCAACACCCACAAGCCCTCCTTCAGTCCCAGCTCAAGTGCTGCCTCCCTGGGCAGCTTCCTCTGACTCCTCCAGGCAGACTTCCCTACTCCGTGGCCTGTGCTCCTTGCTCCCCTTGTGCTCTCTCTGTTATTATGGCGATTGTGGTGTCATCACTGTCAGTGAGGCTGTCTCCATCTCCCCATGAGGGACTGTCCAAGCTGAGTCCTCTCACCTGGGAAGGTAAACAGCAGGTGCCCAGTCAACATTGGATAAAAACATGAACTTATGGCTCTGAAAGGACTTGGAGGCCAAGGATATTGGAATCCTAAATTCTCAGAAGAACTTGAAATTTGATGTTCAGAGAGGGCCCAGCTTAGAGCCTGAGTAGATTAGAGCCAGAAGTGTGGCAGAGCAGCCAGGACAGGCCACCAGCCCTGGGCACTTGTACCTCCAGGAGTGTTTTGTGGCAGCTGTGACCCCTGAGGCTTGAACACCTGTGGGTTAATGAGGTAATTTAACTCTCAGATGGTTGGTGATGCCCTGCAGTTAAGCTTAGGTGTTTCAGAACCGTGCCCTCTCCTCGCAGGCAGTTCTGGAACTGTGGAGGGAGCCTCTGGTAGAGGAGCTTGGCTTTGGGCAGGCTCTTGTCACCTAAGTCAGCATCTGTCAGTGGGATGGGACAGATGCTGGACTCTCAGGATGAGGGAAGAAAGGGACCTCACAGGCCCTCTGAGTGGCATCTGCTGCAGCCTCTGCTGTGGAAGCCTATTACAACTGCTTGCTGTGTGCCAGGTGTAGGCTCATCACCTGCCTTGTTAGGGCATGAGTGGTGGGCACAGTTGAGCCTTGGACTGCTGGGGCTGTGGGACTGTGTCCACCCCAGGTGGGATTTGGGTGTTTTGCCCACAGGAAATGACTGGGATTCCAGGTGACCTATGAACCAAACCGAGCTTCTGTGGGTTCCAGAGTCCAGTGCCCAGCTGCTCTGGGGTGAAGACCTCTGGGGCAAAGGTGGACTGAGCTGTCTTGTGGGCCCTGGGCATTTGTCCAAGTGTGTGTGTGTGGGGGGGCTGGCCCCCTTCACAGAGGCAGCACACATCTGGCAATGGGTCTGGCTGTTTGGCCGTGACCTGGCCCAGGACCAGGTGTGCTTGCCCTCTGGGCCTGCCTTGGTGCATGTTGTCAAGAGCCACCCAGGCCTGGGCTCCCTGACTGTAAGGAGGCCCAAAGAAGTCCCATCCTGTGGGGAAAAAGGAGTGTTTAAATCCCCTTGTTCCTTTTGTCCTTGAAGTAAGCCCTATGGTAGGTGTTGTTCTGCTCTTCTTTTGGGCCTCAGTGAACCAAGAGAACTGGAGGTTCCAGGTAACTTGCCCCGGTTGCACACCTGGTAAGCAGCAGATGTGTTAGAACAAGCCTCACCTCCTTCCACAGCCTGCAGGTCACACACACACAATTACAAGACATGGGGCCTGGTGGAATTGTAAGTGCTTGGGAGGGTGGGTGCTGAGAAGGATGCCACTGGAGCTGGTGGGGTGCGCCATGGGGGAGTGAACTCTGAGCAGGGCCCTGAGGCTGGGCAGGATTGGCTGGAGGTGGAGGAGAGTTGAGGCTGGAGAGGAGGCAGAGCTGTGGCCCCTAGACCCCTGTGCTTCCCTGGCCAGGCACCGGCAGCTTGGCAGGGCTTGGGGCTGTTGAGGGGCCTGCCTTGGAGAGGGATTGACTGGCAGCCCCTGTACACACAACAGATCACCTAATTCCACCTTCCTGGAGGGAGGTTCTGTTGCTGCCCCATTTCACAGGGGAGGAAATGGAGCTTCAGAGAGGAGGGTGACTTGGCCAGAGACACAGCCAGGAGGTGGCAGGGCTGGGATTCCAGCTGAGGGCAGTCAGATGCAAATAGCCATCCCAGAGGGCGTCCTGGAATGGGCCAGAAGGAATGGAGGGGAATTGTCCTCCTGTGAGCCTGTCCTCTGTCTGAACAGTGGTGCCTGTGGCCCAGCCCTTCACTGTTGGCCCAGTGCAGCTGGAGAAGAAGCAAGGTGGGCGAGAGGTGGTCATGGGGGGCTGTGCTGGCTGCTAGAAAGAGAAAGAGGGCCCTGGCTGAGCACTGCACCCTTCAGTGCCTCCGTGTCCTCGTCTGTGAAATGGAGACAACAGGCTTCGTGGGGTCATGGGAAGTGGTAGGAGGAGACAGTGGACAGCTGCATAGGGCTGCTGCAGGGCCTGAGTGGGCATTGGGGGCTGAGACCGGATTCCAGCCTGGGTGGGCTCTGCCCCCACAGTGCCACTGTTGACTTATTGTCACAAAGGGCTGGAAGAGCCTGGATCAGTGCCCAGCAGGTGGAATTATGGTTATATCCCTGTCAGGACATTGAGACTGCTATGCCATCTGGGGGATGGTTTCCCAGGGCTCCCTGGGGCTTCCTGGGGCCTTGCACACCAACCCCCTCTCAGGCATCAGTGCTGGTCCTGGCCTAGTGCTGTGGGGAGGAAGAATGACCCTTTGAGCAGTGCAGTGGCTCTCTTGGTTCCTAGCCCTGTGTTTATGACCTGTGAGCTCTGGCCTCCTTCTGTTTGGGGTGCCTGGAGCAGGTGAGCCCATTTGGGCTGTGGGTGTGGCTCTCTCCTTTCACAGGAACCTGAGGAATCTGGGTTTCTGACTTTGAGACCAAGGGTCATCAGTTCATTTGCACCTCCCCCTGCTCCTTGATGCTCAGCCTGTAGCAGAGGGGGTGGCAGACACTTGCCCTCCTTGTTTTTATTTGCCCCCTTCCCTGAGCTGGGTAGGGCTTGTGAATCTGAGCCAAGCAACGAGGCTGCTGAAGAGAAAAAAGAGCTACAAAATGGCCAAACATTTTTTTCAATTAAAAATTGTTGCATGCAGATTAGAGAAAACTAGAAAATAAAAGAAGGAAGTGGATGTGAGTTAAGCAGTTCAGCACTTGCCTACCAGATTGGAAGCCTGGGGTTTCATTCTGGGTGCCTCCTTAAAAAAAAAAACAGACACAGAGAGTGGACAGTGAAGACAGTGAGTGCAAACAACAAGGGAGGGGAGAAATAGGTAAATAAAAATACATCTTAAAGAAAATAAAAGGGATAGGAAGAAAATTTTTTAAAAAAAGTGAATCTGAACTGGTGGTGCTCTTAGAGAAAATGGTATTGCAGTTATATTTTTAAATAATTCCTATAGATCAAGCTATGACTAAATTGAGTTCACAATATGAAATTAAGAAATGAATGGGAAAATAACTCTAGTAAGAATTAGGAGAAAAAACAAATAACAGGTTTAGATCCCTAAGAACCTCTCAGAATACAGCTAGCCAAGAGAGGCCATGAAAAAAAACCCACATTCTTTAAGGTGATTAGATGTATAAAATAAGGAATGGAAAATGTGAGGAAATATATGGTAATATCAAATTAGTCCAAATCAAAATCTAATGGAAATAGTCATAGAAGTTAAAAACTTTATGGATTAAATAGTAGACACCACTGAAGAGAGAATTCATGAAATGGAAGCTAGATCTGAATGCAGCACAAAGAGGTAAAAGGAGAGAAAAAATGAAGGAGAGTTTGAAAGAGGAGGAGAAGAAAATGATCATGACTGATCCTAATGCATAGATTTTAACTAAAATGCATGAATAAATAGCTTTTTTCCATTGATGTGAGTGTGACATGTTGGAGCTGTTTCTGGATCTCAAAAAGGATCATTTTCTTGGAACTCATCCATTACTGTGGGTTTGGGGCACTGTGGTCAGATTGCTCCAGTGAGGTGTGTCCCAGGGTGGGTCCTGACCCTCTAACTGGAGTCCTTTTTAAATGAGGGGCTGACAGAAGAGACATGCAGGGAAAAGCAGCAGAAACAGAGAGACCCCAAGAAGCTGGAATCAGTGGAGCATAGAGGCATGGAAAGAGACCCCTGAGAGGTTGAGAGAGATGAGGCCCACAGGAGAGGGGAGAGACAAACCATATGCCTGAGCACCCACAGTGGAGCTCAGGGAAAAGTGAACTTGGAGGGAAAGGCAGAGACCTCAGCAGAGACTGCCCACCATTGTGCCATGTCACATGGCAGGAGTCCAGGATCACCAGCAGCCAACCCTGGGTAAGATAGCATCTCTGAAGATGCCTTGATTGGGACATTTTCAAAGCCTTGTAACTGTAAGCTTTTAACCTAATACATTCCCATTATATAAGCTACATTTTTCTGGTATTTTGTTCCTAGCAGCTTTTAGAAAATTAAAACAAGGTGGTTTCAAATGTTTTCTTATTTCCAACAATGCTGTGGTGATTAATGATGCATATTTCCTTGTACATATCTATACATATTCCAATAAGGTATAATTCTTGGAGTGGGATTACTGAGTTGTGAGAAATGTGTTTGTCCAACTTATTTGCTATAGCCAAATGATTTTCAAAGGAGATCAATTTATACTCCCATCAGCAGTGGAAGATAATTCCCATTCCTCCCATTTTAAATTTTCACCAATCAGATGTTTGTGAAAAAGCATCTCATTATTGATTTAATTTGCATTTCACTGATTAGGTTATGTTGAGCACCTTTTCAAACAGCTAAAAAAAGTTCAGTTTTCCTGTTCTATGAATTGCCATTGCATATATTTCTATTGGTTGTTTTCATTTTCTTACTGATTTGAGTGTGATCTTCATATATTCTGCATACAAATGAGTTTTAAGTGTTTCAATGAGAATATAAATCACAGGACCATAGTTTGCATTTTAATTTTGGTGTCTTTTGGGGATAGGTTTTACTTTAGTAAACTTTCTACTGTCATTATGATTTGCTCTTTTTGTTTTTTTGTCTGAGATTTATTTCTCTACTCTGATGTTATAAAGATAGTATTGGGGTTCTCTAGAGAAAGAGAACCAATGTGATATGTATGCATATATAAATATTAAAGGAATTGGCTCACGTGATCAGGGATTAACAAGTCCAAATTCCATAGAACAGGCCACAAGCTAGAAATTCCAGTGAAGTTGAAATTGTATTCTGCAGGAGAAATAGGCTGACTGATGCAGACATAGACAAACTTTTTGACTGCTGAAATCCTAAGTTCTGCCTTACTAATCAGAAAACTGATTAGATGAGGAAAACTCTATCATTTCTATGGGCAATCTTTTTTGTTGTTTGTAGATGCAAACACCCATATGTGCAATCAAATGATATAGATACAAACCCATCTATGAGATACTGTCACAGTAACAATCAGATCAGAGCTTGCTTGACCAAAAAACTGTACACCATAAACTAGCCAAGGTGACACATACAATTAGCCACCAGAAAAAGGTCTTATCCAAATTCACTGTTCTATTTGGAGTAGTACTCAAGAATAGAGAGGGGGTAGAAGTAGAGAGAGAGAGAGGAAAAAAAAGATAGATATAGATATACAGAAATACATATAAAGCTATCTTCAAATTCAAAATATATAAATTTACATGTAAATATACACATTTAAAATACTCATTTACATATATACTTTTTTACTAGAGAAGTTGTAGTTTTACAGAAAACTCGTGTATAAAATACAGTGTTTCCATATACTACCCTATTATTAAAACCTTGCATTTGCATTGTACATTTGTTACAATTGATAAAATCATATTTTTATAATTGTACTATTAGCTATAGCCCATGGTTTACCTTATGGTTTACTGTTGATACATAAACTGTGACTAAACTTTGTTGTGACATGAAGTTAACTAATCTCTATACATTTATTTAAGTTTATTTACTTATTGGTTAATTGAGACTTCTAAAATTTGTTTATTCTGTTTTCTGTGTATGGATTGCACTGGAGGCAAAAATGGAAACAGGTAGAATTGTTACCAGGCAATTGTTCCATAAAAAATTATGGTAGTTTAAACTATGTTGATAATGATGGGATCGGGCAAATTGGCAGTTCGGGGATATATTAAAGAGCTTGAGCTAACAGAATTTATCAGATGCTCAAATTAGGGTTTTGCAAATAGAGACTATGACACCTAAGTTCTTGGTTTTGCTTGCTCTTACTCCTTTTAGCATTTTGGTGATTTCCCCCAAGTGGGTCAGAATGGGTGAATTTAACATCATTATTTAGGGTGCTCTGGTAATGGCTATTGCAGAGAACATTGTAGAGACTTCAGCTTCCTCCCTACCACCAGGATCTATGAAGCTGAATTATTAATGAGACTGAGATGAAGGAGATAGCAAAGCAAGAGCAAAGGCTTAGTAGGATCTCCAAAGAATAGAATATGGCATGGAATAGAAATGTGCAAGCAACTGCAATAAAAATCAGTTTTCCTTTTTCTGAATATATATTTCCCAGCCTTTTTTTCTCTCTCTCTCTTTTTTAATGTTACATTAAAAAAATGAGGTCCCCATATACCCCCACCCCCTCACCCCACTCCTCCCACATCAACAACTTCCTTCATCATTGTGGGACATTCATTGCTTTTGGTGAATACATTTTGGAGCACTGCTGCACCACATGGATAATGATTTACATTATAGTTTACACTCTCCCCCAGTCCACCCAGTTGGCCATGGCAGGGCATACAATGTCCAGCATCTGTCCCTGCAGTACCACCCAGGACAACTCCAAGTCCTGAGAATGCCCCCACATCATATCTCTTCTTCCCTCTCCCTCCCCTTAGCAGCTACCATGGCCACTTTCTCCACATCAGTGCTACATTTTCTTCCACTACTAATCACAATAGTTCCATAGTAGAATATCAGTAAGTGCACTCTAATCCATACTCTATTCCTCCATCCTGTGGATTCTGGGATGATTATGATAGTTAGGTCCATAACTAAGTGATAGTCAATTGAACATAAGTGGAATGATGAGTGAAATTTCCAAGTGTATCTTATAGAAGATTCCCAAGATTTCACTTAATATTCAGATCTATTTCTGGGTGACATGTTTATTGCATATTCAGAACTTTGATCAACCTGAGGACTGAATTTATGCATGAATTGAAGTCTGTCCCCACTCTTGCTGACCTGGAAACAAACTACAATGTTATTTGAATAAGACATAAACTTTTACTACATTTAATTCATTATAACTTTGGGTCAATTTGTTGCTGCAGCCTAGTTCACCATAACTAAAAGAGAAATGTGAATTGGAATTGGCCTGTGCCATAATATAAACCACAAATATATGACATTTTGAAATCATATTAATAGAGATTTAGCCATTTTAACTGATTTTCTAGTTTTCGTATCTCTTTTCCCCTTTTATTAATTTTATTTTACTTTGAATCATCCTGCTTATCTTTAGAAACTTATATTAAATACATTTCAGCTCTCATTATTTAAATTTTAGTAACTATTTTTCCTCTAAGATTGTTTCTATTTTATAGAATCTTGGTCTTGTTTTATGAATGCAGTATCATTTGTTCTCCCTCTAAGGATATTAAATTTTTATTTTAGGTAGACTGTCTTCTACTGCACATGAATTGTCTGTTTCCTGTGAGTTCCTTTTTAAATACCTGTGTATTTGATTTTGCAGTCTATCTCCCATATTATAGAATTTCCTCAAATACTTGCTGGTCCACCATGACAGTTTTATACTATTTATGAATTCCCAAAAGAGATATATGTTATGTTTGTAAACTGGTCTGTTTCTCTGGGAGTGACAATCCTTTTTATTAAATTCAGAGGTCTCACATTCACTTTATGGAATCAAAATTAGCATTTTGATTTAACCATGCCATTAGGGTGTGAAGGTTTGAGTCCCTGCCCCCTTGATGGGCTATGTAAATGGATGCTCAATCAACAACAAAGAAGTAGAACACAGAGGAAGAAGAACACAGAGGAAGAGACACATGTCCATAGATATGGCAGAGGCCCTGGGAGGAGAGATGAACCCGATAGCTTGAAGCAGAATAGAATACAGCATCTAAGAAAGCCTGAGAGACAAGCCATATGCCAGCCCTTAGCTGAGAACAGAAGAAGCTGAGACCATGGAGCCTTAAGAAGAAGAAAGACTGAACCCTTGCAGACATCACCCACCATCTTTCTTCAGCATGTGGCAAATGACTTTGGGTGAGAAAGTACCACTTATGGTACCTTAAGTTGGACTCTTTACAGCCTTGTGACTGTAAGCTTCTACCCCAAATAAATACCCTTTATGAAAGAATACGTTTCTGGTACTTCTCATGGCACCCCTTTGGCAAATACAGAATTTGATACCAGGAGTGTGGTGGTGCTTTTGCAATTACCAAAATGCTGGAAAGGTTTCATAAATGGAGAAGGGGTTTTTTTTTTTTTTTTTTTTTTGAGGAATTGTGAGATGCTTGATGCAAAAAGCCTAGATTTCTTTGAAGAGACTTTTGGTAGGAATATGGATGCTAAAGAGACTTTTTATGAGGCCTTAGAAGTTAATGATGAAACTATTATTGGAAACTGGATGAAAGGTGATCCATGTTTTAAAGCTAAAGAGAACTTAGCAAGATTGACTCTTGATAGTATATTGAAGACAGAATTTGAAATCTACACACTTGGACATTTAGAGAAGGATATTTCCAAATTAAATGTGGAAAATACAGCCTGGCTTATCCCTACAGCTTATAATAAAACGTTAGAGGAAAGAGATAAGATGATAGCTGACTTGGACACAAAGAAAATAGGAACTCATTCTAGAAATTTCAAGCCTATGGCAATGAAGCCCCCAGGAGATAGTTCCCTATTTGAAGAATTAACTAAACATGGAACTTTTAAGTCAGGATTGAAAATGCAGCTATCTAGGAAAGACTTGTGGAAAGTTTTATTGTCTGATGGCTTGGTCCTCTGCTTCCAGCATGCTAAACCAACAAGCTTATTGAGAAAGCTGTATGAAGAAAAAAACTGGCAGCCTGGACTAAAAGGGACATGGAGGGGAAAGATGAAAGGGAAAACAGTTTTAAGAGGAAAACCATGGAAGCTGAGGTCTGGAATTAAGACCTCTCCTTGAGCCAAGAGAGGAAACCCACCTATGTGTATCAAAAGAGTGAGTTTTCCCCAGCAGCTGAAGAAGGTCGATGTTCCATTCTGTTTAGGGAGAGTTTTGCTGCCCCAGGCTACAGAGAGGGTGGAGAACATTCTGCAGTTCAACACTCCATAGGTCTGAGAAGTGTGGGCATGTCTCCCATAGATGAGGGAAAGTGAGGTTGCCAGCCTATTTCTCTGAAAGAGTTGGGCATGTACTTCAGAGTTTAGGGAGACTGTTGCCACCCCCTCACTGTACTAAGGGGTTGAGAATACTCAAGAGATTGGGTAAAGTGTGGCCATCACCCTAACATTCTTGGATGGTGAGTTCTGGAGCCATCACCCAGATGCTCGATGAGTGTGGAACCAGGAAAATGGCCATTTGGCAAGCCTGTGGAAAGGGTGGGACCCATGAGACACCAGGGAAAAGAAAAAACATATTATTGTCCTGAATGATATTACAATGACAGATACAGATTTCTTGCCAAAACCTACAAAATTGTGTGGGACAGAGTGAAAACTACAATGTAAACTATAATCCATGCTTAGTGACAATGCTCCAAAATGTGTTAATCAATTGAAGGATGTTGTTAATGTGGAAAAATGTGGGGGATGTAAGGAGCAGGGTATATGGAAATCCCCTTTGCTTTTTATATAACATTTATGTAATCTGTTTTTTAAAAATAAGAAATATATTAAAAAATACACACACACACACACACACACAGAATGACTCTCAGACTTTGAAATATAATGAAGTATACCCTACAGGGTTTTGGAACTGTAGGGTACCAGTGATGCATGTTTCCCTCCCAAATCCTCTGTATGGTAATGAAAATGTTTATCTTTTGCCTGTTCCTTTGTATATTGGAATCAGATAAATTGTTTTGTAAATTTCAGAGGCCAACAGCCAGGTAGAATTTTGCCACCAAGACAAACTGTATTTCTAGAAACTGATTATGATGTGATTTTGTACTTAGCATTATTACTGTTTTAAGGTTTTGGGTTTATTTTTAATATGGTGAAGTCTTTTTGGAATTCAGAGGGTGGAATGTGGCAGTTTGATATTATTTATGCATTCCAAAAAGAGGTGCTGATTGTGTTTGTTAACTGGTCTGTTTCCCTGGGTGTGAGTTTTTCAGAAGTTTCACTTTTGCTTTATTAAATCAAGATTAAAGTTTTGATTCAACCATGTTATTAGGGCGTGTAGGGCTGAGTCCCCACCCCTTTGGTGGGCTATATATATGGATGCTCAATCAAGAACAGAGAAGTAGAGACAGAGAAGAATGAAGAGGAAAAGAGACAGCAAATACATATGGAAGAAGCCCTGGGAAGAGATGAGCCTGATAATTTGCAGCTGAGGAAAGCAGAGCAGTGGAGAAACCCTGAGAGACAACCTTATACCAGCCTACAGCTGAGGGACCACAGAGTCTTAAGAGGAAAAAGGAAGGCTCAACACCCATGGACATCACCTGCCATCTTGCTTCAACATGTGGCAAATAACTTTGGTAAGAAAGTACCTTTTATTGTACCTTGATTTGGACTCTTTAAGGCATTGACTGTGAGCTTCTATCCCAAATAAATATCCTTTATAAAAGTCAACAGATTTCTGGTACTTTGCACCAGTACCCTTTTGAGTGACCAATATATCCATTCATATTTAACAATGCTGAAAAATTTTGAAGGTTCATTCTTATCAAAAGGTGGATTGTTATAACACTCATTTTTGGGAACCATTTTCCTATAGCTGTTTCTCCAGAAGAGAATCCTCCAGTATCCACTGAAGGGTGGTTATTTGGCAATTAGTCTCCTGGGTGTAGTATGAAGGAGAGGGATATAAGGATCTCTAACTTCATTAAATAGACTCTTATTTAATGTCCCTGTGCCTAGAATTTGTTAAATCTTTGCATTCCCCTGTTACAAGTATTCTCAGGTCTTGAAATTTTCTCACTCAAATTCTCCATTTCTTTATTCCACAAATCCTTATTGGGACTTATGATGTGTTAAGTTTAAATAGAAACATAAATCCCTTACCATGTGGAGTTCGTTTTCATTCCAGCAGGTAAAGGCATTAAATAAGCAACAAACATCATAATGTATGCTATAGTATTTTTCATTATGGTACTATATAAATTCATTAAATAACCATTACATAGTATGACTGTATTATCAAGGTTATGAAAAACAGGAATTAATTCAGAATTAGTTAAGAATTAGGAGAATAGGATGTTGGGAAGGTGTTGTAATTTTAAATGGGATTTCCAGGGAGGTCCTCATTAAGAAGGGATTGTGGCAGTTCGAGATTATTTTATGTATGCTAAAAAGGGAAAGATTGTAAACTAATATATTCCTCTGGGTGTGATACCCTTTAACTGCATTAAATAATTTTTAAATTATTTTGTAAGATTGCTTTAGAGCAGGGGTTCTTAACCTTTTTTGTTCCATGGACCTCTTTGCCAGTCAGGTGAAAATCACAGACCCCTTATGAAGTCCACACTATAAGGTGTATTATTTAATAAATATTTCACACATATACCACACATATATTTTAATAAATATGTCATAAATATACCAACACATCCCCACAAGAATAATGTTTTTTACATTTAAATTCCAGCTCATTGACCCCTTGTAAATAACACTACTTTAGGGCTTTTGATTGGACTACATCAATAGGTGTGACTCATCTGAGTCCTCACCCCTTTGCTAATCTGATATAAAGAGACATTTGCTAAGACACAGAAAGAGAGAGCTCTCATTTCTTATCCTGCCATGTGACAGAAAGGAGAAGGTAACAGAGCTGAGGCCCTGGGGAGAGAAGAGACATTTGCCTGAGAGCTTACAGCTGAACTTGTGAAGAGGGCAGAGCAGCTGGGCCTGAGATCCAGGTAGAGGTCACTCACCACCTTGCTTCAAAAGCTGACTTTATTGGGAAAGTCAACAGATTTCTGTTACTTTGCATCTGCATACCTTTGCCAAACCAAGACAGACATGATAGAGAAAACACTTGAAGGATGTGAAGGAATTCATCCTGCAAATATATGAGAACAAGTATTCCAATCACAGAGGACTGAGGAGGGAACATGGAAAAGATAAAAAACATTGTGGAGGGATCCCAATTAGCAGATGAGAGCTTAGGATGAGATGAGGTGCAGAAGAAAAGTGAAGTCAGTTTGGGTAGAAACCTACTGGCCAATTTTTCTGTTGTTAGAGTTGTGGAATTATAGATAATGATGCATAAAATACAGGATATCCATATACCATGTCACTATCAACACCCTACACTGGTGAGGTACATTTGTCACAATTGGTGAAAGCACGTATAAAAAATTGTACTATTAGCTATAGTCTGTGATTTAACTTAGGGTTCACTGTGTAGTATAGATTCATGAATTTTAAAAAATATATTCTATTGCCATGTATACAAGCTAACATTTCCCCTTTTAACCACAATCAGATATATATTTAAGAGCTCTTAATTACATTCACGGTGTTGTCCTACCACCATCACCATCCACTGCCAAAACATTTCCATTGTTCCAAACTCTGTACAGTTTAAGTCTTAACTTCCCATTTAAGACTTTAATATCCCCAAAATACCTACTGGCTTTTTAAAGGATTTTGGATTTTATTCTGAATGAGATGGAAAGCCAATGGAGAGTTTTGAAGTTATTGTATGACTTATCTTAAAAATGTCTTTGACTGTTGCATTGTGAATGAAATACATGGACTGATGTTGGAAACAGGGGAACAGACTGAATCTCATGCAGGAATCCAGTAGAGATGATGGTGGTCAGGAAAAGCACCATACCATGGAGATTGTAAGAGACTTAAACTTGCTTCCTATAATACCACAATGTCTCTTGAAAATTTCCATCAAGTTCTTTTTTATATAATAGCATTTTACTACCCTGAAACACATTAAATATATATAATAATTTGACATTAGAATTTTAGGCAAAGATATATTCATTATTTGCATGGCATAATAGCTGCTTCTTAGAAAATATGATATATGATGTAAAACACACAGAAACTGCTCTCTACATTTGAGTGAACCCAAAATATTTTATGCACAAGTGAGAGAGTAAGGCAGCATCTAAGTGACTCAGTCTGTGGTTTTCCTGGGATATTTCTCCATATTTTGAAGAGTTATATTGGAAACCCCAAGGAGGTTGAAAACTTGGTAAAGGAAATAGGGCAAAAAAAAAAAAAGGAAAAAGGAATGGATACAATAAAAATTCTAAGTGTACAATTCAGAAGTATTAATTAAATTCATAATGTTATGCTACCATCAATACCAACCATTACCTAAATTTTTTCTCACATCAAGTACAAACTCTATACCCATTAAGCAATACCTCTCCATTCTCCCCAATACAGGCTCTGATAATCTCTAATCATCTTTCTGCCTGTATGTATTAGTTTATTCATGTAGTTGGAATCATAGAATATCTGTCCTTTATATCTAGTTATTTCAGCATAATAGTTTCATTCATCCACGTTGTGGCATGCATCAGAGTTTCATTATTTTTTTTGACTGAATATTGTTCCATTATTATTATTCCATTAAATATGTTTATATATATATATACACACACACACTATGTTCCATTTATCCTTTTATCCTTTGATGGACACTTAGGTTGTTTCCACCTTTGGGCTATTTTAAATAATACTGACATGAACATTCATGTTTAAGAATATATTAGGGATTCTGTTTTCATTTCTTTTAAGTATATACCTAGAAGAATGGCTGTTGGTCATAGGTAATTCTACATTGAAATTTTTAAGAAATTACCAAAATGTTTTCCACAGAGCTTGCACCTTTTTACCCTTCCAGAGTCATATTATCTTAACCATTTTTTTCTTTTGTAAACATAAAAATGCATAGAACACAATGGTCAATTTAAACAGTAATTATTAAAGCAAACACCCATATAATTGAAAATATAGCCAATAACTCAAATCCATCCCAATGGTCAATACTTCACTTTTCCCAGGAATTACCACCACACAACTGACATTATAGGAATTTAATTCTTGTTTTTAATTTTTAGCCACCTTTTATTTTTTTTAAAGATTTATTTATTTATTTATTTCTCTCCCCTTCCCCTCACACCTTGGTTGTCTGTTCTCTGTGTCTATTTGCTGCATCTTCTTTGTCTGCTTCTGTTGTTGTCAGCATCATGGGAATCTGTGTTTCTTTTTGTTGTGTCATCTTGTTGTGTCAGCTCTCTGTGTGTGCAGCACCATTCTTGGCCAGGCTGCACTTTCTTTCACACTGGGTGGCTCTCCTTATGGGGCACACTCCTTGCACGTGGTGGCATGGCATTCCTTGCATGCATCAGCACTGCACATGGGCCAGCTCCACATGTAACCACCTTTTAAAGCACCTGTACAATATTGCAGTTTTTCCTGTTTTTGAACTTTCTATAAGAAGTGCCTTATATATTTATTTGTGCCTTGCATTTTGCTCTTTTGTTCTATTACCATATATACAACCTAAAATTTCCACTTTTAACCATATTCAAATATATAACTCAGTGATGTTAATTGTGTTCACAATGTTGTGCTAAAATCATCACCATCCATTACCAAAACCTATCCACCATCCCAAAAAGAACCCCTGTACATTTTAATCATTGACTCCCTATTTCCTACCTCCACTCTGTTAACCTACATTCTAAATTCTGATTCTATGAGTTTGCTTACTTTACTTATTTCAATGAGATCATACTATATTTGCCCTTTTGTGTTTGGATTATTTCACTCAATATAATGTCTTCAAGGTACAACCTGTTGTTGCCTGTATCAGAATTTCACTCCCATTTGTGGCTGAATAATATTCAATTTTCTGTATCTACCACATATTGTTTATCCATTCATCAATTAATGTACATTTGGAGTCCTTCCATCATTTGGCATTATGCCACTAAGAACATGGATGTGCAGATATCTGCTTTCAATTGTTTTGGCTATACACCCAGGAGTGCGATTGCCAGACCAAATGTTAATTCTATGTTTTCCACAGTGGCACCATTTTACATTCCTACCAACAATGAATGAGTTTTCCTATTTCTCCACATCCTCTCTAAGACTTGTAATTTTCATTTTTTGAAATAGTAACCATTCTAGTGGGTGTGAAATGGTATCTCATTGTGTTTTTTATTTGCATTTCCCTAATGGCTAAGCATCTTTAATGGCTTGAGTGTCTTTTCATGTGCTTTCTGGTCATTTGTATATTCTTTTTGGAGAAATTTCTATTCAAGTCTTTTACCCATTTTTGAAATGGTGTGGTGGTTTGGAGCTATATGTACCCCAGAAACACATGTTCTTAAACTTATTCCTTGTAAATACCAGGAAATTGCTCTCTTTACTCACTGGTTACTGACACCCATCCCCCACTCTCACATTAGGCAGCAGTGGGATCCAGTCACTGCCATAGATTGCTGGTGCCAGACAGAGACATGTAAAACCTGGTTCCCAAGATTGGAGGGAGTACAGCACAGACCCAAAGCTTCCCACTGCCTTTTGACTAGCTACTTTTGGTCTCTGGGGGCATGGCCTTAAGGGCAATTCCATGCCTCCCCATCCTCAGCAAAAGTGACAGAGGAGACTTAAAGAAAGAATGCTTCCTCAGACCTGTGGAAGATAGTTGGACTACATTTTGTAGAAAGGTACCAAGTCAAGAAAGTATAGCTTTGTGGAGCTATGAAAGAAGTTCCTGACATACTTACTGGCCTCTATCTGATCCTCTACCCTGAAAGCTACCCTGGCTGGTGCTGGTTTTGTGATTCCTGGCCTTGATCCCGCAGGAAAAGACTTTCTTGGGAAACTCTATCCAGATTTTGTCCTACAGGCAAAAGCAGCTTGAGACAACTAAAGCAGTGTAAAAAACAATTGAGGCAGACAGCCTGTGGCAAGGAATTGTCTGCTTTAAATCCTACAGTGGGACACCTGGAGAAGGAAGGTCTGCCTCTGTGTAAGTCCAGAGGGACATTCAAATGCTTGCAAACAGAGGAACTCATAAAAGAAAAAACAATTCTAGAAACAGCAATGAAGACCAGACTTCTCTGGACATACTGATGTGGGCTATGGGTGGGAGGCTCTTTGTCTCTTCAGAGATAACTTAAGCTGTTTGACTTGTGGGTGTGGAATGGTAAGAGGCTGCAGTTCTGCCCTTAGTGATAATGGCAATGACTCTAGTCCCAGGAAACAGTTTAACAATGCAAGGTCTATAAACTTTAAGTATTTAGGGGAAATGCAAACAAAATATGCTAAAAGCTTATCCTAGAATGTCTGGAGTCCATGCTAAAAGCTTACCTAAGATGTTGAAGATATATATGCTAATTCAAGCCTATTGAGAACTGAAACAAAGGGACCATTTGGCCTTTCCTCTCTGTTTGAAAGAAATTTGAAAATCTTGTTTGGGGCTCAGGATTGAAACAAAAAGCTCCCGAGTCTGGCCGGCCATCAATAAACCATTTTTCCTTCTCAAAATCATTCCTGAGTCCTGGCCTCTCTATACGCAAATAATTGAACCTCTCTCAAATTCTACATTTTTGGTGACTCTGGTGGGACAGCAAACGAAGGCCAGAGATGGTAGCATTTTGCTGCCCCTTCCAAATCCCTGCGGAAGCTGGGAGGACTCAGGTGAAACCCAAATCTGGGTGCCCCTGGATTAAATTTAATCCAGAAAAGATGTGGGCTCCACCAGAGTCTTCCTGACAAAAATCGAGGGCAATGGAAGGTCTGAAGAGAAAGATTCTGGGCATGAAAAAGAACTCCAAACATGGAAGAAGGTAAGATTCCCTGAGTGAGCATAGTCTGGAAAGCCCTAGCTTTAATTGCTAGGAAGGGGAGGCTGATCACCTCCCGAGAGAACCCTAGTAGCCACAGAAAATTGGGGGGAAGCCATTCTTTCTAGGCCTGGGAAAAGGAGAAAAACCGGGGAAAAGCCCTGATGTTTTAGGTTTGTCTAACTGCATGTTAAAAGCTGGTACTGGTCTCACATCCACTAAAGGAGTGGAGTCTTGATTTTCATAGGAAGGGTTGTTTATAGGTTCGAGTCCTAATGTCCTGGAGAAAAACTGGGAAAAAGCCCTGGTGTTTTGGGTTTGCCTAATTGCATGTTAGAATCTGGTACTAGTCTTATATCCACTAAAGGAGTGGAGGCTTGATTTTAATAGGAAGGGCTGTTTATAGCTCTAAACAGTAACATTAAAAAAGAAAAAAGAGGGATTGTGGCTGAAAGGGGTAGTCTAGGAATGTAAATGTCAACTGAAATAAAGCTAGAGAATAATCTTGGGACAGAATGACATAGTGAACCTGGAGGTGGGCGGGGATTATGGTTAATAATACAAATGTAAGAATGTTCTTCTATGAACTAGAACAAATGTACATCACTATTATAAGGTAGTAAGAATATAGTGTAAGGTAAAAATACAATTAATATGAATTATGTACTATGGTTAACAGCAATATTGTGATATTCTTGCATCAATGTTAAAGAAAGTGTTATATTAGTGATAAGGGACAATATTGGGGGTATGAGATTTTTCTTTTAATAAGGAGGAAGTTCAAACATTAACTGGTGTAAACGTTACACAACCCTGTGATGAAAGTGAGAACACCTGAGTATAAATTTTGGATGGAATGTACAAGTATGGGACTGTATAATACAGTGAACCATGTAGTGGAAGACAGATTATGGTTAACAGCACAAATATGAGAATGTTCTCTCATGAACTATAACAAATGTACAATACTAATACATACTGTTAATAACAGTGTATATATGGAAAAATATACCAAAGGTACAATATGTACCATAGTTAGTGGTAATAGTCTAATCATGTCCTCTCAAAATCTGTAACAAATATTCCATAACAGTGTAAGTTGTCAGTGGATGGCTGATGTATGTGAATTTTGCACATTATGCATGATTGTTTTATAAGCTCGCAACTTCTCTAATAAAAAATTTTAAAAAGAAGATGAGAAAAAAGGATGATTTCTGAATAGAGAACTATCCTAAAAACTGGAAGAACTGGTAAAAGAAGGGCAAATTAAACCCAAAAGGAGCAAAAGGAAGGAAATAACAAAGCTTGAAATGGAGATGAATTAAATGGAGAATCAAAAAATATACATCATGAACCAAAAAAATCAATAAATTTGACAAACCTTTAGCTAAACACAAAGAAAACTGAGATAGGCAAAACTAACTAAAATCAGAAATGAAAAGAGGAACATTATTACTGTTCCTTTTTATTACCCCAGCAAATAAAAAGAACTTTAAGAGGATAATATGAAAAACTGTACAACAGCAAATTAGATAAGCTAGATGAAATGGAAAAATTCCTAGCAACACACAAAGTACCAGATTGACTCAAGAAGATATAGATGTCAAATAATAACTAGTAAAGACAGTCATCAAGACCTTCCCAACAATGAAACCATATTACTTCATTGGGAATTTTATCAAATATTCCAAGAAATATTAAGACCAATCCTAATTTTTTCCAAAAATTGGAAGAGCAGTCTAATGGTCTGTAGTTGTATGTACCTCAGAAAAGTATGTTCTTCATGTTAATCCATTCCTGTGGATGTGGATCTAGTGTAAGTAGAAACTTGGTGAGAAGAATCTTAAATTAAGATGTGGCTTACCTCATCCAGGGTGGGCCCTAATCCTCTTACAGGAGTCTTTGAGAAGAGAATGAAATTCAGATAGAGAGAAGCAAGAAGCTGGAAACAAGGACAGCTGAGAGAGAAGGGAGATATTAGCAGACACATCTTCCTTCAGCCCTTTCCTTGTTGCTGCAGTGTTCTGCTGAACTCTGGAGTTTGGAAATAGTTGATTCAGACAGTTCCTCACTATTTAATAGTTAGTTGTTCTGGTTAAGGGATTGATTCCTGGAGCATTCTACTCCACCATCTTCCCACAATTCTCCTGTATGCATGTATCATTGTGTACACATGCCCAGATTTCTCTAGGGAAGTTGTTGGCATAATTGTTGGCTATATTGAATGCAGATATTCAATTTTGTTACAAAATGTCAAAATGACTCCTGAACAGTCTATTATGTTGTCCTAATGTCAGTGTATGATAGTATTTGTTGCTTCACATTATTTTTGCACATCTTGTTGTCAGCTTTTTAAATTTTGGTAAATCTCACATGTAGGTATGCAATTGTATCACCTTTTAGTTTTAATTTAGATTTCCCTCTGAGCACCTTTCTTTTACTAAATTATTTCTGTTTTGAAGTATTTGTTCAATTATCTTGCCCAATTTTCCTATAGGATTGTATGTTGGTACTGATTTATGAAGGTATTAATATATGCTGGACATAAGTCTTTGTCATTTATATCTGTTATAAAGTCTTCTCTAACCAGTCAGTGTCTCTTTAACTTTCTTTATATTGTCTTTCATTAACTGGATCTTATTAATTTTTCTGCCATAAACTTCTCAGTCTTATTCATGGTTGTTATTAATTTCTGTGTCTTGTTAAGAAGAAACAACATATAATACAAATAATACTTTGTAATATCTTTATGTTTTCCTTCAGCTTTTTGCATGTAATTGACCTTGCATTTTATTGTGTAATACTGACACAGGTGTACAATTCAATTTTATATACATACCTAATTATCCCAGGACTAAGTATTTAAAAAATTTTTCCTTCCTCCATTGATCTCCAGTGCCAATCTGGTCATACATAACTAATGGATGGATATTCCTGTTTCAGGGCTCTTCCTTCTTTCCATTGGCTTATTTTCCTATTTGTGCCCTGATACCACACACGTTGAGTTGTAATTATAGGATGTCTCTGTATTATTGTACAACTGGTTCCTCCACTTTTTTCTCCTTTTTCTGAAGGGTTTTTACTTTTTCCATCCCATTTCCATTTAAAGTTTAGACTTGTTGAGGCCTACTTTTATTTGTTTTTGTTATCACCTTGTATCCATAACTCATTTCCAAAAAGAAAATCTTTCTCCTATTCTTTTAATTCTCTTAGGTTAAAAACTTTATATTCCATAATGGTGACAATGGGAGGTGGAGGAGATCATTCCATACACTCACTATGCCTTATTTATCTGCAGTTATAATTTATTTATCCATTTTAGCTATATATATATATATATATATAATGATAATTAAATATCCATGTCATTTCCACCCAACTTAAGACAGAGTATCACCAATAGCTTTGAGCCTCCTAAGTGCAACAAGATCTCTTTCTTTCTTCAGAAATGAAGTATAAATTTTCTGTTAAAATAAGCAAAACCTACATTTCTATTTTACTTCAAGTTGATGAGCTTATTGAATATAGGATGACATCAAATAACATTCTAAGACTTTCACACTCTGACTATATACTTGTGACTCTGAATACTCACATGCCCTCTTTAAGCTCCAGCCTTGTAAAACTACCTGAAAACATATGTTTTTCCCTTCCTTGTATTTTTGTCCACTATAATTCTTTTCCATGAAATGTTTCTTTTCTATCTTTCCTCATAGTACTGGCTAATTTTTACTTTTCTCTCAAAACACTCAAAATATTATTCTCTTCTTCATAATACTCTTTTGCTCTTAAATAATGCCTGCTTTTTTTTCTTACATGGTACTTTATTGGCTACAAACCTTTTCTCTCTTTTGCTAGCATGTGATCTACCTAAAGACAAGTTCACCATCACCTCTCCATTTAGTGATCCAAAAAAGATAAGCACTCAAGAAATGACCACATGGGTCTAAGCCCCCTCTTGATATAGAGGTGAAATAACATTACTGTCCCAGGGGCCACAGGATGGAGGAATAAAATATGGATTAGAGTGGACAAATGGGTGACTAGTAATAGATGAAACTGTAGCATTGATTTGGAGAAAGTGGCCACGGTAGTTGCTGAGGGCAGGGAGAGGGAAGAACAGACATGATGTGGGAGCATTTTGGGGACTTGGAGTTGTCCTAAATGATATTGCAGGGACAGATATTGGACATTAGATATCATGCCATAACCCACTGAATGTACTGGGGGAGTGTTTAAAGTACAGTGTAATCTATAATCCATGCGGTGCAGCAGTGCTCCAAAATGTATTCACCAAATGCTATGAATGTGCCACAATATTGAAAGAGATTGTTGATGTAGGAGGAGTGTGGGGGTGTGGGCTATGTGGGAACCTTTTATATTTTTTAATGTAACATTTTTGTGATCTAAGTATTTTCAAATGAATACAATTTAAAAAAAGAAATGACTGGAATGGCATTTTGCATATAATGGATAAATACATTTTAATCACTCATTATTTGATTTAATTCAGCATGTAATTTTGGTTGTTGAGGCATAAAATGGTTAGGAGACATGACTCAGATTTTATGGCTATTCAACATCATAGTATCCTCATAGTTTTCTTTTCTATGCAGGGGAACTCCAGAGCAAGTAAAAAAGTAGGTGTTCTGGGCTCATCCAATGTCTGATGAGAAAACAAATATAAGAGACTCGGGCTTCAAACTAGAGACTCAGGCTAATCACAGCATCATGGTGAGATGAAGATTAGGGGTAGGATGAAGGGTTTCCATGGAGGAAATGTGCCCTTGTTACTACATTCTGTGGTAATGGCTGTGATCTCTCTAAGTTGTGCAAGTTTTGCATGCAAGGGGGTTTGCAGGTACTCTAGTTTTAGTTTCTGTGGTGTAATTTTTAGTTTGTCTGTGAGCAAAAGGGGGTGACCATAAGCAGCTCCCTAGATGTTAGGTGCCATTTACACTGGACAATTACCAGGGACAGTTTTCTCAAGTACAACCCATCACCAAAGCATGCTCTATGTATATGATCTTGTTCTGTCCTCACCACAGCTGGATCTGGGGTTTGCTTTCTATGATGGCAAAAAGATGTAAAAGTGAGGTGCAGATGTGAACCCACACTCTTGTACTGCTAAAGGGAAGGTCATAAATGTGAACTCAGCCATGTGTCATAATACTGTGACCTACAGACATGAACTTACCACACAACCATATGCTTGCTAGAAACCATGCAAGAGAGTTCTAGCACATGTGTATGTACCTACACCCAAATTACCTGGGCCTACAAAGAGACCAAAACTGCCCATCATTATAAAGTAGTCACATGGCCTAGGGAAGCTAGCTGTCCAGAATATTACAGACTTTGGCATAGTTATTAGTACCCAAAGCACACAGTACTCCCACATGCAAATGAGCAGCTCAAAATTCTGAGTTGTGTGGCAATACATAGGATAACATGGTCAATCCTAAGAGGGCTGAGGACACAGCTCAGCAAGTCACCAAAAGCAGACAGGCAGGAAGTGGCTGTGGCTCAATAAGTTGGGCTCCTGTCTACCATACGGCATGAACCCAGGGCCTCTTTGTAAAGGCGGGCTCAGCCACATGCTGTGGAGAGCTACTGGCCCAGGCGCCATGGAATGCCACTGGCCCGCAAGCACTGCAGAAGGTCTCCAGGCCTGCAAGCACCATGGAGCGCCAAGTCAGCAAGTTGACACAACAAAAAGGGAGACAAGCAAAAAAAATACAGAAAAGCATGCAGCAAATGGACACAGAGCAGACAGCAAGCAAGCCACAAAGTGGGGGGGAGGGGAAAATAAATAAGTAAAAATACAGACACAGAAGAACGCACTGTGAATGGACACAAAGAACTGAGAGCAAGCAAAAAAAAGCTGCAAAGGGGTGATTAAAAATACATATATATTTAAAAAAAAAGCAGATAGGCATTGAGAAGACAATACAGTGCATTTGATAACATCATCCCAAATGACACCATAGATGCTCAAATCATGAGTCATGCAATACTGTCACTGAAAAATAGGAACTCAGGAACATCATCATTCTTAACCTTGTTTCTAAAACCCTTCTTGAAACATTCTTAAACAGCTGTCTTTATGGGTGTTGGCACTCAATCTAGGCAGCCCTCCATAATGAGCATCCCAGAGTTGATGGCCAATAATGAACAAACAATATTTCAATGAATTAACAAAGGGAGTTGCAAAGAAAGACTGGAAGAAAATCCATATGATTAATAAGCAGTGACATTTAAATGGTAATATTTTAGATCATCAATCTTCTACAATTGATTATCTTTATTACAATATGATACTGAATAAATGCAATGGAATGTACAATGTAGACTGGAATCTAGACCACCAAAAAAAGTTGCTTTTAATCAAGTGGAAATTCCTGTGGAACAAATGGTAAATGTAGCATCAGTACATGTGTATCCATGGAGCTGAATTTGTTGGATTTGTCAAGAGGATACTGGCAATTTAGGTGAGATACACTATAGAGAGGAGGTGTGATAGTACTCAGCCACTGGATCATAGCATGTATTTTTGTGCCATTCACACACTGGGTATGGCCAATTGCTTTAGGCTTCCATTAGCTACAAAGCTGGGACACTGAGTTTTGTTTCTTTCCTCCTACTCTCCCTGCCATCTTTCTTTCATGATGGAAGGCCCCACAGCAGCTCACATCATGCTTGTTAAACTACCATCTCTACAAAATTTAGCATCTTGTCCAAGGCCATAAATTTCTTCAGCAATTCATAAGCAACCCACCAATATGAGGCATTATTCTGTGTCCTCTTAGCACCCCAGGAACAATGATGGTGGCACTTCCAAGGGACCAAGATGATAAAGAGGTCCCATCTACAGCCAGGGTGAGGTTACTATACTTTATCTAAAATGACAATGTTCCTTTTCAGTCACTTTCAGATGAGGATGCCTCATCATGTACATATTGCATGACATAACACAATTTTCTTAGGGTAGGAAGCATCAAGTGAGAACCTCCATTAACTGATCCAACTTTGAAGAGATCATCCACAAAGTGGGGCAGCAGTTTACCAAGTAGTCTTTTATTGAACTATAACTTCTTTCACCTTAGGTTGAGAATTTGCAATCACATTCAAAACTGAATTTAACAGATGCATGTCTCAGAAAAAACTCATGCCTCTCCTGAAGTGTCTGCTATAATTGCTTATCAGGTCTTGCTTGACCACTATTTCACATCTGATTTACTAATGATGCCAAACAAGCAAAAGTCCTTTGCAAACAGACAAAACATGATATGATCCTCATAGGCTTTTCTCTAATTGCAGATGGCCCCAGGAGCAAGTCAGATTGGTAGGTATCTAGAATACTGATTAAGGAAATATATGGGTAAGATAAGTTTGCCTGTAGAGCCATGGCGGCTCCAGGTACTGGTGGGAGTGAAGATTGTGGTATGGTTAGACATGAATTTCTCATGATAAGGACTATGGCCATTCTCTATTGTCCAGTAAGCAAATGCATTCCCTTTAGGTGGCATGGATTTGTGTGTACTGTGGTTAGGGCATTGTATGACTGACTGTATGTGGAGGAATTGTGGAGGTGTGTGGGGCATTAATGTGTGTTTCCCTAAGAGAAGCCCAACATACAAAGGACAATTATCATTGAAAACTTTCTAAAAACTCATCCCATCACCACTGCATATTTTGCATATATTAACCTGTAAAATCCTCACCAGAATCATTCTTGCAATGATGGACACTCTCTCCATCCCTTACATGAAGATTCTGAGGGGCATTGATTAATGACCCAAGACTTCAAATTCCTAAGTGGTAGAGTCAAATATTCTACCACTAATATCTGTGATAGTGCTACCTATCAAAATATATACTAATATTGTGATAGTGTATCACAATATACCAATATTGTGAGCTACTATCACTTACATCACAGGCATGATTTATTAGTGACAATGAAGGAGTTTCCATCATCTGTATATATGCATGTGCCCTAGACAGTTCTTAAACACTGCACTTATATATTTGATATACTCAGGGGTCATATAACCCAGGGTTGCATTAGTTGCATTTTACCGAATCTTTTAGTTATTAGTTTGAAAAGCAAGAGAAAGCCCAAAATGTTTCTAGTAAATTCTGAGACTTGTGAGGCATCAGTAGAACAAGTTGCCAATCTCTGCCAATGTTGGGTCACAGCTCAGTGCATGGCCCAAGTAGACAGGTATTGGGGAGATATTTTCATCTACTTGATGACTTTATTGCCACAGCCATACAAATGATCATTCTGTGAGTACACATTGGAGGAACAGTAACCAGGAAGTAATCAAACTCCATCTTAGTCATAAGCTTCATGTTCATCACTCTCATTGCCACATTCCTGCATAGGTGGGATAAAGAATCAATGCTCAACCTCTCAATACAGTTAATCCAAATTAACTGTCCCACAGTGGGCTGGTTCATGTAAGCATGGAGAGTCACATCACTCAGTGAATACAAAAATACAGTAATGAAAAGAAAGAATGAAGGAAAAATGTAAGTTGAACATTTGTTACTTTTAAATGGTAATGCTTCAGTATAATGACAAGCTCTATAAAGACTATCCTTATGACACATCTCAGTGACTCAATACAAAGAATAATTTACCTAGAATTATATCCAGTCCACCAATACACACAAAGAAAAATACTACACAACAAATGAGTATTTTAGTAGCAGCATTTTGTAGTAGTGGAGATTGAAATGATCTTGTGAAGTACAAAAGGACACTACAATTAGCTTTGATTCAAAAGAGGAAGGAAGAGTGACAGGACTCTGAGGGAATAGCATCTATTTAATACTATTTGTGGGTTGGATATATCATGTTGCTCTTGGATGCCTTAAGCTACATAGCCAAACATTCTTGTTTCTCATTTGTTTCCTGTTCCTCTCCTCCTTTAAAATCCTTCTTCCACCAGAAAGCATGGGCTACCACACATCATTCCAGGCTTATTGCCCTCAGCTCCATATTTTCTTGCCCATTGCAAAGACATGGCAGCTGCCTGAATAATCCATGAACAACACCCCATGTAAAGATACTTACTCTGTGTCCTCCCAGCAACCCCCACGGGTCTGTTAGAGGAGCCCCCTAGAGATAGGGCAGACAAAGATGTTCCATCTAAATCAAAGGTAAGGTCACCCTTTCATTTACTGAAATAAACTTCCTAATTTTAGCTTTCATTAAGATATGAAAATCAGACCAAGTAATTATTCATGATGTATACAATTTCCTTGGTCAGGGGGAGTGTTCATTTGGAGCCTGTTACTAACTTAGCCCTGACACAAGAGGAACCACAAGGAATCACCTGTATGATACAGGGCTAGTTTTTCCTTGTAGGATTAAGATTTTATTTCCAACCTAAATAGACAGGAGAGATGGATCAAACAGGAAAATCCTGTGCATTTCCACACATCTGTTACAGTTACTTTAGGGGCATTTCACTGGACCACTTTTTACCATCAGCTTTTCTAAAGGAAGCAACAGAGTAAAATATTTGTGCAAACATAAACAGCATGGTCCAATCCTCAGTGTTTTCATTTCTCTAATTGTAGGTGGCTTCAGGAGTAAGTGAAAATGGTATGGATTTTGGTATTGGTTACACATTAAGAAAAAAAAAATCTAGATAATTTAACCACAAGGTTTTTCATGCTTACTTTACTGTGGAGAGAAGCCTGCTTTCAGCTTCCACAGGGACATAAGAAATAGGAATGTGCTTCTGTTTAAGGTGAAGACAAATGGCCATGTACTACAGTACTTGGAAGCAGCTGTGTTCCCATTAGGTGGTTTGGGATTTTGCTCATACTCCACCACAGTTGCACATTTTACATATATTTGCACAGTCAATGGTCAAACTATAACACTGGGCTTCAAAAGGGGCAGGAGGAGTGGTAAGAATCTCTCATTGAACAAACTGCTGCATTTTAGTCCCTTTGTAGGGTTATTCCTTGCTGCTCTGGGATGCCCTTAGCTAAACACCAGTGACAGCTTCCCTTGCACAGGGAACATCTCAGGACCCAGGCTAGGGAGCTGGGATTCCTATGGTAGCCAACATGGCCTCAGGTAGAGAAGAGAGGGTGGAGGCCTTATTTTAATAATGTTCCTATGGATGCTTGTGTTCCTAAAAGACTGACTTGTGGATCAGAGGTACATCTCCACCGGAAGCAAAGATGATGACAATCCAGGTAGGTAACAATTCTCAAGGAAGGATCTAATGGAGAGGATTCCAGATCAGTAGTTATACCTGGTGCCAAATCCAAAATGCTGGATTAGGAATTAAACCTACACTTCATCACATTCGAGAAAGGCTTGATTCCAGCTGCCCCTTCAGTGCTAAAAAACCCTAGCAGGTTTTTGTAGGACTTCTGTGAATGGGCTGCTGGATGGCTTCACACACTGGCTCTCCAAGTCCTACTCAGCTGGAGTTTTGGAATTGAGCAGGCCCAAGAGAGAATCTCTGGGCAGCAGGACCACAGCTTCCCTGCTCCTCCCTAAACCAGTGCTGCTGCCAGGCACCTCTGCTATGTCCTTCACACAACATGTGTGTCCCTCCCTATACCTTTCCCCAGGCTTGTCAAAGCACCCAAGGTACCCAGTCCTAGAGAGGCTTGATGAAGTCACTTCTTTAATTGGCCATGCATCCTGCATAAATCCTATTATGTCAATTGCAGGACAAGAGAATGTGGGCAAGTTACCTCTAATCTCGTGTTCATCTACCCAAAAGGGTTAGGAAACCTATGGGGGCATTGAGAGGACAAAGGTCTGCGCAATTCCTAAGGTCATCCCAGGCACTTGACAGTCACTTGGTTTGTGAGGTGGGTGGTAGCTCTCTTCCCCAGGATCTGATTCAACTCCAGGCTGCAGGGAGTTGCTCCTGGAGATGGGTGAATTGGTAAGTGAACAATTTATTGACTGGAGAGGACAACAATAAACACTCCATGTTCTCCTATGGAACAACAACACGAATGGAAATTAAAGCAAATAAGCACTAATTAGGAGACAGAAGAGAGGCAGGGAGGTTCTGAGCCAGGAAAATGGGAAGGAAAGCAATAGCATGCTTAGAAGACAAGGAGACACTGACTGCTTTCTTAGCGCTCAAGGAAGATATGAGCATTTCTCCCTAAAACTAGAGCATGTGAGGTCTAGAACACAGACGCTGTATCTTAGGCAAACCACACAAGGCAGAAGAGATGCAATTGAAGCTCAAAATCAGGATGAGATGAGGACAGAATTGTATCCTAGGTGCAGGTCATGTTATGACATCAAAAATAGGGGCTTGAGCTCCCCTTTCAACCTGAACTTTCTCCTTTCCTTTTGCAAGGCCACCCCATCACCGTTACAGCATTGTGCATTCAGAAGCATTTTTCACAGATGAAGAAGATTCAGACATAGAGAATGGCAACTTGCATGTAATTTATTTCCTTTCTCCCTATTTTTAAAATCTGTTTCTTATCTGTAAGCATTTCTTTGTAGCTCTTCCTTTATCCATTCTTTATATAATTATCTTGAAGGACCTGGTCTCTTCCAGAAAGATGAGTTCATACCAATGACAATGTCTTTAAAACATGTCTCCAACTTCCTACCTACTATATTTCTACATTACACTGATTTTTCAACCTACTCTGCACCATGAATCAACTCATGGAAACCAGATGGGCCAGAAAAGTAGCTGTGCTGGGATCAGAAGCCTGGATCTCCATCATGGGGAAGGGGACTCCATGAAGTTAGTTCTGGGCTGGGCTATCCCCTCATAGTAGTGATGCTACACATGCAGCTCTGGAAATGCAAGTCTGTTCTCCCTGCAGCTGCCTACACTCTTTGAGGAGGAGGAGAAGGAGTCTCTTTATGTCAATTGTCTGTTCCTGGAAAGCACAGATGGCATCCAAGATGTAGAAAGAGAAGAACAAGAAGAGGACATGTTGAGTGTGGTGTGGGTAGAATGAGGAGGAGAAGGGAAACAGGTCAACTAACACTCCATTGATTCTTTACTTTCTCCTGACACTTCAGGAAATCTAGCCTTCTTGAGGAGCTTACTGAAGAGACTGCAACTGTGGGAGCATGGAGATAGAGGTGAGAATTGGATGGTAAAAATAAGTGCAGGCAGGTGAAGGATGCCCTGAGACCCTCACCCTAGGGACTAGAAACCCATTCCACAAAAGTCCTAATTTGCTCAGCTATGGCTCCTTAGTTAAGAGGAGAGAGCTCTATCCCAGTTTAAGAACAGAGTTTGCCCTCCCAATCCCCTTAAAGGCCACCAGCTCTTCCCCTCTCTATTACTGAGTGTGGTGGATAATGTGGAGTGTCATTGAGTGCCACCTAGTCAGGTCCCAAGGGAAAAGGTTGAGTTAGATTGTTAGTTTGCCAGGGCTGCTTTACCCAATACCACTGGCTAGTTGGCTATGCAGGAATTGACTGCCTAATAGTTTCAGAGGTTAGAACTAAACTCTAGGTGTGAGCATGGCCATGATTTCCCTCAAGCTGGTGGCAGTTTGCCAGCAATCCATAACTCCACTTCTCCCTCCATCACCTATCATCTCTTTATATTTGTCCCCTCTGCTCCTGCTCATGAATTTCTCTAGACTTGCTCCCTTTAGGACTCCATGCATAAAGGACTAAAGCCACCCTGTAGCAGACTGGCATCACCTACACCAATAAGATCTGACAGCCCTATTCACAAACGAGTTCACTTCCCTAGGAGTCGAGGTGAGGGTGAAACCATGACTTTATGGCTGGACCTGACTTGATCCAACAAGAACAGTGATGCTCTGGGGTCCCTCTTCAGCAAGAAGGGTAGCTACTGAGGCCATTTGTTCTCACTGGGACCTGACTCTCAGTTGCCCAAGACATGGGGTTCTCAGCCTCTGCAGTTCTCTACCCAGATACCAGATTAGCTCATGCACCTTTTCTCCAGATGCAGGTCTTGAGGATTTCTCTATGTATGTAGAAGTCAAAGAAACAAAACCTGAAGGAAATTTCCCTGCAGAGCTAACTTGGGATGAGAGAAGCAAGTAGGACTTCACATTACTCATTTCCCCTTATTAAAGATTGTAATTATTAAAATAACTCTATTATACTATAATGAGGAGTGTTTTATAATATCTACATTTTGGAATATATTAATGTAAGAAAATTTGTTTTTGGTATCACAGTATAACTTTTTAAAAATGGAAAATGACAGGTAAGCTTTGTGTTTGATTAAGAATGAAACTGTTGGTTAGGAAAAGGAAGGTCTTTTTAAATATGAATCTTTCATGACTGAACTCTGTTGGAAATTTCTAGACAATCTTTGTCACAGACAACACCCTCTGCAAAGAGCAGCAATAGGAATTCAATGCCTCCTGGATCTGGCTCCCAGGGGTATCAGGGACCTAAGGTCACTTCTCCAGGGTCTGAGGTATCTTCTGGGTCTTGCAACCCACCTCAGGTATTCCAGATTCTGTATTTGTGTTGCAGATCCTACAACTGACAGCTTCAGAGACCTTGACTAGAGGCCTCAGTTTGAGGCTAAGAGGAGCTGGAGATCTCACAGTGTTTGGAGATGCCTCAGTACTCACTCTTCTACTACACTCAGAATGAGTCAATTTAATGACAGTTTAGTTTTACTTCAAAAGATTAGGTTGTTTTAGGAAGAGGTTACATTTAATTTTACTTATTAAACAATATTTGTATCTTTAATATGTGTATTTATCAAATAAACACATATATAGATAAGCACCCTAAACAAAGTTAGCACTATATGAATTATATTTGGTCTCCATAATGGCTCCCAAGGTCATACTCTCACTCCTAGAATCCTCACTGTTAGTTGAATAATGGTAAATTGAGTGTGTATCATCCATCCTCCTGTCAATGAATTTCAGTAATTTCATTTACTGAACTCTGTTCACTCACATGGAAGAGGTCTTGCCCAAAATATTAACCTTTGTCTAGTAGGATAATTGAGTTTCAATGACTTTTTTGCTTTTTTTCTCTATTTTTTTAATGTTACATTAAAAAAATGTAAGAGGTCCCCATATACCCCCCACTCCCCTCACCCCACTCCTCTCACATCAACAACCTCTTTCATCATCATGGGATATTCACTGCATTTGATGAATACATTTTGGAGCACTGCTGCACCACATGATAATGATTTAAATTGTAGTTTACACTCTCCCCAAGTCCAACCAGTGGTCAATGCCTTTTTTATTACATTTCTGTGTTGCTGGGTATAAAATCACAAATATTTCTTTCCACAATTATATTGCCCCATTTGCGTCTGGCACAAAATATCGTTCTCAAAAATGTTGATGAAATACTAATTACTTTGCATAATGCATGTATAAGGATTTTTATATTTTCTTTAATGGGTAATTTTCCTAAAATATGCTTTGCATTTAGCCTTTCTTAGTCAGTGCTCAGTGTGCACTTTTGATATGCAGCTTCAAAGAATTTCATATCAAATAAAGGAATTGTAATTTTTAGTATTTCTTTCAAGTCTTTCAGCTGGTTTTCTGGTTCAGACATTCTATACCATTTCTCATTGTATTAACTCAGGGTTCTCTATGGAAACAAAATCAACAGGAGATATCTGTAAAGGGTATGAGATTTTATAAAATTCTCTCATGTATAGTGGGGATGCACAAATCCAGATTCTGTAGGCAGGCTGCAAAGCCAGGGGCTCTGATGAAAGTCCCATGAAGTTCCCAGGAGACGCTGGCTGTCCAAAGAGGAGCTGGGAAATTTTCTCTCAATGCTGAATCACTTCCCCTTTTTAAGGCATTCAGTTGAGTGCATAAAGCATCACACATTGCTGAAGGCAATCTCCCTGGTTGACTGTAGACATAATCAGCCATCTATGCAGTAAACTCACTGATGACTTAAGTCCACAAATGCCCTTATATTACAATTAGCCCAGTGCTTGCTTAACCAAAAAAGTGGGCACACGTTCTGGCCAAGTTGACATATTAACATAACCATCACACTCACCTGTTGACTTTTCTTTCAAACCTTTAACATTCTACACAATATCTTTTCAGCACTTTCCACTTATTACCTTCTCTTTCTACTTAAGCATTGTCACCCTATTTCATATATATTACATTTCAAGTTTGAACTGATATTTTCCCAATTTTCTACTGCCTAATTTCTCCCCATTCTTTTTGTGTTTTATTAATTATTTGTAATGTCTTCTCATATATTGTTTCATTTTCTTAGTGCCTCATATCTTTTGAGAAAGTATATTTCAGTACATAATATAAATCATGATAAAGAGTTTTCATTCATTTGGGGTTATTCTGTATTTACTCCTTTTCTCACTATATTATTTGAAAATAACATGAATTTTTTTCTTTTGATTTTCACATGATTAAAAAAATTATAGACAGAAGTGAGATTCAAAATACCTTTTCCAACAACACAGAACTGTTTCTGTGTCTAGATGTATTATGAAAATTTTTTAAAGCATGGAAGCTTTCTTCCTGATATTTCTGGATTCTGTACTTTTAGCACTCCTAAAAATGCATCGTCACTCTCATTACCTCTATTGCACCCATCATTGTGTATTTTTTTCCTCCATGTGATTACTGAATATTTCTTTTAGCAAGTGAAACATGAATTACTACTTTGCCAAAATCAAGTCATTCTCCATAAACGGTTATGTATTTTTAAAACCAATTATCTGTTATTTTCAAATATATGACTTACATTGTATTTCATTACTGAATTAACTTATTTTTGAATATTTATATACATATTATTCCTATACTCATTAGGTTTTAGTTTCTTATATTTCTTATATATGTAAATTTCTTTGTTTTTACACTTTATATCTGAGTTGACTTCAGAGTTAACTTCCTTTTTATTTCATTTTAAATCAATCTATTTTCATACATACTTGGTGTTAGCAATGGCAGTTCATATCAGCAATTTTTTTAAAAATTTCTATTACTTTGATTCACAATCACATTGGTTCAGTGCCATTTATATGGACTACAATATCACCACCATATGGCTTTAAACCCATTATCAGGCACATACACCAACATCCCTGAAGGAATCTTGGTATTCCCGTGGCCCCCAAGGATTGTCTTTAATACTTGTCCTTGACCCATTAATAGTAATGTTTTCTTAATAACCTCTAGAAAGAATAAACTCATTTAATATGCTTTATTGAATTTAAAACTTAAGAACACATCAAAATGTTTCAGGCATATTTTATCATGAGCGGATTATGAAAACTTGAACACGTGGACATTAGAAAGAATTAAGTTCTTCAAAACCATAAAATTGTAGGTATGCTACAATTAACTCACATTCCAGGATTTCATAAATGCACTCACAGGATGCTATCACCTGGGAACTTTCTACTGCTTACTAAGCAGAGGGACACTTGTGGAAGTCATTCTACTCTGTTTATACACCTGCATCTATAAAACTCGCTGCTAATATAATACTCAATAGTGAAATCCTGAAAATCTTGCCTATGAAGTCTAGCCAGAGCAGTTGGGTAAGAAAAAGAAATAAAGTCATTCAGATTGGAATGGAAGAAGGAAAGCTATCCTTACATACAGATGACATAATCTTATAAAAACAAATTCCAAAGAATTCACAATACTAATTTTACAATAATGCAAACTTGTCATGTATAAGATATACACAAAAAAGGTTTTATAATACAGCAAAAAAAAAAAAAAACAAATGGATTTTTAGAAGTCCATTTAATTATTCACTAACAATTTGAATACCTAATGAATTTAATGAAAGGGTGAAACACTTGAACACTAGCAAACATACCTGCATTAAACTGAAGTCCTAGACATATGGTAAGACATCATTTGTTCAAGGATGGTAAGACTCAGTAATGTTCTAATATCAATACTACCTACAGGAAACTACAGATCAATATAATAGTTTTAAAAATCCCAGCATCCATTATTCTTTTTGCAGAACTGGAAAAACTGATTGTCAAATTTAAATGGCATCAATTACTGTCTTGAAGAGTCAAAACAATCATCTTTCTCCTTTGTGAGATTGGGATAGGTTAATTTATATAACATCAGGAGGTCTTCCCTTGAGATCTGGTTGACTTAAGAATTTGTGGGATCCTCAGGGACATTGGGGTTCACAGAAATTTGGGTTATAATTCTCCTTGTTAATGGAGGGCCACTATTTTCCTGTAAGTTTAATGGGGACTCAGAGGCAAGAATGTGGAATATCTCTGAGTATAGAGCTGTATCTCTCCTTTGGGGACTTTCATTCACACTGGGTGCAGTCTTGGGTTCTCAGAAGGAAGTAGAGGTCTCTTAAAAAAATGAATAATTGACTATCTCCCTCCCCTGTAGGCCCTAAGTCATAGGATCTGCAGTGAGTTAAGCATGAGCAAGGGTATGAACATTCACTCAACATCCCTAGTGACCAGTAAAGTTCATAAGAAAACTAGAAAGTCTCACTGATACATCTTATGGAATGAACATGACCTGGGTGAGGAAGGACTGAAATAGGAAGGTGCACACTCCAGGCTGCTCAGAGAGTGGTTCAGGTCTTTAGCCAGGGGAACTACTGTTGTCGACCACCTCTGGAAAAGTTCTCATTATCACAGATTATACTTTTCACCTCCAGAATTTCTATTTCAGTTGATTTTACACTTCTTAGCAGTTTACTTATAGTCTCTATTTGGTGAGACATCCTTCTCATGTTTTCCTTTTACTCACTGAGCAGATTAAAAATTGGTAATTAAGAGACTAGTCTGGGAAAATGGCATCAATGGAGGTGGGCACTGCTGAGCTCTTCCACAAAAATGGTAGAGAAAGGGCAGGGGCCTAACCTGAGCGAGCTGTTTGGGGAATCCACAGAGCAGGAGGCTGCAGGCATGCAGGCATCATTAAGGAGGGAGCTGGACAAAGAGACAAAGATCCCAAGGGAAAACCATGAGGTGCTCAGCCCTGTAGCTGGAAAAGTTGGTGGGTAAGTCCCACCCTCAAGGCAAATAGCCTCTGTGGACCCCCTGCTCTCAAAGGTCAGCTGAGTGGGAGAAAGCAATCCCTGGAGGAAGGGATCCCTGTTGAAGGGTGGAGAGTGGTTTCCTTCCTGTCATTTGGGAACCTGAGCCACCTTTGAATCTCAGGGAGGACACCAGCCAGCATTGAGGTGGGCCTGGGGAGAGGAAAGGGGGAATCTGCTCAGGCAAGCTGTCAGACCCAGCCACCTTGGGAGAGGAACTTGGCCAAGGAGAGGGCAGAGACAGGCATCTAACTAGTCCAGCCACTGAAAACTGTTAGAAGTCCACCTGCCTAAGGGAAATGGGGGCAGGAAGAGCCAGATAAACTTTCTTTTTTGTTTTGTTTCTTCTTGTTATTCAGGAGAAAAACTCTATCAACTTCTACTAAAACAGACTAACAGCTTAAGAAACTTTGTCACATTAATAGAGAAAGAACAAAATTTTAGCTTTACATCATTAGATTTGATATTAAAGCTTTTAAATTTTTATAGACCCATCAAATCTTACTCAACTTTAACCATAAAAGTTATTTTTCCATGAACCTTTTGAACTTTCTGTATTCATTCAGGATTTATCCCACACTTTACTTTTTCTTAATAACCAGTTATTTTATTTTGGGCATAACTACTTTCTTTTTCCATAATAATAAAACATTCTATTTACATACATAAGTTACCAAAGTGATTTTGGAAACTATCTCAGAGCAAATCTCTTACAATATATAATTACCTTGCTTACATTAACAGGTAGTTTATTTTAACAATACAGGAAAAATTACTTTTTCTATTGTTTTATGAAAACCTAAGATTCCCAATGGAATCAAGATCACTTTATTTTTACCACCACCTTAATATGAAGATTGAGGTGTTTGTTGCCTATTTAGCTTGTAGAGCTGCTGTAGAAAAAGAGGGAAATGCCTACCTTGCACATAGGTACCTGGTTCAAACCTTGGTACCTCCTAAGAGAAGGGACCTAGAGAGAGTAAGGCACCCAGCTAGCACCTCATGATAGGGACTCATAGACTGTGTTTCTATTATTTTGTTTTATGGTTGTTTGGGATCTTTTTTTCTTTTTCATTTTATTGACTAAAACTGGGTACATCACCTGCAGAGGGCAGGCTGCAGGGTGAGTGACTAATGAGCACCAGCAGTCTTGGGAGGTCCCTAGGAGCCTAAGAGGGAAGGCTGCTCTTCCTGGGTTGTTACTCTTTTGTTTCTTGTTTGTTCTTTTACCTTTTGTTTCCTTTATTCTTTTACCTAGTTTTTCAACCTACTTTCTCTTCTTTCCTTCAGTTTTCTATCTTCCATCTTCTGTTGATTTTCTTTCATTCCACCACTTCTTTGGTCTTTATGTTTCTTTTTCTTTGTCTTCTTTTTTCCCCTTTCTATTCTCTTCTCATCTGCTTAGTCTTTCAATTCATTCTATTTTTTTCTATTTTGTTTCTTGTTTTATTTTTTCCTCATCTGTCTAGTCTTCAAATTCATTCTATTTTTTCTAGTTGTTTTCAATCCCAACTCTTTATTCTTATTCCTTTGTATCTGTTATGAATTTTAGTCATATTACTTAGTTTCCAAACATTTGTACAGTTCCTCTTGTATGTTTTATGATTAATACTATTCTCCTTTCCTTATCTCTTTCCTTTTCTCTGAGCCTATGTTTTTTTTACAAGGGAATAGACAACTGCAAGGATATAGAATGAGAGGAACCAAGCAAAAAAAAAACATCCTTGGTGAATGCAAAGAAACAAAATAAAACCCCAGAGTAGAAAGAGAAGCTAACCAAATAAACTCATCAAGATAAACAGATGGTTAGACACAACAAAAAATTACAAGCCATACTAAGAAAACAGGAAGACATGGTCCACTCCAATGAACAAACTGAAAAACAGGAGGAGATACAAAATGGGGAACTAATCAAGGGTGTCCAAACAAATATCATGAGTGAAATTAATGAAGTGAAGGAAGAGATAAAGGATATTAAGAAGTCACTGGGGGAACATACTGAAGAAATTGTAAATATACATAAAAAGATAACAGACCTGATGGTGATGAATGGCATAATGCAAGAAATCAAAAATACCCTAGAGGTACAAACAACACATCTGAACTGGCAGAGGAAAGAATCAGCAAAGCAGAAGACAGGACAGCTGAAATCAGGACAGATAGATAAAAAGTCCCCAAAAAATTCAGGAGGAACTAGGGATGTGAATGAGAACAAGAAATGCACAAACAAGCACAAGAACAGATAGAGCACAGTAATGTCCACAGTGGCATTATTCACTACGACCAAAAGATGGGAACCTAAATGTCCATCAACAGAGGAATGGATACACAAATTGTGCTATATATATATACAACGGAATCTTACTCAGCTGTAAGAAAGAATGCAGTGTTAACACATGGGATAACATGGATGAATCTTGAAGACCTTATGTTGAGTGAAGCAAGCCAGGCACTGAAGGACAAATATTACATGACCTTACTGATATGAATTAAACAAATTAAGAAAACTCACAGAGCTAGAGTCTGGAAGATAGGTTTACAGGAGATAGAAAGGGAGCAGAAGATTGTGAGCCAAGGCCCATATGAGAGAAACCTATGGTAAGGTGTATAGGAGTAGTTGTGCAGTGGAAGGGCATGACAGTGCTGTATCGGCAGCAATGCCATTAGGTAGGTGCTGGTTTGTGAAGGGTTAGGGAGGGGAGGGTTGGTTGGACTGTAATGGAAATGGGGTAAGGATGGGGGAGGGAGCAGGTGAACACTGGGGATTTGTAGGTATGTGGTTGAAACTACAATGGTTGGGAATGTTATTTTGCCAAGTATGGCAAGGGGGGGATTACCAGTTTACAGAGTTGGATGTAGGGAGCATGCAGGACAGGGTGCACCTGGGTAGGCATCTAGGGAGTGAGAGTTCCTCTTGTCAATTGTGTGTTGTATCAGTGGGTGCAGGGCCATATAATGAGTGGGAAGGTGTTGGACTCCAATCCTGGGGAGTCCTGCTGTGCTTATCAAATAGAAAGGAGGGAGTCTCTTGAGAGCTAGGGTGGTGCCTCATAGGGGAGGATAGAACAGTATGTAAAGCCCAAAATGTTGTAAGTAACTCTGAACCTTGTTCTTCAAGGGAGGGGAAGGAAGGAATAAAATAGATGGAATATGGGGCATTTTTGGGGTGATGGAAGACCATGTTAAATTTCATCAAAATTTATAAAGGTGTATGGTTTCAAAAGTAAACCATAATGTAAATCACTGACCATGGTTAGTAGCAATGTTTCAATATCTGTACATCAATTATAACAAATGTATCATCCACATGTAAATGTCTTCAATAGAGGAAAAAGGGGAAGATGTTGGGTATATGGGAATCTCCTATACATTGTATGTGAATTTACTGTAATAAAAGCTTCTCTGAAGACAAAACAAAAATAAATAATACCCTGGGGGAATAAACAGAAGAAAATGTCACTTAACATACAATACAACACATCTTACAATGATGAAAGACATGTTAAATTTTTAAAATTTATTTTACTTTTCCTCATTTCAAATTTACCTTTAATTTTTTTGTATTTTCATTGATAATTTTTAAACTATCATTATTTCATTTTCCTATTAATTGTATTTGGTTATTGTGTTGGTTTCATGTCTGAAGAAGTTCTGGATCACAGAAGGGTTACAACTGTGGCAGGAGAGGATGATTGCTGTAGGGTGTCAGTAATGGGGGATGCATGAGAGGAGGGTGACCTGGGGCAAACCTATAAGGCATATAAATGTATGTAAGTATTCATGGGGCATTGCCACAATGGGCAGAGATTTACACATAACTGAAAGAATATCAAATTCCCATTCTGGGGAGCCTGCCACATTCTTGAATGGGGCAGCAAGAATCCCCCAAGTACAGAGACAGTGACTAGTGAAGAAGGACAGACTGATGGCAAGCCCTTGAAAGTGATGACTGTATTTATGCAACTTTATTTCTGAAATTGAAAATTAGCATAGTATTATAGGGTCCCTAAGAGTTACCTCCTGAGAGACTCCTTGTTGCTCAAATGTGGCCTCTCTTAAGTCAAACTCGATATATAAATGCATTATCTTCCTCCCAGCATGGGATTTGACTCATAAGGATAAGCCTCCCTGGCACTGATGGATTACTACCAAGCACCAACTATCAATGCTAGGAGGAGAAAGACCTTGGCCAAAAGGGGGAAAAGGTAAAGACAAATGAGTTTATAAGGTAAGAGACTTCACAGTGAGTCAGGGGGGAAACGGACTTTGGCCCAGTGGTTAGGGCGTCCGTCTACCATATGGGAGGTCCGCAGTTCAAACCCCGGGCCTCCTTGACCCGTGTGGAGCTGGCCATGCGCAGTGCTGATGCGCGCAAGGAGTGCAGTGCCACGCAAGGGTGTCCCCCGCATGGGGGAGCCCCACGCGCAAGGAGTGCGCCCATGAGGAAAGCCGCCCAGCATGAAAAGAAAGTGCAGCCTGCCCAGGAATGGCGCCGCTCACACTTCCCAGTGCCGCTGACGACAACAGAAGCGGACAAAGAAACAAGACACAAGACGCAGCAAATAGACACCAAGAACAGACAACCAGGGGAGGGGGGGAAATTAAATAAATAAATAAATCTTTAAAAAAACAAAAAAACAAAAAAAAAAAAAAAAAAAACAAAGTGAGTCAGGAGGTCATTCCAGAGGTTATGCTTCAGCAGGATCTCATTGACTGCCAAAGTAAACACTGCTTCAAACATTAGGGCTCCTGAGGGCTCTGGAGATGTCCAGACACTATAGGTAGGGCAGACAGCTCAGGCCTGGCATCATGCCAGAGGGCACTGTTTTGAACTTATCCTCCCCAGTGTGACAGAGGTGGACTCAGTTGTGGTTTCACTACACGTGACTTTTCTGCCCCTTCTACCTGAACCTATAGTTAGTACTAGAGTTAATAAGGGTATGTAAATCTTTGGGCTATCCATATGCCATTTGAGACCTGAATCTCAACAGAGTTGCAACACCTACTCTCCAGTTCATTGGACTCATCCAGGAGAACTAAAAAGGAGATAATGATGGACAAGGACCATCCCAAGCTACACAGAGTGTGTGCAACTGCAACCAAGATAGTCCCATCCATCTGCCCCATGGTATCTAAGACCCCTCCCAATGAAAGGATGGAGTGGATTCACCATCCCAGAATCCTCAGGATTGGGGATTACTAGAGTAAACTCACTGGTATTCTACTATAGACAATGTGATTCTGGCAATGGAAGAACTTTTACCCTTCATGAGAAGGTAATGGCCACTGGAGGTCCTGAGGGGAGAGAGAGGGAAAAATAGGTGTAATATGGGGGCATTTCCCAGACTTGGGAATTGTCCTGAATTTAATGGCAATGACAGATACAGGCCATCATATATCCTGTCAAAACTTACAAAATTGTGCAGGACATGGTGTAAACTACAATGGAAACTATAATCCATATATAATGCCTATATAGCATTATAGGCAATGCTCCAAAATGTGTTCATCAATTTTAAAAAATGTACATGTATGAAGGATGCTGTTAATGTGGGAAAATGTGGGAGGAATGAGGAACAGGGCATATGGGAACCCCCTATATTTCTTATATATCATTTATGTAATCTAAATACCTTCTTTAAAGAAATGGAAAAGTATATAAAATTTGGTAATTTGTAATCTTTGCAGTGTATTAGTCAGGGTTTTCTAGGGAAACAGAATCAACAAGGGATATCTGTCAATACTAAGAGATTTATCAGAGTTTCTCATGCAGCCATGGGGATACACAAGTTCAGGTTCTGCAGGCAGGCTGCAACCAAGAGCTCTGGTAAAAGTCCAGTGAAGATTCTTGATGAGTTCTGGGAGATGTTGGCTGTCCAAAGATGAGCTGGGAAATTCTCTCAATGCTGGAATCACTTCCCCTTTTAAGGGATTCAACTGATTGGGTCAAGTGTCACTCATTGCTGATGGCAATCTCCCTGACTGATGTAATTATAACCAGCTATCTATGATTTACCACTACAGTAAGGTCAATGGTGACTAAAGTTCATAAATGCCCTTGTATTACAGTTAGCTCAGTGCTTGCTTGATCAAAGAACTGGGCATAATTACCTGGCCATGTTGACACAATAGCCTAACCATCACACCTAGTAAGTTCAAAATATGGGTTTCCTGAAGTTTCATTTATATCACTTTTTCCCTTGTATATGGGATATTCTTCCTTCTTCCATTGCATGCTCTGAAAACTGGATCCTTTGAATATTTTAAGGTGGCCAGTCTGAAATCAGCTTTTCCTGAATCCATGGTTTGTTGTGACTGCTTGGTCTAGTTGTTTGTTTAGTCAGTTTTTGGTACTAATTTTGTAAAGTCAGTAAAATTTTCCAGGTATGGTCACTGAAATCTCTGTTCCAATAGCTTAGTGGTCACAAAGGGAATGGGCAGAAATTTCCACACAGACCTAAAATCAATAAAACATTTCAAAGTCCTTGCAGATATGTTTTATCTGTACAATGGAACATAGGCTTAACACTCAGCCGGTTTATGACTCCACAACCCTACACATCCTGTTTGTACAAATCTTAAGGGTCAACCAGAGCTGAGAGATTAGGACATTTTTAAGGTCTTTTCTATTCATGCACCTAGCCCTTGCATGCACATTGAATCTAGATATGCAAGAATATATTGCAGCTTTTCAAAGACCTTATTAGACAAACCACCTCTTTCCTCCAAAGCATTTGGCTTAGTCTTTTGCAGCCCCAACTACAATCCTGTGAGCCATGTAGCAACTAGTTTATTTACTTAAATATTTTGGTAAATAGCCTGAGCAGCCTGAGCACTGGGAAGGTTCTGAGTTAGGTGAAATAAATGCAGGTCCCTGGAGATGGACCTACAGGGAGTTACCATCCAAGTAAAACTATCAACTACAAACCATTGAGAATAAGTCCTTCCTGCTCCTTACGGTATAGATTATAACAGAAATGCAAGCTGTCATCTTCAAAGCCATTACCAAGCCGATGAGAAGGATTGGACCAAAGTAAACAAAAACAACTCAAACCTCTCTTACAATTTTTATCTATTCTTTTTAAATCATGATTCAAAGTTCCCCTTGTTGTATTCTTTTGTTTAGCATGGTTTTGTGAAAAATTTTATTTTGCTAGTTTTCTCATATACTTGATGCTTTTTTAGATGGAATGATCCCAGGACTTCCTAATGCACTGTTTATTATTCTTGTTTTAGGAGGTATCTAGGAATGCCCCACAGGACCTCATACATGGGAAGCAGGCATTCAACAACTGAGCTACATCTGCTCCCATAAGAGTTGCTTTTTTAATTTATTTGTTTTCAGGAGGTATTGGGGTTGAACCCAGGATGTGGTACATGGGAAGCAAGTGCTCAACCACTTGAGGTACATCTGCCTCCCCCAAGGGACTATTTTTGCTTCTTTAACATTATCAGCTCTTTAAATTTATAAATATTGTGAAGGACTTTCCCTATATTCCATGCTCTGAATTTCCAGACTTCTTATATTTACCAGTTCACTCTTTTGGGTATTACTCTTTATGTGAAGTTTTAGAACATCATAAGAATGGTTTACCTCTTCCCTCATCTTTTTTCCCAACAGTTCCTCTCAGTCTGCCTTTGTTGGATATTTTTCAATTGGTGTGGGGATAGGAGGAGGGGTGAGAGCTCCTCTATGGTTCATTGTTATTCTTATTTGTCCTCAAATTTATTTTTGACACTTCAATGTTCTTTCTCTAAAATGCATGCTGAGAGTGTGGCTGTTTCATAAATTTCTTATTTTGTTTTCAGGGTGTACTATCATTTTTAGAAAGAATATTGGGAGAAAATCACCTACACAGATACCATTGTCCTTATATAACCCTAAGAGTCAGTTTCAGTTTATAAAAAGATAAATATTCATAGATACAATTCATACAAAGGAAAGCACTTTAGGATCCATATTTTTTTTCAAGCTATAAAAGAAATTTTATTTATTTTTCATTTTTATTTTTGTATTTTTTTCTCTGTTATTCACAATATTTTTGAAAACCGTAAAATGAATACTGAGACAAAGAATTTGAGAAAATCTGATACATCTGAGTGTGTCAGCTAAGGAAAGGAGAGTCCATTTCTAGACCCCCTGATGCCTCAAGGAGGCAGCTTCTGTGCTAACAGATTTATAATAGAATGAAAAGTCAGGCATACAAGAAGGCCTTGACGTGCTGGCTTCATTCTGCCTAAGTCATTGGAAAATCCTCAAGGGAGACAAAGACAGGCTCTGAAAAGACAAACACTTCCTAGGAAGTACTAGCCACCTGATTGGCCAAAACTGCCTTTAGGAGAATTAGGGCTCAACCAGTCACATCATTTGAGACTGGTCCACGTATCTCAGTGGGACTCTAATTATGTGATCATTGTCTGTTAACGCTATATGCAGAAATGTAACTGAGTCATCAGATAAATAATTATAACAATAAAAACCTAAGGATAACAATAGAATAATACAGATTGAGACTGGATTTTAGGCAGGACCATAATTTCCTTCCTAAGGCAGCCTATGAGGTATTATTTCTGTATTTCACATTAGGAAATGAGATCCAGACTATCTAAGTTGCCCAATTGGTAAGGGCAGAGTCTGGGTTTAGCCCTGACCCTGTGGCTCCAAAGGTCATGATCCTAGTCACATTAATCTTCTGACTTTGAACATCATAGATGCTCTCAAAATATCATGGATAAAGTATTGGAAAATCATTTCAAGACAAATCTTCACAAGGCCATTCAAGTTTTTTTTCCTTTCATAGATGTCATTAGCACTCAAAATATATCTTATTGCAATTTATATACCCTAATCCAAAAATTCATGATACAGAAGAGAAAGCAAAGGAAATGAAAACCACAAATAATCTTACCATTCAAGGGAAATCACTTCTAATACTAGAAACCATTTTTTCTCTAACATTTCATAGTACATATTTATATGTAAACTGATCATTTAAGAACATCATGACACAACATATATTGTTTTACCAGAAAGTATTTCAGCTTTTTCTTTCATTTGGATCTTACCATATCAAATATTTGTTTTCAACATATCACTCATTAAGTTTTGTTCCATTGTATTCATATACCAATCTTTAACACAGTTTCAAGAGCTTTACTGAGATGAAATTTATGTACAAGATAAATCACCCAAGTTGTGGTTATTTAGCATTTTCCCCATTGCTTTACTCATTTTGAAATTTCTGTTGGGGAAATACTTAAAATACATGAAGGAGAGTCCATGTTAAGATTGCATTTCTCTATCTGCACTCCTTATTAAAAGCTACATTATAATGCCATATCATTTTTATAAAGTAAGGATTATTAGTATATAATTTACATAAAAATTTTAGCATTAGTTTTTATATTTCCTGCTCAATAACAAAGAGGAGAAAGAAATGTTTACATCTGCATTAATCTAATTCTTTGGTTTGTTACACATAATTTCATTCATGGTTTTCCTGTGGAAAATTTTATGAAAGTAATATTATTTATGTACATTTTACTGTTATTTTTAAAGTGACCTAGATATTTTGGTATATGCTGTCAAGGGGGAAAATATGTTTTCATATTCCTGTCATTTTCTAAAAAATGACATTTATTGAATATTGGTAATTTTCTACATCTATTTTTATAATGTATCAAATTATTATGGATGACAATGTTTTGGGAATGTTCATTGATCTGTTCACTAAGAATGTACCATAACTACATGCATTTCACATGGCCAGTGCCTGAAGTTCTAGAATTTTCTAGAAAACATTGCTGTCACCCAGATATAATGGAGACTGTAGGTGAATATCTTCCAGTGACAACAAAAGCATGGAATAGATGTGGAAGGCTGCAGGAAGGCCTTTTCTCCAGTGTGGACCAGGAAATTGTTAAAAGTGTGAACTGAAAGAAGAGGAAGTTGATACAATCTGTGGGGCTCCCTCTCTGTGCTCATCACTGAGTGAAAAGTTGGTGAGGGACAAAAGAGTCAATCTTTGGCCTCACAGGGCTTCATGCCTCCAATGAAAGTGACCACTATGCAAACTATACAAATCTATTTGGATTTACAAGACTGTGCACTGCTTAGAAAGAGAAGTTCAGGAAGCTCTGAGGGCATGTACCCACTGTTATCCTGACCTGACCTGTGTGGGGAGTAAATGTTTTCCTCATAGAACACCATATATGGAAGACTTTATTTTTTTTATTTTTTATTTTTAAAAGATTTATTTTTATTTATTTAATTCCCCTCCCCTCCCCCGGTTGTCTGTTTTCTGTGTCTTTTTGCTGTGTCTTGTTTCTTTGTCCGCTTCTGTTGTCGTCAGCGGCACGGGAAGTGTGGGTGGTGCCATTCCTGGGCATGCTGCACTTTCTCTCGCACTGGGCGGCTCTCCTTTAGAGGTGCACTCCTTGCGCGTGGGGCTCCCCTATGCGGGGGACACCCCTGCGTGGCAGGGTACTCCTTGCGCGCATCAGCACTGTGCTCGGGCCAGCTCCACACGGGTCAAGGAGGCCCGGGGTTTGAACCGTGGACCTCCCATGTGGTAGACAGATGCCCTAACCACTGAGCCAAAGTCCGTTTCTGGGAAGACTTTCCTTTTAAAATGGCCAATACTGTCTGTCATCTGAGGAACCTGAGATGCCTGTGTTTACCTGCTGCACAGCTCATGGTGAAGGAGGCAGGTGTCAACCCTGTGTACCTAACCCATAATCCTATCCCATGGCCAAAATCTCCTGCATCCTATATTTTGGAGTGGCACCCGGTGACTTAGTATTTCTTAAGGTAGTCCAGGTGTGTTGTGGTTTGAAAATATGATTACAAGTTCTTTGACCAACCTGTTCTGAGACTTCCCTGCTGCCTTGAAGGCCTGGTGACATAGGTCATCAAGGCAAAGCCAGCTTCAACCACAGCCTGTGAGTGAAGTCAAGCCAGATGAGTCAAACTCCTGGCTGTAGAAACAACCCCAGACAGGGAGCTCTTACTGCTGAGGCCCAAGACATCATAAAGCAGAAAAGACATCCCCACTGCTCCCTGCTGAACTCCTAACCCATGATACATGAGCAAACTAATAGTGTTTTCAATCATTATGTAATAACCTAGGATTTCAGCTTTGTTCTTCCTCACTTTGAAATCTCACTATTGGTGACAATGCAGGAGAAAAGATCATTATCCCTCATGTAACTTATTTTCAAAGAAGATAACATATGGGTCTAGGAATCAGTTTTTAAAACAAAACATTTACTCTGAAATGACACACTTGTCCATGTAAAAACACACGAGTCTATACAGCAGCAGCTGGACCTTGCAAAGTGGAGAACACATGCACTCTGAACATTCTGGGATGGCCCCTCACTGTGGTTATCTCATGAAGCATGTGTGGCTCATGGCTCTGACACTCTGCTCATAGAGTTGCAAAGTTGGCAGCAGGTAGAAAAGCTCTCAGCTTCATTACTACAGTTCACAGAGATGGGAAATCTCAATTGCTGCTCCAGAGGAATGCTGGAATGCTCATATGGACCCGCTAATTAACTCACTCCTCCAAAGGAGCTAGTTTACTGTTCACAAATTATTTTCATCTCTTTACAGTTTCTCCTTTTCATTTGATAATGAAGAGTTTTAGATGAGTTTTATATTTTTGTTATTCCTTAATTTATATTTTTGATTATTCTATTAAGCTGGTTGACTTAAAATGAACTTCTATTTAGAATACTTGAATATTTTTTATTATTCCTTCAGCCCTCACTTCTGTTCACTCTAGGTATTCATTGGGGGATCATATTATGATGTCCATTTTGATGCTGTTCTTTACACGTTAAGCATGTATTAAATTATTTGTTTCAGAAATTTAGAGTGAATCTGAACAGTGGAGATAGGAAAGGAGGCATTTCACAATGAAGGGTACTGGACTTGTTTTTAGCATGCCATTCCACTTTAATTTATCCTGAAGCATGATTAGCTCAGTATAACTGTGTACCTGTTGATTTGATGCATATAAGCAATTTCCCAAAGCACATGTTAAGAGTTTTCTTTCCTAAGCATGAGTTTATGGCCCAAAACACAAATTCCTTTATATTCTTGGTAATTATCCAAAATTCCCATTTTAAGGAGATAACTATTTCTCTTTCACTGAACCCACTTGGCTCCCTAAAAGTAACCAAGGGGAAAATAGAGTAAGTTTTTTCTCAAGTAATCAAAGAGAAGACTCTTTCCTACACAGCAGTAGACAGAAGAACAGCCCAATGAACTAAGAGACTGCTAGATAAGCAAATAGTTACACATGCAAAAATATAATGTATGCAGGCAAGATAATAAATAAAAAGTAAGAATAATAAAAAGGATGAAGTGGATGGCCCAGCAGCAGCTCAGTTCATACTTGTTAATCAACATGCATAAAGTATACTCTTGGTCCTACATGAAAAGTTCTCTGAGCAATTCATGGGCAGAACCACCTATATACTGACAGTTGTTCTTTCTCAGCCCAGGTCCCCCAGGGGACCCACTAGAGGAACTTCCTAAATGCCAAGGCAGAAGAGGAGAACCCATCTAATGCCAAGGTGAGGTTGCCTATCTTTGTTTGACATAGTTATGTTGCTTTCTTGGTTTTTGTCTTTTCTGTCAAGTTCAGATTTAAAAACATCATGCAGATCATAGAAGCTAGGTACCACCCTCTTGTGTGTGTGTAGTATGTGTGTGTGAGTACAATCCCTTACTAGCTGATACCTGGATCCAAGGGCATTCAATGTCAATAGCATCACATTGGAAAGTGTATGCTAAAAGGCCTTATCAATAGTGACATTTTTTCCTCTTTGGATTAAGAATTTTTTAAACTGTCAACCAAAATGGACTTGATAGAAAACTCCTCAAGGCCTTTTCTACAGGTGTATTCTAATCTTGCTTCTGTGATCTTGATATGATCATGGTTTCCCATCCTCTTTTCTAGAGACACCAAGAAGGAAAAAAATGCAAACAACACACAGGTTCATATAACCTCAGTGTTTCTTTTCCTTCATTGCAGGTGGCCTCAAGTACAAGAGAAAAAGGTGCATGTTATGGTGTCCCTCTGGCTCAGGGAAGAAATCTAGATGACTATGATGGGGCTTCCTTGATTCAGAGTGGAGAACGCAGTGATTCCATATCCCATGTGGGAATAAGGACTGAGGGTGTGGTGAGAAAGTGACTTCCAGGAAAAGACCCTTGATCATGTTTCTACAGATCCTGGAGTCAGCTGTGGTCCCTTTGGGTGGTCTTGCTTACCACAAAGTGGAGTTGTGGTTTGTTAATGGATAACTATGTAGTGTGATTGTGCGTGCTTGGTGTGTGTGTGAACTTCTGTGTATTTATCCTGGGCATAGGTCTTCTTTGCACAAGACAATTGCCACTGTCAATTATGTCAAGAAAATAATCTCATCTTACCACTGCAAAGTTTACACATGGGAAATTATTAGTCCTCATCAAAGTCATATGTAGTGAGTCTATACTATACACAAACTCAGATGGAGAATGCCAGGCAGAGACAAAGGTTCCAAATCTCATGCAGAAAAGCTTAATATGTACCCTATCATTAACATCAATGTTGATACACTGAACCTACACGTGGAACTGTGAAGTAGAAATAGATACTGTACACGGGGTCTAGCATCTGTGCATATTGCTGAAATTTCCCAAGCCTACAGAGTTTACAAATATGGCCCAACATTATAAATTAAACTAAGTAGTAACATCACCTACTGTAACTTTCACATGCCTTCATATCTGTCTGTTGGGTGTTTCAAGGAAACACAAAAGATTTTCTTGAAACCCTACTTTGATGCACAGGGGTCCACTAGGCAACTTATGAATCAGGGGAGCAAATGTTTGAATTGCAAATAAATTATGAATAACATTCCTACCTTTGTCAGTAAAATGTTAACAGATCTTCCGATTATGAATAATTTTCCCAGGTTTTGCTTCAAGGGCACAAAAAAGAAAATTTGTTTCTCAGTCAAAAGTATCTACTGTCCATGACACTAGTCCATCAGTAGCACCAAAATCACTATCAGGCCAAAGAAAAGGAAGCACTAGAAGATATACCTGAGCACCTGCTCTACAGAAGGTAATGTGGAAATGCAATCATCATGTAGATTCAAGAAAAACAATTGTAGCTTATCAGTCCTATATATAGGAAAAATCCATAAAATGCCTATTCTTGTATATGTGAAAATTGTAATTTACTAATTCAATCGGAATTGCCACAATCACAGAATTAATGCATATACAACTCAAGATTGATTCACATCTAATAGTGGACAGTGTTTCAACCTAAAGTTTGGGCATTAGCTTATTTTTGAACATTACATGAAATACGTCCCACCTATGATAGCTTGATATTATTTATGAATTCCAAAAACATATTGATTATGGTTGTAAACTGGTCTGTTCCTCTGGGCATGATACCCCTCTGATTGTACTGAATTAAAAAGTTTCACTTTTGAGCTGACACAGCAAGGTAATGCAATAAAGAGACACAGATTCCTGGTGCCACTGACAAGAATGCAAGCAGACACAGAAGAACACACAGCAAATGGACACAGAGAATGGAAAACTGGGGGGGTGAAGGGGGAGGGAAGAGAAATTTTTTAAAAAACTTTTTTAAAGTTTCATTTTATTTTATTAAATCAAGATGAGGTGGACACTTGCTCATGTAGAACACAGAACAAGATGCAGAGAAGCAGCATGTAAATGCAATGCCTTCCCCCCAGCGTGGGACATGACACCCAGGGATGAGCCTCCCTGGCACCGAGGGACCACTATCAACTACCAACTGATGATGCAACTGGAAAATGACCTCATACGGAAGGTTCAACGCGGATCAGCGGAATATGCCTGTCTACATAAAATAACATGACTTTAAAATGCTGTTTGACCTAATGTAAGGGGGAAATGGAAAGGAGAAATGAGTTTATATGGCTATGAGTCTCTAAAAAAGAGTCTGGAGGCTGTCAGAAGGATTGCCCTTATGCACAACTGAGCAGAGTCTGAGAGACAGATAAAGCAGATACAACCCCCAGATATCGGTTCCTTCGAGGGCTAAATAGACCCATGGGAGTTATGGTCATGGCCGATGGGGTTAACTACCAGGTCAGATGGCCCCTCTTTGGAACTGGTGTTTATGTGTGATGAATCTGGACTCAGATGGGATCTCTCTTCATAAGACTTTCATGCTAATGTGCTGGAGGTGCAGTTAGTGTCAGGGTTTAAGATATATTTAGGGGATTTGAATCTCTGGACTGACAATGTGATAGCCAGGTCCTGAGCCTCAACAGACTCCAGCACCTACAATCTGACTTATTGGGCTCACCACACTCAGCTAAGATGGAGTTGAAGAAGGACAACCACCACACCATGGAGCCTAGAGTGATTACAACTGAAAGTGGGAGGATTGCATCCAGCATCCATGTGGAATCTGAGCCTCCTCTTGACATAGAGGTGCAATGGACACAACCAATCCAATGTCCACATAGAAAAGGTGGCATTGGATTGAGAAAAGTGGACATGATGGCTGATGGGTATGGGGAAAGGCAGGAAGAGATGAGAGGTGGAGGCGTCTTTGGGACATGGAGCTGCCCTGGATGGTGCTTCAGGGGCAATCACCGGACATTGTAAATCCTCACAGGGCCCATTGGATGGAATGGGGGAGAGTGTGGGCCATGGTGTGGACCGTTGACCATGGGGTGCGGGGGTGCCTAGAGATGTACTTGCCAAATGCAATGGATGTGTCATGATGATGGGAGGGAGTGTTGCTGGGGGGGGAGAGGAGTGGGGGTGGTAGGGTTCAATGGGACCTCATATATATATATTTTTAATGTAATATTATTACAAAGTCAATTAAAAAAAAAAAAGATGCAGAGAAGAAGAACATAGGGGCAAAAAGACCGTGCCATGGACATGGCAGAGGCTCCATGAAGAGAAATGAGCTTGAAAGACTATCTGAGGAAATAGATTAAAATTCCCCAACTCTCACAAAAGAAATGACCTACATGTCCAAGAAGCCCACCATACCCAATCACAATAAATCCAAATAAACCAACTCCAAGACACATATACTCAGAATCACAAATGTCAAAGATGAGAAAATTCTGAGATCAATAAGGGAGAAGCAAACCATCACTTACAAGGGATGCCCAGTAAGACATATGCAGATTTCTCATCAGAAATCAAGGAGGCAAGAAAACACTGGTATGACACAATTAAGAGACTAAATGAGAAAAACTGCCAACCAAGAATCTTACATCCAGTAAAACTGTCCTTCCAATATGAAGATGAGTTTAAAATGTTCACAAACAGAAACTAAGAGAGTCTGAAATAAATAATCCATCTTGCAGGAAATATTAAAGGACGATTTAGAGCCTGAAAGAAAAAGGAGGCAGACTTGGTGCAGTGGTTAGGGCATCTGTCTACCACATGGGAGGTCTGCGGTTCAAACCCTGGGCTTTTTGACCCGTGTGGAGCTGGCCCATGTGCAGTGCTGATGCACTTAGGGAGTGCCATGACACAAAGGGGTATCCCCTATGTAGGGGAGCCCCATGCACAAGGAGTGCACCCCATAGGGAGAGCTGCCCAGCATGAAGGAAAGTGCTGCCTGCCCAGGAGTGGCACCGCATACACGGAGAGCTGACACAAGAAAAAGAAACAGATTCCTGTGCCGCTGACAACAACAGAAGCGAACAAAGAAGATGCAGCAAGTGGACACAGAGAACAGACAACCGAGGTGAGAGTGGAAGGGGAGAGAAATGAATAAATAAATCTTTAAAAAAAAAAGAAAGAAAGAAAAAGGAGAGAGAGGCTTGGAGAAGAGCATAAAAGAATAATAGGAAGAAAAACCAAAGGAGTAAAAAGACAAACCAAAGTATAATAGGATATATGAAAACTGAAGGATAAAATGGTGTGGAAATCAATATTGCATTTACATAATATTATTGAATTTGAATGTATTAAACTCACCAATCAAAAGATATAGCTGATAGGATATATAAAAAAACATGAGCCATCCATATGCTGCTTACAAGAGACCCAACTTAGATAAAGATACTCCATGTAAATACTAACCAAAAAAGAGTAGGGGTAGCTGTACTATTATTGGACAAAACAGACTTTAAATGCAAAAAAAAAGTTATAAGAGATAGGGAAGGCCTTTAATTTTAATAATAAAAAGGGACAATCGACCAGAAAGATATAACAGATATAAATATCTATGCACCTAACCAAAGTGCCCCAAAATACATGAGACAAACTCTGGCAAAGCTGAAGGGAGAAACAGACATCTCTACAGTAATCATTGGGGACTTTGACACCCCACTCACATCATTAGCTAGAACAACTAGATAGAAGATCAACAAGGAAATAGAAAACTTAATATGATAAGCAAGTTAGACCTAACAGACATATAAAGAATGCTGCATCCAAACTCAGCAAGTTATCATTATTTTCACATGCCCATGGATTCATCTTGAGGAAAGACCACATGTTAGAACACAATGCAGCTCTCTAAATATAAAAAGACTGAAATTATACAAAGCACCTTCTTAGGTCATAAGGGAATGAAACTAGAAATCAATAAGGACAAGAAAAAGGTAAATTTGCAAATGTGTGGAGACTAAACACACTCCTAAATAAGCAGTGGGTCAAAGAAATTGCAAGTGAAATCAGTAAATGTATTGAGACAAGTGTAAGTGAGAAAACAACTTATCAAAACTTATGGATGATGGGCGGGGCAAGACAGCATCTGAGTGAATGCACCTCATAATCTCTCCTACAAAGAAGCAGCTGAGTAAGGTCAGAGTCCTGCTGGACCGGGCTGTTTTGGGGGCTAGCAGGGCAGGAAGTGTCTGGATGTCGATTTGGTGAGACAGTGACAGAAGAGATTCTTGTGAGATGTGGAACTTTGGGTTTCTGACACAGAGGTCAGGAGTTGTAGGCATAACCCTCCCCCTAGGGCTGGCAGCCTGGCTGCGGCAATCCCTGAAAACTCTGTTGTGCTGCAGTGTTCCCAAACCCTGAGTGGGCTGTTTCAGGAGCTAGCAGGGCAGGAAGTGTCTGGATTTAGATTTGGTGAGACAGTGACGGAAGAGATTCTTGTGAGAGGTGGAATTTTGGGTTTCTGACACAGAGGTCAGAAGTTGTGGGTGGGACCCCTCCCCCTAGGGCTGGTGGCCCAGCCGCAGCAATCCCTGAAAACTTTGTTGTGCTGCAGTGTTCCCAGGCCCTGTGTTTACCAGATGCATGGTTCCCAGGTCTGTATCCCCTAAATCCTGGTAGCCCACGCTCCAGAGACTCACACACCTTGAGTCTGCAATATCATGGAATTCCCATTCCTGAATCCACTGCAGCCTGAGGTCCATCTGAAGTCCTAGATCACCATAGACCTCCAGGTTTTTTGTTTTTTGTTTTTTCTCCTTGAGTGTGGAGGAGTGTGCCAGCTGACTTGTGGAGAGTCTGCAAAGAAGGCAGAGGTGAATCTGCTGAGAAAGACCAATTTACCAAAATGCCATGGGATAGGAAACTTGGTCTGGGAGAAGGTGGAGTCGGAAAATCAATTAGACCTCCACTGGCACACCTAAGGGGGAGGGACTGTAGGACATGCTATCCAAGCTTCCCATAGAATATTTGCAATTTCTGGTGAGGTGTAGGTACTCTCATGCTGGAAATAAAGAGTCATTGTCTTCTGTGCTGAGTTGGTTCAACAAGGACCCACTTAAATCTCCTACTGGACCTCTCAGGCAGCTTTCCTGCTGTCCTGGGAGAGAGAGAAGAGAGGAAGGGAGAAAGGGGGAATTTCAAATCCCTAGGCATTTTATTTAACTGCAAAGAAGATTCCTAGCTTGAAACTTTGGTTTTTTTTTTGTCATGGTTGTTACTACTGCATTGTCTCCTGGTTTTATATCCCATTTTATACCACAAGGTCTTTTTTCATTTATTTAGTGTTTTCTCTTTTTCTTTTTCTTGCTTGTTTCCCCTCCTTTTCTTTGGCCCCCTTCTTTCCTCTCTTTTTATTTTATTTTCTTTATATAATAGGTGCTGCAGGGAGCACTTCACATTTGCTGTGTTTCCTCATCCTCCATTTCTTCTTTTCTATATGCATTGATTTTGGCCACCTATACTATCCCCTTCCCTCTACATTGTTCTATCCTCCATCACCTACTGTCTCTCTTATATTCCACTTCCCATTCTTTGGCCCCCAAATCGTCTGAATTTCTATTTCTAATACTTTATTCTGTTTTCTGTCTTTTATTCACTTTTTAAAAAATTTATTTCGCACCCTTCCACTCCCACCTCAGTTGTCTGTTCTCGGTGTCTATTTTGCTGCATCTTCTTTGTCCAATTCTGTTGTTGTCAGTGGCACAGGAATCTGTGTTTCTTTTCTGGTTGCATCATCTTGTTGTGTCAGCTCTCCGTGTGTGCAGCACCATTCCTGAGCAGGATGCACTTACTTCCACACTGGGTGGCTCTCCTTATGGGGTGCACTCCTTATGCATGGGACTCCCCTATGTGGGGGTGCACCCCTGTGTGGCACAGCACTCCTTGCATGCATCAGCACTGCACATGGGCCAGCACCACACAGGTCAAGGAGGCCTGGGGTTTGAACTGTGGACCTCGCATGTGGTAGATGAATGCCCTAACCACTGGGCCAAGTCTGCTGCCTATCCACTCTTGATATTGTCTTTCTTTTCTCTTCCCTTCTCTCATGAAAACACTGACCTGTTAACTCATACTATATTCCTCCCCATATTCAGTTGACTGTCTCATTATAGGTACTCTACTTGCTGCTATAATTCTACACAACTTACATGAGCCTAATATCCATTCTCCTAGATCTCACATTGCTCTCTTAACATTTATTACCAATACTACTTTATACATTTTCTTTTCTTACTCTTTTTGCTTTCCATAGCCCTAATATATTCCTTCAAATTGAACTTACCCAGCAACAAGAAAATAGAGGAAGAAAAACAAAGTGACAAAGAGAAGACATAACACATATGAACAACAACTAATTAATCCCAAGACTAGACAAAGAAGCTAAGGAACTGATTAAACCCATCAAGATAAAATGATAACCAGACAGCAACAAGAAACTACAAACCAAACAAATAATCAGAAAAACATGGCCAAATCCAACGAACAAACTAAAAACCAGGAAGAGGAGCAGAACATCGGACAAGTAATTAAAGATCTCAAAACACATATTAGAGACCAACTTAATGCAATAAAGGAAGAGATTAACAAAAGAAGAAAACACTTGGAGAGAATACAGAAGAAATTGCAGTCATATGCAAAAAGATAACAGATATGATGGTGATGCACATCACAGTTCAAGAAATCAAAAATACACTCTCAGCAAATAGCACATTAGAAGAGGCAGAGGAGAGAATTAGTGACATGGAAGACACTGCATCTGAAATCAAATAGATGGTAGAACTGAATGATAAAAAGTTAGAAAAAATAGAGCTGGGACTTAGGGACCTGAATGACAATGCAAAATAACAAACATATGTATTATAGGCATCCCAGAAGGAGAAGAGAAGGGAAAGGGTAAAGAACAGGTGTTGGAGGAAATAAGGGCTGAAAACCTCCCAAATCTACTTAAGGAGATGGATGTACATGTCAAGGAAGCTCAATGCATCCCAAACACCATAAATCCCAAAGGCCTACCCCACAACATATACCTGTCAAATTATCCAATGCTCAAGACAAAGAAAAACTTCTAAAAGCAGTGAGAAAAGAGAACCATCACATACAAGGGAGGCTCCATAAGATTAAGTGCTGCTTTCTCATCTGAAACCATGGAGGCAAGAAGGCAGTGGTATGATATTGTCAAGGTACTAAAAGAAAAAATTTCCAACCAAGAATACTCTACCCAGCTAAGCTAGCATTCAAAAATGATGGAGAGTTCAAAATATTCACAGATAAACAGAAATTAAGAGTATGCCAACAAGAACCCTTCCCTTCAAGAAATACTAAAGGGAGTTCTGCAGGAACAAAGAAAAAAAGAGGAGAGGCAGATTTGGAGGAGACTGTACAAGCAACAAAAAAGACATAAAGAGAAGGAAGAAAACAAAATATGACAAACACAAGTCCAAACAAAATATGGCTAACATAAATAATTCCTTGAAAGTAATAACACTGAATGTCAATGGATTAAACTCACCTGTCAAAAGACTCAGACTGGAAGACTGAATGGGAAATATGACCCATCTATATGCTGTCTACAAGAAATACATCTTAGACCCCAGGATTCAAGGAGGTTGAAAGTGAATGGCTGGAAAACAATCTTACAAGCAAACAATAACCAAAAAAAGGCAGGCATAGCTATATTAATACCAGACAAAATAGACTTTAAATGTGAAACAATTGTGAGAGACAAAGATGGATACTACATATTAGTGAAAGGGATAATCTTTCAAGAAGAATGAACAACCATAAACATTTATGGTGCTAACACGGCACCTCCAATTATGTGAGGCAAACACTGGAAAAACTAAGTGAAAGAATAGATGCCTCTACAATTATACTGGGGGACTTTAATACACCACTATCAACTTTGGACAGAACATCTCAAAAGAGAATCAATAAAGAAACAAAAACTTTGAACAGTATATTAGAGGAGCTGGACCTGATGGACATATACAGATCATTACACCAGAATACAGCAGGATATACATTTGTCTCAAGTGCACAGGGATCATTCTCCAAGATAGACCATATGCTAGGCCACAAAGAAAGTCTCAATGAATTCAGAAAGATCAAAATCATAAAAAATAATTTCTCTGATCACAGTGGAGTGAAGCTGGAAATCTACAAGGACCAGACCCAGATTTCACACCAAGATATGGAAATTAAACAGCACACTCTTAGAAAAACAGTTGGTGAAGGAGGAAATCTCAAAAGAAATTAATAACTACCTTGAAACTAATGAAAATGATAACACAACATACCAAAACTTATGGAATGCAGCAAAAGCAGTACTGAGAGGGAAATTTATAGCCATAAATTCATACATCAAAAAAGAAGAGCAAAAATTGAAGAACTAACTGCACATTTGGGGGAATTAGTAAAAATACCAACAAAGTAACCCCACAGGAAGAAGAAAGAACAAAGATAAGAGCAGAACTAAATGGAATAGAAAATAAGTAAGCAATTGAAAAGATAAACAAAACCAGGAGCTGGTTCTTTGAAAAGATCAATAAAATTGACAAACCCTTAGCTCAACTAACAAAGAAAAAAATAAGGAAGATGCAAAGACACAAAATAAGAAATGAGAAGGGAGATTATCACCACTGACCCCACAGAAATAAAGACGATCATGAGAGGATACTTTGAAAAACTATATTCCAACAAAAATGACAATTCAGAGGAAATGGACAAATTCCTAGAAACACATAAGCAGCCTATATTGATGAAAGAAGAAACTGACGATCTCAACAAACCAATCACAAGAGACAGAATCAGTCACTAAAAACCTCCCAACTAAGAAGAGCCCTGGGCCAGATGGCTTCACTGGTTAATTCTACAAAACATTCCAGAAAGAACAAATGCTAATCTTGCTGAAACTCTTCCAAAAAATCGAAACAGAAGGAATATTACCTAATTCATTCTGTGATGCCAACATTATCCTAGTACCAAAGCCAAAGAAAGACACCACAAGAAAGGAAAATTACAGACCAATTTCTCTAATGAACCTACATGCAAAAATCCTCAACAAAATACTTCCTAACCATATTCAACAACACATTTAATGAATTATACACTGTGACCAAGTGAGATTCATTCCAGGTATTCAAGGGTGGTTCAACATAAGAAAATCAGTCAATGTAATACACCATATAAACAGATTGAAAGGAAAAAAATCACATGATTATATCTATAGGTGCAGAGAAAGCATTTGACAAAATAAAGCACACTTTCTTGAGGAAAACACTGCAAAAGATCAGAATATAAGGAAATATTGTGAATATGATAAAGAGTATATATGAAAAACCCACAGGCAGGGAATGGTGAGGTGGGGGCGGTGGGGGTAAATGGGGATCTCATATTTTTTCAATGTAATATTTTTTAAAAATGAAAAAAATATATATATATATAAAAAGAAAAACCCACATCCAACATCATTTACAATGGTGAAATCCTAAAATCTTTCCCTCTAAGATCAGGAACAAGACAAGGATGCCCACTATCACCTCTTCTATTTAACAGTGTCTTATAAGTACTTACTCGAGCACTGAGGCAAGAACGAGATATAAAAGGTATTCAAATTGGAAAGGAAGAAGTAAAAATTTCATTTGCAGATACCATGATTCTATACATAGAAAACCCTGTGAAGTCTACAACAAAGCTTCTAGAACTCATAAATGAGTTTAGTAAAGTTGTAGGTTATAAGATCAATGCACAAAAATCAGTAGCATTTCTGTACACCAATAATGAGCAAGCTCAGGAGGAAATCAAGAAACAAATACCATTTACATAGTCAATACAAAAAATGAATACCTAGGCTAAATTTAACTAAAGATGTAAAAAACTTACACAGAGAACGACACAACATTGTTCAAGGAAATTAAAGAAGACCTAAATAAATGGAAGAATATTCACTGTTCATGGACAGGAAGACTAAATATTATTAACATGTCTATCCTTCCAAAACTGATCTACACATTCAATGCAATCCCAATAAAAATCAACACAGCTTTTTTTAATGAACTAGGAAAACTAGCTATGAAATTTATTTGGAAAGGAAAGAGTCCCCAAATAGCCAAAGACATATTGAAAAAGAAAAATGAAAATGGAAGAATCACACTACCCAACTTCAAAACATACTACAAAGCTACAATAGTGAAAACAGCATGGTATTGGCACAAGGAGAGACACACAGACCAATGGAACCAAATTGAGAGTTCTGATATAGATCCTCATATATATAGTCACATAATATTGGATAAAGCCACCAAACCCTCTCAACTGGGAGAGAATGGCCTATTCAACAAATGGTGCCTGGAGAACTGGATATCCATGTGTAAAAGAATGAAATATGATTACCAACTCACACCTTATACAAAAATCAACTCAAGATGGATCAAAGACCTAAATATATGAGCCAAGACCATAAAGACTTTGGAAAGCAGTGTAGGGAAGCATCTACAGGACCTTGTAACAGGAAACAGCTTCGTGGGCTTCACACCAAAAGCACGAGTAGCAAAAGAACAAATAGATCAATGGGACTTCCTCAAAATTAAAGCCTTCTGTACCTCAAAGGACTTTGTCAGGAAAGTGAAAAGAGAGCCTACATAATGTGAGAAAATATTTGGTAACCACATATCTGATAGGAGACTTATATCTTGCATATAAAAAGAACTCCTATATCTTGAAAATAAAAAGACAAACAGCCCATTTAAAAAATGGGGAAAAGATATAAACAGACTCTTCTCCAAAGAAGACATACAAATGGCTAAAATGCACATGAAAAAATGCTACAAATCTCTAGCTATTAGGGAAATGCAAATCAAAACTATGAGATACCATCTTACTCCCATAAGATTGGTAGCTATGAAAAAAACAGAAGACTACAAATGCTGGAGAGGATGTGGAGGAATGGGAACAGTCATCCACTGCTGGTGGGAATGCAGAAGGATCCAGCCATTCTGGAGGACAGTTTGGCAGTTTCTCAAAAAACTAGGTATGGATTTGCCATATGACCAAGCAATTCCACAGCTGGGTATATACCGAGAACTGTAAACAAGGACACAAACCAATATATGCACACCATGATCATAGCAGCATTGTTCACTATTGCCAATAGCCAAATGCCCATCAACAGATGAATGGATAAGTAAAATCTGGTATATACATACAATGGAATACTATTCAGCTTTAAGAATGAATACACTACAAACACATGTGATAACATGGATGAATCTTGACAACCTTATGTTTAGTGAAGAAACCCAGGCATTGAAGGACAAATACTACATGACTTCAATGACATGAAATAAGTAAACCAAGCTGCCTCAGAGAGCTAGAGACTGGATGATAGGCTTACAGGAAATTGGGGGGTAGAGGAAGGATGTAAGCTAACACCTACATGGGTGAAATTTATAATAAACTGGAAGTATTTGTACAAGGAAGGGATAAAATGGGGGCATAGGGTTACCTTTGGGTGGGGTTTTGTGGACTAGAGGGGGTCTAGGTATGGGAGAATGGGTAATATTGCCCAAGAAATTGAGGGGAGGCTGGGGGAACATATGAACATAGGAGATTGTCAGATATTTGGTTGAGAGTATAATGCTGAGAAAACTCTTTCAAAAATATAATAGGGAAAGTTACCTGTTTGAGATGCTTAAAGGAGATAATCTGATACAGGAGAGGTTCCTAGGGAGTGTGTGAGTGCTCATTTTGCCATACTGACTTATATCATTGGATAGAGACCCATATAATGAGAGTGAAGGTATACCCACATCCTGGGGAGGACTGATGTTCTCGAATAGAGGACATTGTATCTCTCGAGATGAATGGTGGCAGTCGAGCATGTCAAGCCCTCAACATTGTTGCAAGTATCTCTGAACATGGCCCTTTAAGCAATGAAGATTGACAGTAACTGTGCACCCTGAGGGGAGGGGGAAAGAGGTATTGAATAGATGGAATCTATGTAACTGTGTGTGCAATAGAAGTGTTCCACAAGATTATGGAAAGATGGATATAAGACATGTTAAATTACACCAAAAATGTAGAGGGGCCGATAGGCTAAAATGTAATTCATAATGTAAAACATAAGATAATTAAAAATTTAGAAAATTGTATAGTCTAAAATATAAACCACAATGTAAACCCAAATGTTACCATGTTTGAAATCTATTGTCTCAGTATCTGTACACCAGTTTCAGTGAATATAGTATGAATATGTAAAAAGATTATTGCTGTGGAAGGGAAAAGGTTTTATGTTGGATATGTGGGAGTACTGTATATGGTATGTATGAATTACTGTGATCTAAAACTCTTGTGAAGACCCATGGGAGTTATGGTCATGGCCGATGGGGTTAACTACCAGGTCAGATGGCCCCTCTTTGGAAATGATGTTTATATGTGATGAATCTGGACTCAGATGGGATCTCTCTTCATAAGACTTTCATGCTAATGTGCTGGAGGTGCAGTTAGTGTTGGGGTTTAAGATATATTTAGGGGATTTGAATCTCTGGACTGACAATGTGATAGCCAGGTCCTGAGCCTCAACAGACTCCAGCACCTACAATCTGATTTATTGGACTTACCACACTCAGCTAAGATGGAGTTGAAGGAGGACAACCACCACACCATGGAGCCTAGAGTGATTACAACTGAAAGTGGGAGGATTGCATCCAGCATCCATGTGGAATCTGAGCCTCCTCTTGACATAGAGGTGCAATGGACACAACCAATCCAATATCCACATAGAAGAGGTGGCATTGGATTGGGAAAAGTGGACATGGTGACTGATGGGTATGGGGAGAGGCAGGAAGAGATGAGAGGTGGAGGCGTCTTTGGGACATGGAGCTGCCCTGGATGGTGCTTCAGGGGCAATCACCGGACATTGTAAATCCTCACAGGGTCCACTGGATGGAATGGAGGAGAGTGTGGGCCATGATGTGGTCCGTTGACCATGAGGTGCAGAGATTCCCGGAGATGTACTTACCAAACGCAATGGATGTGTCATGATGATGGGAACGAGTGTTGCTGGGGGGGGGGGGAGAGGTGGGGTGGGGGGGTGGGGTTGAATGGGACCTCATATATATATTTTTAATGTAATATTATTACAAAGTCAATAAAAATAAATAAATATAAAAAATAAATAAATAAAACTCTTGTGAAGATAAGCTTAATAATTAGGGGAAAAAAAGAAAAAGAAAGGACGTAGACACTGAGGAAAAGACGGAAGTAGTTGCCTTGCCAAGTTGCATACAGGCCAACACTTACTGCAGTGATGGAAGGCAAAACATCAAAAATAAAGCTTTTGCATTTTTTAATTTTTTGATACCCCAATTTGTTTTTACCTTAATTTTTCCAAGTTAATATGTATCCTATATCTAACCTTTAAACTCATTGCTATATTCCATTTTACTATTAAGGCAACCTGGCAAAATATTGGGCTTCATTTTTCAGGAAGTTTTGGATCACAGAGAGGTTCAACAATGGCAGCGGAGGAATACGGGTGTGGGATGTTATTGACAAGGGACACATGGTTGGCAGGGAGTTCTAGAGGGCATATATCCAGGGTACACAAAAATGTCTGGATATTTTCATAGTGGATACAATTAAAAACAACTGAGGGAGTGCTGAGTTCCTAGCCAGGGGAGCTCTATCACAGTCCCTAAAGGAACAGCAACAATCCCCTAAGTGAACAGCAAAACCAAAAAAGAAGGAAGGTCTGACAATTAGCCCTTGATACTAATGAATATGCTTGTGAGTATGTGTACCTGAAATAAGAACAAGGCCTAGAGCTGCAGAGTGCCTAAGGGTTACCTCCTGAGAGCCTCCATATTGTTCAAAGGTGGCCAGTCTAAAAGCCAAATTCAGCATATAAATACGTTGCCTTCCCCTCAGCGTGAGACATGACTCCCAGGGATGAGCCTACCTGGCACCGAGGGATTACTACCAAGTACCAGCTAATGATGTAACTAGAAAATGACCCTGAATACAAGGGTTAACTTGGTCCAGCAGAATATCTCAGTCTACATATAATACCAGGAGTTAAAAATGCTTTTTGACCTGAATCAAGGGGGAAATGGAAAGGACAAATGAGTTTACATAGCTATGAGTCTCCAAAAAAGAGCTGGGAGGTTATCAGAGGGGTCGCCCTTATGCACACCTGAGCAGAGTCCCAGAGACAGATAAAGTAGATACAACCCCAGGTATTGGTTCTTCTGAGGACTACAGAGACCCACACATTCTATGGTCATGGCAGATGGAGTTCAGTGCCTTGTCAGTTGGCCCTACTTTGGAGTTGGTGTTTCTATGTGATGGAGCTGGACTAAGGTGTGATCTTTTTTCACAAGTCTTTCCTGTTATGTTTACCAAAACTGTAGTTGGTGCTGGGGTTTAATATATACCCAGAGGATCTGAATCTCTGGACTGACCATATGATAGCCAGGCCCTGAGCCTCAACAGACTTCAGCTCCTACACTCTGGTTTATTGGACTTACCCCACTCAGCCAAAATGGAGTTGAAGAAGGTCGACCACCACACCATGGAGCCAAGAGTGCCTGCAACTGAAAGCAGGATTGCATCCAGCATCCATATGGAATCTAAGCCCCCTCTTGATATAGATGTGGAATGGACACAACCAATCCAAGGTCCACAGGATGGAGGAATAAAATATGGATTAAAGTGGACTTACTGATAATCTATTCATGAGCTATTGTGATTAGGAATCAAAGAAAATGTGGCATTGGTGTGGAGAAAGTGGCCATGGTGGCTGCTGGGTGTGGGGGAATGGAGGAAGAGATGAGATGTGGAGGCATTTTCGGGACTTGAAGTTGTTCTGGGTGGTGCTGCAGGGAAAATTACCAGACATTGTATGTCCTCCCATGGCCCACAGGAAGAACCGTGGGAGAGTGTGGGCTATGATGCGGGCCATTGACCATGAGGTGCAGTGATGCCCAGAGATGTACTCACCAAATGCAATGGATGTATCATGATGATGGGGGAGAGTGTTGCTGTGGGGGGAGTGGTGGGGTGGTTGTGGTAGGGGTGAATGGGGACCTCATATTTTTTGAACGTAATATATTTTTTATAAATGAATAAAAATATATATATAAAGACAAATGACCCAATTAAAAATGGGCCAAAGACATGAATAGACATTTGTCCAAAGAAGAAATACAAATGGCAAAAAACATATGAAAAAGTATTCAATGTCAGAGAACTGAATGTTGGAAAGAATGTGGATAGGAACACTTATTCACTGTTGTTGGCAATGCAGAATGTACAGCCACTGTGGAGTTCAGCAGTTCCTAAAGAAGTTGAATATAGATTTCCCACATGACCTTGCAATACCACTATGGGGTATATACACATTAGAACTGAGAGCTGTGAGAGCAGTGACATGAAGAGACATCTGCACATCTATGTTCATAGTGGCATTATTCACAATTGCCAGAAGCTGGAAACAACCAAGGTGTCCATCAGCTGATAAATGGATAATTGAACTGTGGCATATTCACATAATGGAACATTATGCATCTGTAAGATGAAATGAAGTCATAACATTGACAACATTGATGAACCTGGAGGACAGTATGTTGAGTGAAGCAAGCCAGGCAGAAAAGGACAAATACAGGAAAACTGCATTACAATGAACGAAAGTATTATGTAATATAGTGTATGATTTCATTTATATAAAATGTAAATAGAAATCAATTTGTAGATGAAAGAAAAAAGTATTTGTGCAAAATAAGCCAGAAAGGGGAGCTGTGGACAACAAAGAAAGCACAGAAAGATTGAGGGGTGGTGGCTTTATTATCACTGAGATAATGAAACTGCTCTAATGATGACTATAGTGTCTGGATATCTCCAGAACCCTCAGGAGCACTGAAATTTGGGATAGTACCTACTTTGGCAGTCAATAAGATCCTGCTGAGATGTGCAGAAACTCACTTTGAAGTTTCTTAGCTTTATAAACTCATTTGTCTTGACCTTTCCCCCCTTTTGGTCAAGGGCTTTTTCCAGTTGCATTGCTAGTTGGTGCTTGGTAATAATCCCTTGGTGCCAGACAGGCTCATCCCCAGGATTCATGTCCTACACTGGGGGAAAATAATGTATTTATATGCTGTTTGGCTCCCAGAAGGCAACTCTTAGCACCCTATCGTACAAGGCTAGGTTTCAACTTAAGAGTAAAAGTTCTTACAGTCATCAATATCAAAGACCCATAAGTAGGCCATTCTCTTTCACTAGTCATTGCCTCTGTATTTATGGGATTCTTGCTGACCTATTAGAGAATGTGGCAGAGCTCCCCAGGATGGGACTTGGATATTCCTTCAATTATATGAGTCTCCACCCACCATGACAATGCCCCATGAACATCTGAACACATTTATATGCCTTTTATGTATGCCCAGGTGAGCCTCCTCCTATTTATTCCCCATCACTGACACCCCATACAAATGATCACCCCCTGCCACAGATAGAAAACCACAATTGCTGGACAGGATGTAGAGAGAAATAAACAGTTAGTTATTCACTGTTGGTGGGAATGCAGAATGGTACAGCCCCTATGGAGGACCATTTGGCAGTTCCTAAAGAAGTTGAATATAAACTTGCTACATGACCCTGCAATATCACTACTAGGTATATATACAGAAAAATGAAGAGCACTAACACCAACAGACATCTGCACACCAAAGTTCACTACAGCAGTATTCAGGATTCCAAAAGTTGGAAAAAACCCAAGCGTCCATCAACTGATGAATGGGTAAGTAAATTGTGGTGTATTCACATAATGGAATATTACATAGCTGTAAGAAGTGAAATCGTAAAGCATATGACAAGCAAGAATCTAGAGGACATTATGTTGAGTGAAGCAAGCCAGACACAAAAGGATAAATACTGTATGATTGTGTGACTATGAACCAAATATATTGTGTAACATATTGTTTGATTAAAAAAAATTTATATGTATCCAGTACATTTATTTGGGAAATGGTATCTTTATCCAACAGTGTTTTCCTTTTCTTTTTAAATTATTGTTTACATATTCAATTATTAAAATATACAAAATAAAGTTTAAAAAAGTGGTTACACTGAAGAGTTGAAAAATCAGAGACTTTAAAATGTGATACTATATGGCTGACAGGGAGCTGTACAGAACATATGTCCAGGGTGCATGGTAATGTTTGGATATACTCATAGTGGCAACAATTAAAAACCACAGCAGGGGGGGTACTGGGTTCCTGGCCAGTGGTGCTCTGTCGTGGTCCCTAGGGGAGCAGCGACAGTCTCCCAGGTACAGCGGCGGGGACCGGGAGGGAGTGAGGGTTCAACAGTGAGCCCCTGATGCTAATGACTATGCTTGTGAGCTGATAAGCCTAAAATAAGAACAAGGCCTAGAGCAACATTGTGCCTGGGAATTTCCTCCTGTCAGCCTTCATGTTACTCAAATGTGGCCAGTATCGAAGCCAAACTCAGCATGTAAATGCAATGTCTTCCCCCCAGCATGGGACATGACACCCGGGGATGAGCCTCCCTGGCACTGAGGGACCACTATCAACTACCAACTGATGATGGAACTGGAAAATGACCTTATACGGAAGGTTCAATGTGGATCAGCAGAATATCCCTGTCTACATAAAATAACATGACTTTAAAATGCTGTTTGACCTAAAGTAAGGGGGAAATGGAAAAGAGAAATGAGTTTATATGGCTACGAGTTTCTAAAAAAGAGTCTGGAGGCTGGCAGAAAGATTGCCCTCATGCACAACTGAGCAGAGTCAGAGAGACAGATAAAGCAGATACAATCCCCAGATATTGGTTCCTTTGAGGGCTAAAGAGACCCATGGGAGTTATGGTCATGGCCGATGAGGTTAACTACCAGGGCAGATGGCCCCTCTTTGGAAATGGTGTTTATGTGTGATGAATCTGGACTCAGATGGGATCTCCCTTCATAAGACTTTCATGCTAATGTGCTGGAGGTGCAGTTAATGTTGGGGTTTAAGATATATTTAGGGGATTTGAATCTCTGGACTGACAATGTGATAGCCAGGCCCTGAGCCTCAACAGACTCCAGCACCTACAATCTGATTTATTGGACTTACCACACTCAGCTAAGATGGAGTTGAAGAAGGACAACCACCACACCATGGAGCCTAGAGTGATTACAACTGAAAGTGGGAGGATTGCATCCAACATCCATGTGGAATCTGAGCCTCCTCTTGACATAGAGGTGCAATGGACACAACCAATCCAATGTCCACATAGAAGAGGTGGCATTGGATTGGGAAAAGTGGACATGGTGGCTGATGGGTATGGGGAAAGGCAGGAAGAGATGAGAGGTGGAGGCGTCTTTGGGACATGGAGCTGCCCTGGATGGTGCTTCAGAGGCAATCACCGGACATTGTAAATCCTCACAGGGTCCACTGGATGGAATGGAGGAGAGTATGGGCCATGATGTGGACCGTTGACTATGGGGTGCAGAGGTGCCCAGAGATGTACTTACTGGGTCCAATGGATGTGTCATGATGATGGGAACGAGTGTTGCTGGGGGGGGGGGGGGAGAGGTGGGGTGGGGGGGTGGGTTTGAATGGGACCTCACATATATATTTTTAATGTAATATTATTACAAAATCAATTTTTAAAAAACCAGAAAAAAAAATGTGATCCTTTACTCAAGAAAAATAAATACCAAAAAAAGAGATATAGAAATTAAGCTCTTTTTAGCATAATAAAATTGTGTGTGAAATATATGAATATGGATAAAGTTGCATATATGCCTGTCTTCTTTGAAATTGAACAAATGTATGTTAACAAAAGATGGTAACAATATCAGTTATGCTAAGTGAAGAAGCCTGACACAAAGTACTACAAATTGTGTGATCCCATTTATATAAAAGGTAAATGTAAATCAATTTATAAAGTTGAAGTTCAAGTAGTAGTTATATAGGGCTAGGGAGGACTGCTAAGGGGTGTGCGTTTTTTCTACAGTTCTGAAAATGTTCTAAAATTTTTGATGGTGAGGAATGCATAATATTGTGATAATACTAAAAGCCACTTATTATACACTTCAGATAGACTGTATGGTATATGAATATATCTCAGTAAAACTTAAGTAAATAATTGTGTAAGAACAGCAAAAAAAAATAGCAGCAGTTCAGCAGGGGACGAAGAGATCAAGGGGTGAGGAATTTCCTTATTAATTTATTTTTATTTATTATTCAAATAATGAAAATGTTCTAATGATGGTTGAGATAATGAATATGCAACTATGTAATTATACCAAATACCACTGGTTGTGCACTTTTTCTGGATGTACACTTTAAAGGAATTGTTTTATTAAAGTATACCAATAAAGTTGATTTGTTAAAAACATAAGCATGTATCAATAAAATTAATTAGTTTAAAAAAAAAGAAAAACACTTCTAATCCTCATCCAAAGATTTCATTGTTAAGGTTTTAGCATAAAACCTCCCCAGATTTTTCCACTGAGCAACATTGTATTCCCCCTCGTCACACTTAGGATCTGCTGAGTGACAGTGCATTAGGAGAATGGCACAGTCATCTGTATGGAAGTGACAGGGCCCCCAGCAGCTCTGCCTGGCTTTCCCCCTTCCAGGGTGGCAATCGTGTGAAAACCATCTTCAGAAGCTCAGGAGGAAGCGCAGGGGTCAAAAGAAGGGGGTGGGGGTGAGGAGGTCCAGCACATCTGTCTTAACTAGAGCAGCTGCTCCCCAGCTTGGAACTGCTTCCCTGGAATGGGACCAACTCTTCTAAGAGGCTGAGAACAGTAAGCGCAGAGGCTTCCTCTGCAGCCGGCTCCTTTAAGGTCAGCTGGGTGACGGCCCTTGGCAGACACAGCAGGGCTAGAATGGTGTCCCCAAGGCACCTGGGTCACCCCCTCTGCCAACCAGAGGTGCCCTGGAGCTCCTGAAATGCTAGCACAGCCCTGGGCTCCCTCAGCAGCCCCTAATAGGTGCCCTTTCCCACTCTGTGCAGTGCACCCTAGCAGGCACCCAAATCCGGTGGCCCCTGTTGTCCAGCCAACCTCCTCCGGCCCTCGCAAGCTAGCGTCTTAGCAAGACACACAAACCATTTCCACCCAGCATTACTCCAACAAATCAAAGTTTTAAGAAAAGCTTTAACCACTACCAAAAGGAAAAGCCTCCCTGGGGCCATGGGGAGCTCTGAGGAAGGCCCTGGCTCAGGCTGTCCCAGGGCGTCCAGTGCAGCACAGCCAGGAGGGGTGCGATGGGAGTGGGCTCCTAGATCACAGACCTCGCCTGCCACGTGTACTCCCGGAAAGCAGAAAGGAGTAAAATGGAAGGAAGAGAGAAAATGAAAGTCTCAAGTGGCTCACCAGGGCTTGGATCCAAAGAATGCAAAAGCCTATGAGGAGGAGGAGGAGCGCCTCCCACAGACCTCTGGGTTGGATACACATTTTTAGTTGTAAACTGTTGAGGTCCCTGCAAACTCCCGGGCTGGGCAGAAACCTGCCCCCAGGCCCCTCCCAGGAGAGGGCCCCATTCCTTGTGCTCCCTGAGGGCACACACTGGGTGTCCGCCCTGCTCCCCCTCCCCCAGGCCTTCCTCAGGCCCCTCCCCAGGGAGCAGATGAGTTCCCCCGTAAAAGTGTTGCTGTGAGCAGGCACCAGCTGCCCTATCCAGGGGAGAAGAAAGAGAAGCAGCCTGGACCTGGAGGCAAATGTGAAGTGGAGGGCCTGGGAAGGGAGAGCTGAAAGGGGAGGCCCCCAGGAACCTGGGAGGGTAGGCAGCAAAGGCAGGGGCCAGGGCTGCAGGTTGGACAACGGGGAAACAGGGGGCATGTGGGGAGGGAGGGGGGCTGTGGGCAGAGGAGGGGACATGGGGGGAAAGAAGGATGGGGAGGAAAGGGATAGTGAGGGGAACGAGGGACTGAGGAGGGGGAGAGGCCATGAGGGAAAGACCCAGGAGGGAAGGAGGGACTATGGGGGGAGGGACCCTGGGGCAAAGGATGGGGGAGGAGGGACAGTTGGGGAAAAAATTGTGAAGAGGAGGAGGAAACATGTTGAGGGGATAGTGGGGGGTGGGAAGAGACCAAGACTGGGGACAGGTCAGTTTGGGGGGAGGAGGGGCTGTGGAGGTAGGGGTACTAGGGGAGGAGGGACCATGTGGAGGAGGGACCATGGCAGGAAGGGACTGTGGAGGGCAGAGGGCCCCCGAGGGGAGGAACAGTGTGGGGGGGAGACCATGGGGAGTGGAGGGACAGTGGAGGGAGTAGTAGTGGGGGGGAGGGACCATGGGGGCAGAGGACCCCTGGGGGGGGAATAGTGAGGGGGGAGGGACCATGGGGGCAGAGGGCCCCTGGGGGACGGAATAGTGGGGGGAGGGGCCATGGGGGTAGGGAAAGTGGGGGAGGAGGTGTTGTAGAATTTGAGAGAGGTTCAATTATTTGCATATAGAGAGGCCTGGACTCAGGAATGATTTTGAGAAGGAAAAATGGTTTATTGACGGCCGGCTGACTCTGGAACTTCCAGTTTCAATCCCAAGCCCTGAACCCCCCCAAACATTTTTTAGTCCCTTTTATACAGAGAGGAAAGGCCAAATGGTCCTTTTGTTTCAGTTCTCAATAGGCTTGAATTAGCATATATTTCCACATCTTAGGTAAGCTTTTAGTATGGACCTCAAGCATTGCATAAGCTTTCAGCATATTTGGTTTGCATTTCCCCTGAACACTTAAAGTTTATAGACCTTGCATTGTTAAACTGTTTCCTACTCACCAAGGGCAGGACTACAGCCTTTTATCATCCCACACCCACAAGTCAGATAGATTGTTATTTCTGGAGAGACAGCTTCCCACCCATTGCCCACATCAGGGGGACTGTGGGGGAAGTGTGGGCGGCCTTTCCTGCGGGCCCGGGGACTCTTATTCTGACTCAGGCCCCCCCACCCAAGTCCCGCTGCGCTGGGCCTGGACCCCTGAAAGCCCCCGTCCGCCCCGCGCTGCCTGCAGAAGCAGCCCCCCACCCCCGCCCCAAAGGACCCTGCCCCCTGCAGGCGAGGCAGCAGGACCTCCGTGGGCATGCGACGGGCGCCCCTCACGCAGCAAGGGGGCTCGCTCACCCTCGTCTGCGCCTATGGGCCCCGCCTGCGCCTGCCCGACGCCACGTGGGGCCCAGACTACCTCTGCACAGGCGGGACACGGGGGGTCCCGAGGGCGGGGTAGCGCTCCCCGCAGCCCCCCCCCACCCTGCGCCCCGACACCGCATCCCTCCTGCCCTCGGGCTCGCAGGGGTGCCGCGGGAGCGCACAGCAGGTCCGCGGGGCGGGCTTCCAACCGCCGCCAGCTGTTAAAGGGGCCATCCCGCGGGGGCCAGACGGGACTTGAGGGCCTGAGAGCCCGAGGGCCAATCAGGTCTGGACCGGTTCCCCGACTCCGCCCCTGAAGGGGCGTGGCCCTCTCCCTGACAGACAGCGCCCAGCAGCCAATCGACGCGCGGTCCCGCTGGCGCTAAAGAGGGCGATGTCGCCCTACACCGTGAGGGCGGCTCCTGACTGGTGGGCAGGGGATCCCCGCAAGTGGGGGTGTCCCCACCCACAGTGCACCAGAGGCGGCCTGGGCCCGGGCGTGGGTCACCGAGGCCCGCTGCTTGGAGCTGCTGGAAGCGCGGTGTGAGGGGCCTCTGACCCGGCGCAGCCGAGCCTGGCCCCGAGCGAGGCTGTCGTCCCTGCTCCTTTCTCCCGGAGCTGGGGGCTGGCTCCTCTGAGGAACCTGAGGAGTGCTGGCCCCTGGCCTGCGTTCTGGGGAGAATTTATTTCCTGAATTTATTTTATTCATACATGTTAATAAATCATACAATACATCCAAAGAATACAAGCAACGGTATTTGGTATATCGGAGTTGTGCGGGCACCACTTCATCATTAGGAGTGCGTTATCATTATTTTAATAATAAGAATAAGCAAAAAACAGACTTCTTCATCCCTCACTCTCTCTGTTCCCCTGCCTTACAGAGCTGCTATTTCTGGCCATTCTAGCACAATTATTTATTTATTTAGTCGTTTTATTCAGACATACTCACATACCATAACATCTATCTTAAGTGTAGAGTCATGGCTTTTAGTATAATCCCAATGTTGTGCATTCATCATCACAAAAACTTTTAGAACTATTTCATTACTCCACACCCCTTAGCATGCCTTCCCTAGCTGTCCATAACCACTAATCAAAGGTCATCTTTATAAATTGATTTATATTTACATTTTATATCAATGGAATCATAAAATATCCTTTTACCTTTATTTTGTACATTTAATAATTGAAAATATAAACAATAGTTAATTAAAAGAAAACACAGTTGAATAAAAGCATACATTTCTCAAATGTACTGAATACATATAAATTTTTTTGAATCATATAATATGTTACAAATGTATTTGGTTCATAGTAATGCAATCATTCAGTATTTGTCCTTTTGTGTCTGGCATGCTACACTCAACATGTCCTCCAAGTTCCTCCATGTTGTCAAATATTTTATAACTACATTTCTCCTTGCAGCTGCATAATATTCCATCGTGTGTATATACCACAGTTTCTTTATCCATTCATAGGCAGATAGATACTGGGTTTGTTTCCAACTTTTGGCAAGTTTGGATAATGCCTCTATGAACATAGGTGTGCAGATGTCTATTCACACCACTGCCCGCAGTCCTTCTGGCAAGTTTGGATAATGCCTCTATGAATATAGGTGTGCAGATGTGGTTCACACCACTGCCCGCAGTCCTTCTTGGTACTTTCTTTAAGCATGCACATACCCGCTGTATTAGGCAGCCAAAGAGGTGAATATCTGCGGCTTCTCCTGGCTTCCAGAGGAAATCTCGTTCCGAATGGGAGTTTCTAGCCAGGGTCTTCCAGCAGCCCTTTTGGGGGCACCGAAGGACACGTGTTTAATGGTGGCGGCTTTCTGCCAGGTTCCAGATCCGCTATCAATTCCCTGTTTACTAGACTGCCTCAGATTGCCACATGTGCAGCCTTAAAGCCAAGGAGCCATAAGCCATACTGAAGCCCTGACTCAGAGGGAACCAACTGTGTTTCAGAAGCAGGGCTGCTTAGCATAGATTTTGGATAAAGAGTGTTACATGGTAAAATGACTATGTGAACAGAGAAGAAAGGAGAAGAAGTTTTGACCTATTTCCCCATATTCATTGTCACATGACAGAACACAGTCGTGTTCAGTATATCGTAGCAGTGTTTTCAGACTCAGTTCAGGTCATCTTCAACATTATTCAATTATTCTATGTTATGAGATTTCCCTAATTCCACAGAAATCTGAAACATTTTTTATGCACAGGGACTATTTTTTTAATATATATTTTTTTATTTTTAAAGAAGCTTTAGATTACATAAATGTTACATAAAAATATAAGGAATTCCAGTATGCCCCACTCTGTTCACCTCCCATATTTTCCCACATTAACAGCATCCTTCACTAGTGTGGTACATTTGTTAAAGTTGATGAACCCATACTGAAGAATTGCTGCTAACCATGTGCTAAAGTTTACCATATAGGTTACACCTTGTCCTGCATAATTTTGTAGATTATGACAAAATATACAATGGCCTGTATTCATCACTGCAGTGCCATGTAGGACAATACCAATGTCCCCAAAATGCCCCCAAATTCCACCTATTCTTCCCTCTCACCTCTTCAGAACCTTTGGTGGCCACTGCCTTTACATCAATGAAAAGAGCTCTTTAATTGCTGGAATAATAAGTCTTAGTAGAATAATAATGAGTCTATTTTAGTCCATTGTTCATTCAATACCAATCAAAATTCCAACAGCCTACTTTACAGAACTAGAAAAGGCAATTACCTAATTCAATTGGAAGGGAAAGTATATGTGAGAAACCAAAAGCATTCTAAAAAAGAAGAGAGACAGGGAGGAATTACTCTGCCTGACCTTGAAACATTACAAAGCTACAGTTGTCAAACAGCATGATACTGGCATACAGGTAGACACATCAATCAGTGGAATAGAATTGAAAGTCCAGAAATAAACCATCATCTCTATGGCCAAATGGTTTTTGACAAACCTACCAAATCCATGTTAATGAAACAAAACAGTCTCAGCAACAAATGGTGCTGGGAGAACTGGAAATTTATAAGCAAAAGAATGAAAGAGGACCCCTATCTCACTCCCTATATAAGAATCAACTCAAAATGGATTAAAGACCTAAATATAAAAGACAGGACAATAAAACTACTAGAAGAAAATGTAAGGAAACATCTTCAAGACCTAGTGATCAGTGGTGATTTCTTGGACCTTACATCCAAAGCACACACAACAAAAGAAATCATAGATAAATAGGACCTCCTCAACATTAAACACTTTTGCACCTCAAGAACTTTGTCAAAAGGCTGAAAAGGCAGTTGACTTAATGGCAGAAAATATTTGGAAATCATTTGTCTGATAAGGGTTTAATCTCCAGGATATATAAAGAGATGTTACAACTCAACAATAAAAAGACAAATGACCCAAATAAAAAGTGGGCAAAAGATTTGAATTGACATGTGTCCAAAGAAGAAATACAAATGGCAAAAAAAAAAACACACATGAAAAAATGCTCAACATCACTAATAATTAGGAAAATACAAATCAAAACTACAATAAGGTATCGTTTCACACTTATCAGAATGACCAGTATTAAAAAGACAGAGAACTAAAGTCACGGAGAGGATGTGGAGAGAGGAAAACTTATTCATCAGTGGGAATACAGAATGGTACAGTCACTGTGGAAGACTGCTTGGCAGTTCCTAAAGAAGTTGAATATAGGGAAGCAGACTTGGCCCAATGGATTGGGCATCCACCTACAACATGGAAGGTCAGCAGTTCAAACCCTGGGCCTCCTTGATCTATGTGGAGCTGACCCACGTGCAGTGCTGATACACACAAGGAGTGTCCTGACGCACAGGGGTGCCCCCCCCACATAGGGGAGCCCTATGCTCAAGGAGTGCACCCTACATGCAAGGAGTGCACCCCATAAGGAGAATCACCCAGCACGAAAGAACGTGCAGCCTGCTCAGAAATGGCACCACACACACGGAGAACTAATGCAGCAAGATGACACAACAAAAAGAGACACAGATTCCCATGCCACTGACAACAACAGAAGCTGACAAAGAAGAACATGCAACAAATAGACACAGAGAACAGACAAGTAGGGGGGGAAGGGGAGAGAAACAAATTTTAAAAAAAGAACACATCAAATGGACTATTATTCCATCATAAAAAGAAAAAGAAGTCCTGATTCATGTGACAGCAGAGAGAACCTTGAAGACAGCATGTTGAGAGAATTAAGCCAGAAACAGGTGGACAAATCTTATATGATCTCATGAATATGAAATAATTAGAATAAGGGAACAGAGAATGGGGAATCCTTTATTTTATTCATGATGGTTCTATAAACCCACAACTTGTGAAAAATTCAGGATCTATCAATTACAGAATTCCTAAATAACTTCCACAGTTTTAGGTATCTGTAACAAAGGCACAGCACTTTCTGGTATCAAATATGCCAAGGCTGATACTATAAATACTTCAAAGCTGGTTGTTTTAAGGATTGGAAACTTATTGCCTCAGGTTTGGAAGCTAGAATTCCAAAATAAAGATCTCAACAGAACACACCTTCTCCCTGACATTCTGCTGCCGCTTGCTGCAGTACGTGGGGTTCCTTATCTGGAATATCTGCTTCTATCACATGGTTCCACCTTTTCTCTTTTGTGACTCCTGGCTTCCCTGATTTGGGGCTTCTACTGATTTTCTGTGTCTGAGTTTCCTTTGCTTGTAAGGACTCCAGTCTTGTGGCTTAAGGGCCAGCCTGATTCCCTTTTGCCACACCTAAAGAGGAATCTTCAAATGAATTGTGATGAATACCTACCTTAACTTTTTAAAAAAAAGTGCCCCTATGTTCCAACTCACAGGTAGGCCATCAACAGCTGATGTGAGTGCACAAATGAACAATCCTTGGGAATAATGTAATGCGCCAACACCTTTTAAATAAAGGTCTCAGAATTTGTAGGAATTTGTAGCTTGCAGAATCATATTCTGTTTTATTTCTTTCCTGGGTAAAAGGCTTGTTCTGCTGGTGACTGGAGAGTAGTTCTGAAGGACTCTAAGGAAAGACAAAAGGGAAGGTGTAAATTTTTAACTGACCCTTTACAATAAGTTGGAATGCTCTCAGCTATGTATTGGTTTGGTAGTTAGGTGTTGCTGTTAGCAAAAAGAATGGGGATGAGGGGCCCAGGTGGACCACACACCCTTCAGTAAACTTGCTTTGTTTAGCCAGTAGCCTTTTAAAAGTAAATTGAACCTAGCATTGGCAAAGTTGAATCAAACTATCATGCAAAATATTGTACAAACAAATGTTATCTTATTGCTGGAAGTGTGTCACCTAAGGTCAGGGATGGAAGCCAGTGGTTTTATTCTTGCCTTTTGGGAAGGTACTGTTTTGTTGTAGAGCTTGCCTTTCATCTGGGAGAACTTCTAGGCCCAGCTCCTTAGACACAGCCTGACTCTGCCAGTTGTCTAATCTCTAGAACTTTAAAAGTGAGCTGTTATGCATGGGTGAGAGAAGAGAAGGGACCTGTATGAGGGTATGGCAGCATGCAACAGTTTTTCCATGTACTTGTCCTTTCAGCCTTGATAAAAATCAGGGGCTTTAAGGGACACCCCACCCCCACCCCCACCCCCAGGAAAACAGCAAGAAATTGGATTCTAAATTTAAACTGGAAAAGAAAATAAGAAGTTGCTATAAAACAGTTCTATGGTGTTATATATTTCAGAATCCCACCAAGAAATATGAATATTTCTCATTCTAATCCTGTGATTTTTGAGAAAACTCATATTTTAAAATTTGAATTTTTAAAAAGATTTTTTGCACATATGACTTGTGCCCTATTACAACCAGTTGATCCTTGTTCAAAATGTGTTCCATAGACCAGAAGCCTCACCAAGTTCTGAGAGATTGTAGAAACACCTCACCCCAGACTTTTGAATCATAATAGGAAGTTTCCCCAGGTGATTTGCTGCAACCTGCATGGGTGAACTGAGAATCTGAGGGGAGGCAACAGGAGCTGCAGAAAGATACATAGAGACAAGGACAAGATTAGAGGGGACCAGGTGCACCAGGGCTAGCTGATGGCAAAGTCAAGGCCCCGAGCCGGCACCACAAGCTTTATTTAAAGCAGTTAAGGGAAGCAGACTTGGCCCAGTGGTTAGGGCATCTGTCTACCAAATGGGAGGTCCACAGTTCAAACCCTGGGCCTCCTTGACCCATGTGGAGCTGGCCCACGTGCAGTGGTGATGCCCACAAGGAATGCCATGCCATGCAGGGGTGTCCCCATGTAGGGGAGCCCCACATGCAAGGAGTGCACCCTGTAAGGAGAGCTGCCCAGTGTGAAAGAAAGTTCAGCTGCCCAGGAAGTGCACTGCACACACAGAGAGCTGACACAACAAGATGACACAATAAAAAGAAACACGGATTCCTGTGCTGCTGACAACAACAGAAGCAGACAAAGAAGAACATGAAGCAAATAGACACAGAGAACAAACAACTGGGGTGGGGGAGGAAGGGGAGAGAAAAAATAAAATAAATAAATCTTTAAAAAAATAATAAAGCAGTTAGCTAGGTCATTGTTCTCAGAGCAGGGGCTATCAGACATGAAGTTCTTTGAGGAGGGTGTTCTTAGAGTTCCTTCTTATCAGAACATCAGTTCCTTTCTGCTTACTTGCAGGTACAGACATGTTTGACCACACCCCCACCTCTCTGCACACATTGATCCTTCTTCACAACATGGCTTGAGCCCTGCACATTACTTCAGGGACCCATACATGATTCACACGCATATTAAAATTTGAGAAGTACAGTCCCCTCTGTTTTTGTGCTAAAAATCTCACATGGGTGCTATCCATCAGCCCTCAGAAGCATTTAATAATCCACCTCAAGGCTGAGATTTTTGTATAAAAGGGGCCTGAACCTCTGTTAGAGGTTTCTCCCTTACAAGGTGTTTAATAATGAACTGATCACACGGGTTTTTTTAAAATTAATTAATTTATTTAATTTCCCCCCTCACCCAGTTGTCTGTTCTCTGTGTCTATTTGCTGCATCTTGTTTCTTTGTCCACTTCTGTTGTCATCAGTGGCATGGGAAGTGTGGGCAGTGCCATTCCTGGGCAGGCTGCACTTTCTTTCACACTGGGTGGCTCTCCTTACAGGGTGCACTCCTTGCGTGTGGGGCTCCCCTATGCGGAGGACACCGTTGCGTGGCAGGGCACTCCTTGTGTGCATCAGCACTGCGCATGGGCCAGCTCCACACAGGTCAAGGAGGTCCAGGGTTTGAACCGCAGACCTCCCATGTGGTAGGCCGACACCCTAACCACTGAGCCAAGTCTGTTTTCCCCTTGATCACACTGTTTACAATGGTTAACAGTGACTTGAATTCCTGTGACCTACAACAGCCCCCATCCAGAGCCTACATGTTCAGATACAGTTCATTTACCCACCAGAATAGACAAAGGAGCCACGTGACACCACCAAGCCCTCCCACACTCCTAGAATTCACTACCACTAGCAGACCACCCCCCTGGCCATCCCTATGGGCCCTCGGTCTTACCCAAGCCCCACCCCTGCCATTGGCTAAGCATGTTCCTGCCTATAGATGGGCTGCAGAGATTCAAGACACCCTCTGCCAAATGTGGACTGAAGTCTCTCTCCAGTCCCCTCCATTGGGAGAGCTTCCCAATCAACTTCCTTCCGGCAATCCTGTCAGTCTCCATGTCTCAGTGAGCTCCATTTTTTCTCTAACAACCTCCATCAAAGGATGAAAAGGATGAGCTAGCATATAAAAATAGCATCTAGCTTCTTAAATACTTAATTGGTGTGTAATAAATATTAGCTATCCCTATTACTAATATTCTCTGTCTCTAAAAAATTTGGTGAAAATGTTATCCCTAAATCATGAATGTATATTTAAATCAATGATACTTTGCTCCCTAATGATTTAAAAGTTGAATTGATATTTTAAATGGGATGTTTTTTTGACAGTAAAACTAATCTGAAATATTATGAAACTAATCAGTGGAAATGCATAAATTATATCTTTAAAAAGTGAAACCCATGCCTATCTCATAGTTGGGAGAATGTTTACCATGCTTATGTCAAACAATAAGAATACTTTTTTTTTGTGGAAATGAGTTCATTTAAACTTCTTATTTAAATTAGCTTCCTCCTATTCATGAGTGAATTCTGCGAGAGCTTATTGGTTTTTGCTCCTATCATCATGTTAGGAAATAGTTAATGTAAGTCCTTTGGTTTGAGAAGTCTAGTTTCTTATTTTCATTTTTATGAGCTTGGTTGAGAGCATAGTTTTATAATTGGAGTGAAGGAGGAGAATACTCTCATATACACTGTGATGTAAGGACATTGTGAGAAGAAGAAGTGCCCTGGATTGGACAAAACTTTCTGAACAACAGCAACAACAATAGTAGCTGTCCATCATTTAGTGTGTGCTTACTCTACTCTTGTCACTTTGTGGTTGAGGAAATTGAGGCACATGAGTTGTAAGTCATTCAAGGTCACATGACTAGTGGGTGTAGGAGCTGGGACTTGAATCCAGGCAGTCAGGTTTCAGTTTGCTCCTCAGTGCCTCCTGAATGCATCACTTTGAGTTGCTCCTCATAGTGGTACAGGAGACCCTGAGCCCAAGGATGTTTCTGTGCTCTCTGGGCAGGCAGCCAGGTGCACATATGGGTGAGTTTTCACATGCAGAAGTGACAGGATTACAAGGGCTTCCATTTCTTCATGGGTGTGTGGTGCTCCTCAATGTGCAGCTACTCAGCCCCATGGAGAAGGAGAGGGCAGGCTTCCTCAAAAGTCCAGGAGGCTCTCTTCCTAGAGGAGCCCACACCAAAGCTTGATGTGTTTCTGTCCTTCTCTCCCATTTCTCAGCAAGTTCTGTTCTTTTCCCCAATTTCTGAATAAATTATTTTTACTGGCCTAAAAATAAATGCCAGGAGAAGAATCAGCATTCCAGATTGGAAAGGGCCCTTCAGGGAGCCCTGATGCTTAAGATCCTGTCCTTGTATGCCTTCCTTAACCTTCTGACATTGCATTTGTTCAGGAATTTTTACAACATTAAACCAATTAACAGGAGATAATTTTAGGATTCAGATGTTAGTTCCACTGATTCTGAAACCTCTTCATCCTGTTGTGTCAGTTTCCTCAATGGGAGAATATAGGTGGTACTGACTGAGCATTTTAGGAATTGTCAGCATAAGTTACTTTCCTTACCAAAGTCTATTCCGATGTGTTTGGGCAAGAAGGCTACTGATGTCTGCCAGGGTTCAGGCTTCCTGGGTTCCTCACTTCCTGGGACTCATTTCTCTCTGGGCTCAGCTGCTCTACTCTGCGCTTACTTCCCAGGCTCCAGCTCAAAACTCCAACTTTCTCTTCTGCCATGTCATTTTCTCTGTGAGTCTCTACCCACCAAGAGGGTGGGACTCAATGTCGTACTGATATGGCCCAATCAAAGCCTTATTACTTAATCAAGTAACAGTAAAACCTCTGAATCCAATCCAACCTAATATGCCCAGAGAAAGAGACCAGTTCACAAACATAATCCAATATCTATTTTTTTAATTTATAAACAATATCAAACTATTATACTACCTAAGATTATAGTGAATAAATGGACACTGTAATTGTTACCTAGACATGCCATTTACAAATGGCCTACAATATATATCTTTTAAAACAGAGTTCACCAACCAATAGAATACTTACTGAGATTGCTCACAAAAAGCAACCACTTTCACCGAGCCCAGTGGATGGTGTCAGGGGGGAAAAACAAATGAATCTCTTAGTGTCTGTTCCTTATCAGCTTTTAAGTATAGAATTACAATATGACCCAGCAATCCCTCCAATAGGCATATATGTAACAGTATTGAAAGCAGGGACTCAAACCAATATCTTCACACTAGTGTGTTCACAATTGCCAGAAGATGCCGTCAACCAACTGTCCATCAACCAATGTATGGATAAACAAAATGTGGCATATACATATACACCCAAATGCAAGGTGTTAATAAGAGGGTGATATATTAGGAAAAAATACACTCTAATATAAAATATGGACTATTGTTAATACTATAATTATAATACTCTGCTTTCAATTGTTAGAAAGTACCACACTAATGCAATGTGCTAATAATAGAGGGGGTATAAGGGAAGACTGTATTTGTTACATGATTTTTCTGACAACCTACTTATCTAATTAAAAATTTAAATTAGCAAAAAGCCAAAAAATATTTCCAATCATGTTTCACCTAGTTATTTCATATATTTTCTTGCATTTTATGTTTTTGTTTCATGTTTAGCTCAATGATCCTTTGAGTTAAATTTTGTGCAGAATTTAAGTATATATTGCATTAATCTGTTATGATCAAATTGGGTAATCTGTGGTTCTTTCTCCATTATTTTGGTCACTCAAGAGTTCATTACACATATACATTTTATTATTACTATCAGTTTTCACTCTAAAACTGCTATACTTTTCATCTACCTCTATTTCAAATTGTGCTCTTTCTCACTTCTCTGTTTGGTGCAAATGACCTTTCAGTGTATTTGCCCTGATTACATTAAACTTGTCTTCCTTAGTCAATATCTCATTAACAGGAATTGTATAGGCAGTTCTCTGAAATCAGAGAATATTGACTGAATTGTCTGCTTTCAAATGCTGTAAATAAAAACAGACATTTTCAGGTCAGAGTTAACTCCTGCTTCAATGACATGTAATGTTCTGACCAGTTTTTTTCTTTATTTGGAAACCTGCTTGTACTTGGCCTGTAACTGTAGTCTGACCTCTGCCAGGCTCTTGGCCCAGACTTTTTGATAACGAAGGAGTGGCAGCAGTCTGCAGGTCAGAACCACATAAGCTTAGATCCTGATATTCCTTTATTCTCAATTCCTTTGTTCCTCACTTCCTGGGTTTTGCTCTGTCTTTCTCATTCTCCCAGTAGCTTCAGTCTTAATCTAGTGTTTCCCAACACTGTTCATATCATGGCACAGATTGGTGTCCTCTGGATTTGTGGTACATCAACAGCAAAATATACTTTATCTTCAACTGCTCCTGTTGAAAGTTCCATCACCGTAGTGTTCTAAGGTAGTGGTTCTCAACAATTTTTGCCACCCCCCAGGGGCCATGTGGCCATTTGTGGAGGTACTTTTAATTGACATAATGCTGGGCTGGTGGGAGGAGATACTACTGGCATCTAGTGGGTAGACAGAGGTCAGGGGTGCCAGTAAACACCCTAAAGCACTCTGCACATGCCCCACAACCAGGAATTTTCTAGTCCAGGGTGCCAACAGTGCTGAGAGTGAAAAAGCCTGCTGTATGGGAAACCCAACTCTCCCTATGGTCCAAGCATCCACCACAAGGATGACTGCTGTTTCTGCATATACCCCTTACCTCTGGCCTAGAGTGGGGGGTTATCCACCTTGCTCTTTTCATATAATTATTCTTTCCTATTTCCTAAACAGAGGAACAGACCAATGTTTGAATCTCATGTTACCAGATGATATCACCCACTGCCCTCACTTGCTGTTGACTGTAGGCCCCTCATTTTTTATTTCTTTCCCCTTTTTCACCCTGCTCCCCCCATTGTCTTCTCTCTGTGTCCATTCACTGTATGTTCTTCTTTGTCTGCTTACATTCTTGTCAGCGGCACCAGGAATCTATGTCGCTTTTTATTGCATCATCTTGCTGCATCAGTCCTTGGTGTGTGTGGCACCACTCCTGGGCAGGCTGCACCTTTTTTGAATGGGGCAGCTCTCCTTGAGGGGCACACTCTTTGTTATGGGGCTCCCCTATGTGGGGGACACCCCTGCTTGGCACAGCACTCTTTGCATGCATCAGCACTGCATGTGGGCCAGCTCATCACACAGGCCAGGAGGCCCTGGGTTTGAACCCTGGACCTCCCAAGTGGTAGGCAGATGCTCTATCAGTTGAGCTAAATCTGCTTTCCCCCCTCATTTCTGAGTTTCCAGTACTGACACTCTGTTACTCTCTCCAATACTCCTCACATCTCAACTGGCCAATACACTGTCCTTTCAATTCTTTACTCTTCTCCTCCTGTGATCTTGTCTCCACACTCTGCAGCCATGCATTGCATGATCCTCTCTTGAATCTTCTCATTATTGGTAGCTGCAGTCTCTCCCCAATACCAATTTTATGCATCCTACTGCAGACTACCATCTCACATGACATATCACCTTAAAGTTTGGAACATGAACTTAAAATGGCTTCATGGACATTTACTTTCCTAGAAGTTCTCCGGCATCTCATAGTAACCAAAAGACAGCTTGAGTTGTCAAACTAATTGCCTGTAAAATAAACTTAAAATTAACAACTGTTAAGAGGGACAAAGACAGTCATTATATACTGATAAAGGGGGCAATTAACAAGGAGGCATAAACAAAGAGACAAAATCATACATATATGCATTTAATGGCAGAGCCCCATAACATATAAAGCAAATACTGACAGATTTGAAGGGATAAATACATTTGTACCTTAAAAGAATTGGATTCAAGGAATAAACTGCAAATTTAAGAGGGAGCTACTGCTTTTTAAACCATTCATTTCCACTGGTCTTAACACATTATAGATCATTCTCTTTGAGACTTTCTCATGAAAGAATTCTCTTCAGCCTATAGAATTGAATTATTTCCAAGATACATCCTATAGAATCAAAGCAAAGCAATTCTAAATTCATAGTCAACAGTGAAAAATAATTGATTTGGAATATGTTCATAAAAAAGACAAAGGGACAGTGACCTGCCAGAAACGCAATCCATCTTTGGAATTAAAAACTGCCAAAAGCAAATGATCTGCCATGAAAAGGAGTTCCTTTCCCCAAAACATTTACAAATGAATCTTCAAGCATAATATACTTTGCAACCTAAACATTATAACAATACAATTGTAGTAGAAAAGAACATTGTTTTAGGTTCCTAAGCTACTTAAAGCTTATACCATGAAATGGTTAGATTTCATCAATGGGAATTTATTAGCTTATGTTTTGAGCTGAGACAATATCCAAATCCAAGTATCTCAAAGTGATGCCTTCCTCTGAAGACCTGCTGCCAGCAATCTTTGTCTCCTCTGCCACTTGGCAAGGCCCATGGTGCATCTGCTGGTCTCTCCCTTCTTTTCTAGGTTTCATTGATTACAGCTTCTTGTTTCCATGGCTTTCTCTCTTTGTCTGAATTTGATTCTCTTATAAAGGGCTCCAATAATAGGATTAAGCCTGATCCTGAATGAATGTCTTAATTAAAGCAGTCTCCTCAAAAGATCCTACTTACAATGGGTTTACCTCCATATCAATGGCACAGATTAAAGAACATGTTTTTCTGGGGTACGTACAGCTTCAAAACACCACACCCCACCCTTAGGCCCCCCAAAGATGTTACTTGCCATATGCAAAATACATCCATTCCATCAAAATATCCCCAAAGCCTTAAGTCATTTCAGTGTCAGCATTAAGTAAAAAGTCTCATCAAAACTGGTAATAGCTGCTTAATAAATAATTAATTGTGCAATAATAGCCAGAAATAGCAGCGATGTACACAACAGGGGAAGCATAGAGAGATAAAGGGGTGAAGAATTTGTTAGTTTGTCTTTTGTAAATTATCATTATCAAAAGAATGAAAATGCTCTAATGATGATTGAGGTGATGAATGCACACCTGTGATTATACCAAATACCATTGATTGTACACTGGATGAATTGTTGCTTTATTAATACGTATCCATAAAATTGCCTTGTTTAAAAAAATCAGTTATAGGTGTATTCTGTCCTGGGGCATAATTCTCTGTCTGTGGACCTGTGAAAATGAGAACAAGTTATCTGCTTCCAGTACACAATGGAAGGACAGGCATAGGATATGCATTCCTATTCCCACAGGGAGAAACTGGAAGGGTTCATGGGTCCCAAACAATTCTGAGACACAGCAGGGACTCCTTCACCAGATGTTGAGGTCTGAGGGTCTTCTATGGAATGATGTTTGGCCTCTGTGCCTAATGGAGCAGCAGTCCCACCCTTTCCCATGCTCTCCCCAAACACTGGGGAGGAGGCTACACATTTGAAGCATCATGGTCATGGCCAAACACTGCAATCCCAGAGCACAGGATCAGTGCTGTAAGAACATTGGCTGACGGTCATGCTCTCCCCAAAGCCATACCTATGGAAATATCTTCTTAAAACATTGAACATATTCTCTTTAAAATGTGGGACAAGGATGAGGATAGAATATTTACTAACACTTCTAGTTATCATTATACTGGCAGTCCTTAGATAGAGCAAAAAAGATTAGAAAAAGAATTCAAGGGCATAAGATTTAGAAAGGAAAAAACAAAATTGCTTGTATATTATTTGTCAATTTACATAGAACCATGAAAAAATCTACAGGAAAAGTATGAGAATACAAGGTAGTTGAATGAAAGAATAATATAGAAAATTATGTTTTTCTGTATCCTAATGACACAGATTAATCTAACCAAAGGCATGCAAGATCGAAGGTAAAAAAATGTAATACTTTATTAAGGGAAATTAAAAGAGGTCCACAATAAAGAGATACATGTCCCAGTGCCTGAAGGGAATCTTGCTCAAGATCTGCAGCTTCAGCCTGGCCAAGAGATCACTTCAGAGGGAGCACCTAGACCTGGGTCTCCCGTGGGACCTTAGGCCTGAGGTAACTGTCTGCTGTCCTCTCCCCAGGTCTCTGCTGTCATCTGCTTCTCCTACCCTAACCATCACCCTGCCTGGGGTTCCACCTGGGATCCTTCTCATTTGTCCCTCTGTGGGGCACCTGGTCACACCCCATGCCTTAAATTCAGCTGCTCACATTCACATACACTGTCTTTACTATCCATCTGTTTTCTGCACACAGGTATTCCCCCATCATTTCATTATGGAACATTTCAAACACAGAAAAATTGAAAAGCTCATGGAGAAAACAGCCCTAGATCCACCTCTTAGACTCCTGTGTCCTTGTCATGTAGCCCATCTACCCCTTGATGTGTGGTGCCTTCCAAAGCCAGGGCAGTGGCCAGCACACTGTGCTGAAAGGAATCTGTGACCTGTGACTCCATTACACCCACTTCTGTCACTGTTTCTCTCTCATACACATACATGGCCACAGTGACAAATCATGTGCCTTCCACTTTATTTTTCCTCTCTTCTCCATAACACATGGTTGAGTTTAAGTATCACCCTTGGGCCCCCTAAACATGCTTAATCTCAGTAGTCCAGCCATTCAGAGCATTGCTTGAAGCTTGTCCTTGAGGCCATGAGGCTGCATCTGCCCACCCCTGTATTTATGTAGTGGCAGTCCTCTGCTCACCTGCAGTGAGGAGTAGCTCTGGGGGTGCACAGTGTTGGTGGAGCTCTACATTGAGGTCCAAAAAGAGGGTGAAAATTCCTTGGACTTCTCCCTGATAGGAGGAGAAAGAGTGCACATATATCTGTAAAGAACTCTTGCTTTGGGGAAAGCTGAAAGATAGTCTCTGAAGCCAGCAAATCATGCTACAAAGCATCACTATGGTGTTTTGCCTTTTATCTGCAGAACTTCAGAAACCATCAGTCCTGGGAGTCTGTTTGGGCCCTAGTGAGTTTACTGTACCACATAAAAGACCTACACAAAAGCTTCATGGGGTTGCTCATGTCATGGGATGCAGCAAAAAGATGTTCCCCACATCCTTACCACCCCTACCTCCACTCCCCTGCTCCATTGTCCCTTAGGCTGGCTTATTTACAAGTGGGTGCAGTGACCTGTTCTGGGCCCCATAACATCATCAAGGGAGGAAGACAGAGAAGAGCATGCAAGGTAGTTCCAGCTTGAGTTTGCAAACATTTTGGAGACAGGGGCCGAGGCAGGAAGTGGGAGAGGGACTATCTTGAAGGAGGAAGCCAGGAACCCATGGGCCATAACCCACTGAAGGTACCGGGGAGGGTAGAAACTACAATGTAAACCACTATTCATGTGGTGCAGCAGTGCTCCAAAATGTATTCACCAAATTCAATGAATGTGCCAAGATGACGGAAGAGGTTGTTGGTGTGGGAGGAACGTGTATGTGGGGGGTTATGGGAAGCTCTTACATTTTTTAATGTAACATTTTCTGTGATCTATGTATCTTTTAAAAAGAGACAATTTAATCTAAAAATTATATAAAAAAAGACATGATCATCCTATTGGGGCTACTTTTAAAATTAATATTTTTTCATTACAAATTTTTATTTTATAAGATGTCAATACCATTTTTTTTCTTTCTGAGAGATGTTGTGGGTTTACAGAGAAATCATACATGATATACAAGATTCCCATATACCATCCAAATATTAACACTGAGCACTGGTGTGGAAAATATATTACAATTGATAAGAGCACATTTTTATAATTGTACTATGAACTCTAGTCTATGGTTTAAGGTCGGGTTTGTTGTTTATGTAGTGCAGTTCCCTGGAGTTTTGTAAAAGTTTTATTTTTTTACCATGTACAAAACTTTACATTTCTTCTTCTAACCACATTCAGATGGCTATTTCAGGGTTCTTAATTACCTTCACAATGTTGTGCCACCATCACCACCATCCACCACCAAAACAGTTATATCATTTCCAAATAAGAGCCGTGTACATTTTAAGCCATAATTTCCCATTCCCTCTCCACACCTCATCCTCTGGTATCCTATATTCTAGATTCTGACTCTGTAAGTTTACTTATTCTAGTTTCATATCCATGAAATCATACAATATTTGTCCTTTTCTGCCTGGTTTATTTCATTTAACATGTCTTCAAGCTTCATCCACACTGTCTTATGTTTTAGTTCCCTAGACTGCTCAAAACAAATACCATGAAATGAGTTTGCTTAAACAATGGGAACTATATATTCACTCATGGTTAGAGATCAGAAAAATGTCTGAATCAAGGCATCATCAAGGTGATGCTTTCTTCCTGAAGAGCAGCTTCTGGCAATCATTGACTCCTCTACCACATGGCACATGGTGGCATCTGCTGGTCTCTCCCTTCTTCCAGTTTTTGTTGATTTCAGCTTTTTGCTTTCATGGCTTTCTCTCTCTCTGTATTCATTCTGTTTATTAATACCCATCCTGATTGATGTTGGTGACACCCTAAATGAAGTAACCTTAACAAAAATCCCTAATTACAGTGGGCTCACACCCACAGGAGTGAATTAGATTTAAGAATGTGTTTTTCAGGGGCACATTAAGCATTGCACCACCACAGCCCATCCTCTGGATCTGCTAAAGACATGTTCTCCCCATATGCAAAATACATTTATTCCGTCCCAGTATCCCAAAGACTTTAAATCATTTCAAAAACAATGCTTATTACAAAGTCTCATCAGAATTGGTTATGGGTGTGGTCTGTCCTGTAGCACAGTTTCCCTCCTTCAGTTGACCTGGGAATCCAGGTTAAAAAGTTATCTGCTTCCAATGTACAATTGAGAGATAGGCATAGGATAAACATTCCCATTCCCACAGGGAGAAATTGGAAGGAAAATAGGGATTAGAGTTTCCAAGCAATTATGAAACCCTGAAGGGCATACTCTGAGAGTCCTCTATTGAAAGATGTCTTGTTCTATGGGCCTGATGGAGTGGAGAACAACCCTTCCAAGTGTGTGTGCAGTGAAAATGCTCTACCCAAATACTAGTGGTGAAGACACCACCCTCTCCACCACTGAGATGACATCTAGGCTGTCAGCAATCTTGGGACATAGGTTCCAACTTCCTAGAACACTGGGGCGATAGCACTTTCCCTGAACAATTGGCTGGATGGCCTGCCCTCTCCAATGCTATGGCAGAGCACATTTTCTGCACACATGGTGTGTCCACACTCTTGACCTGAATTGTGTTTGGTCCAGAACTCAGCTTCCATGGTTCTGCCCTTGAAGTGATTTTAGTCTTCAATGTCTCCCTTTTAATCCAGGCTGGCAGTGGCTCCACTTATACAGATCTTGCAAAATATCTTGTTGGTCTGCATGTAGTAAACAGGGTTGAATCCATCAAACAAGACTTTTCAGTTTTTTCCTGAGTAACTACACTGCAAGTCCTGACTTGCCCTGGAATGTCTAATTGGATTCATGTTCAGTTAAATGCTCACATGGACACTGTTCTCTAGGGACTTGCTTTATGGAAGCCCAGACTTTTCCAAGCCAGCAATTTCTGGTTTCTTTATGCTCAGGAATTCAGTTATCAGCTTTTCCCTTTCTTCTTATATTTTACTATAAGCTGCAATGAAAGGTAAACTGTCCTTTCTATAGTTACCTTGGAAAACTCTTCAGCTAAATAACCCAGATCAGTACTTTCAAGTTCTGCCTTCTGCCAACATCAGAACTTAATTTTGCCAAGTTCTTTGCCATTTTGAACAAGGATCACTTTAACTTCAGTTTCTAATAACATTTTCAAATTTCCATCTAAGGCCTCAATGGAAGTATATTTAGTGTCCATATTTCTAGGAACAGACACTAGAAAGTAATCTTTAAACTTTTTCTAGAAAGTGCTGCACAGTTGTATGAGCCTCTAACCATTACTCAATTCCAATGCCATTTCCACATTTTTAGAGCTTCCAATAGCAGCACTCCACTATCCTGGTACAAAAATCTGTTTTATTTTCCTAGACTGCTTAGAGCAAATATCATGAAATGGGTTTGGCTTAAACAATAGGAATTTATTTGTTCATGGCAATAGTACAGGAATATGTTCAACTCATGTAATCCATCAAGGCTATGATTTTTTCTTTAAGACTACTACAGTGATTCTTGGCTCCTCTGCCCATGGCAAGGCATATGGTGGCCTCTCCTGGTCTCTTCTTTTTCTTCTAGGTTTCGTGACTCCAGCTTCTTCCTACCATGGCTTTTTTTCTCTCCATAATGTGTTCTGTTTAGAATGGACTGCAGAAATAGGAGTAAGTTCCACCCTGATTGAGATGGGTCACACCGTAACTAAATGAACCTCATCAAAAGGCCCTACTTACTGTGGATATGCATCCATAGGAACGGATTGCTTTTATGAGGTATGTACAGCTTCAAATCTTCACAATGCATGTATCAAATCTGCATTTCTTTTTATGATTGAATAATATTCCATTGTATGAATATATCACATTTTTTTCCGTTCACCAGTTGATGGACACTTGGGTTACTTGCAACTATTTGCAATTTTGCATAATGCTGCTATGAATATCATTGTGCAATTCCATTCTTTTGGATTTATATCTAATAGTTGGACTATGGGGCATGGTAGTTTGAGAATTTTTAGACCCTAGAAAATCATGTCCTTAGAGCTAATTAATTCCCTGTGTGGAAACCAATTGTTGGTGGGATCTTTTTTTTTAAAGATTTATTTATTTATTTATTTAATTCCCCTCCCCTCCCCTGGTTGTCTGTTTTCTGTGTCTTTTTGCTGCGTCTTGTTTCTTTGTCCACTTCTGTTGTCGTCAGCGGCACGGGAAGTGTGGGTGGTGCCATTCCTGGGCAGGCTGCACTTTCTCTCACGCTGGGCGGCTCTCCTTTAGAGGTGCACTCCTTGCGCGTGGGGCTCCCCTACACGGGGGACACCCCTGTGTGGCACGGCACTCCTTGTGTGCATCAGCACTGCACATGGGCCAGCTCCACATGGGTCAAGGAGGCCTGGGGTTTGAACCGCGGACCTCCCATGTGGTAGACGGATGCCCTAACCACTGGGCCGAAGTCTGTTTCCCGTTGGTGGGATCTTTTGATTAAATTACTCCATTAAGGGCCTTTGATTAAATTGTGTGACCCAGGGTGTGTCTTTTTTTTTTTTATTATTAATTTTTTTATTTTTTATTGACTTTGTAATAATATTACATTAAAAATATATATGTGAGGTCCCATTCAACCCCACCCCCCCACCCCCCCTCTCCGCCCCCCCAACAACACTCGTTCCCATCATCATGACACATCCATTGGATTTGGTAAGTACATCTTTGGGCACCTCTGCACCTCATATACATTGGTTCACATCATGGCCCATACTCTCCTCTATTCCATCATGTAGGCCCTGTGAGGATTTACAATGTCCGGTGATTACCTCTGAAGCACCATCCAGGGCAGCTCCATGTCCCGAAGACGCCTCCACCTCTCATCTCTTCCTGCCTTTCCCCATACCCTTTGTCCATTATGTCCACTTTTCCCAATCCAATGCCACCTCTTCTATGTGGACACTGGATTGGTTGTGTCCATTGCACCTTTATGTCAAGAGGAGGCTCAGATTCCACCTGGATGCTGGATGCAATCCTCCCATTTTCAGTTGTAATCACTCTAGGCTCCATGGTGTGGTGGTTGTCCTTCTTCACCTCCATCTTAGCTGAGTGTGGTAAGTCCAATAAATCAGATTGTAGGTGCTGGAGTCTGTTGAGGCTCAGGATCTGGCTATCACATTGTCAGTCCAGAGATTCAAATCCCCTAAATATATCTTAAACCCCAATATTAACTGCACCTCCAGCACATTAGCATGAAAGTCTTATGAAGGGACATCCCATCTGAGTCCAGATTCATCACACATAAACACCAGTTCCAAAGAGGGGCCATCTGCCCTGGTAGTTAACCCCATCGGCCATGACCATAACTCCCATGGGTCTCTTTAGCCCTCAAAGGAACCAATATCTGGGGGTTGTATCTGCTTTATCTGTCTCTCTGACTCTGCTCAGTTGTGCATGAGGGCAAACCTTCTGCCAGCCTCCAGACTCTTTTTTAGAAACTCGTAGCCATATAAACTCATTTCTCCTTTCCATTTCCCCCTTACTTTAGGTCAAACAGCATTTTAAAGTCATGGTATTTTATGTAGACATGGATATTCTGCTGATCCGCATTGAACCTTCCATATAAGGTCATTTTCCAGTTGCATCATCAGTTGGTAGTTGATAGTGGTCCCTCGTTGCCAGGGAGGCTCATCCCCGGGTGTCATGTCCCACGCTGGGGGGAAGGCATTGCATTTACATGCTGAGTTTGGCTTCGAGACTGGCCACATTTGAGTAACATGAAGGCTGACAGAAGGAAATTCCCAGGCACAAAGTTGCTCTAGGCCTTGTTATTATTTTGGGTTTATCAGCTCACAAGCATAGTCATTAGTATCAGGGGCTCACTGTTGAACCCTCACTCCCTCCCGGTCCCCACCACTGTACCTGGGAGACTGTCGCTGCTCCCCTAGGGACCACGACAGAGCACCACTGGCCAGGAACCCAGTACCCCCCCTACTGTGGTTTTTAATTGTTGCCACTATGAGTATATCCAAACATTACCATGCACCCTGGACATATGTTCTGTACAGCTCCCTGTCAGTCATATATCACCTGTCATTGGTATCCCATACCAGTATCCCTCCATTGCCATTGTTGAAACACTCTGTGATCCAGAACTCCCCGAAATTTGAAGCCCAATATAATGTCATGGTCCCTTACTAGGGAATGGCATATAGCGATGAGTTTAAAGGATAGATAAAGAACTTGGATAAAGTTAGATAAAGAACTTAGATAAAGAATGTTGACTTGAAAAAATTCCACATCCTATTTTTTTCTTTCCCCCCCCCCCCAATTATTCAGCTTTTCTTCACAGGAGTCCTAGACCACAGCAATGTATATATATAATATACAGCACTCCCACACATCCACCAGAAAACCTTTTCCCTTCCACAGTGATACTCTTACACCCTATTCATATCATATTTACTTAAAGTGATGTACAGAGTCTGAGACATTAGCTTTCTAACAAGGTGACATCTGTGTTTACATTATGGTGCATACTTTAGGATACACAGTTCTTTACATTTTTAGTTATCCTATGTTTTACATTATGGTTTACATTATCAGTCTGTCATCTCCTATATGTTATGGTGTAATATTACATGTTTTATATCCATCCTTGTGTACTCTCAAGAAACTCCTCTCTTACCCCCCATTTACTTTGGTTCCACACATTTAACGTCCATTTTCCCTTCCACCTTGGTGCCCTCAGTGATAGCCAACCTCCGTTTCCTGAGGAGCCACTTCCAGAGATAGATGGAATAGTGTTCAGGGCCTAACTTGCTCAACTGCCCCAATGCCCTGGGAGCCACCCTTTCTCTCGAGGGATACAGTTCCCTCTATTGGATGGCATTAGTCCTCCCCAGGATGTGGGTCCACCCCCACTCTCACTACTTGGGTTTCTACCCCATGGTGTCACCCACTCTGGCAGAATGAGCATTTAGACATTCCCCAGGAGCCCGTCCTGCATCAGACCCTCCCCTCCGAGCATTCTAAACAGGTAACCCTCTTTATTATATTTTGATATGATTTTCTCAGCATTTTACTCTCCACCAACACCTGACCCTCTCCTGGTTCGTATGCTACCCCTCCCTCCCCCCACTTTTGGGCAACGTTACCCACCCGTCCCTCCCCAGCCACCCTCAAACCCGCAAAGCCCCAAGCAAAGGCAACCCCTTGCCCCCCTTTTATCTCTTCTTTGTGTTCATACTTACCACCATCTCGTCTTAAATTCCACCCCTGCAGACATCGGCTCATATCCTTCCTCCACCCTCCGATTTCCTGCAAGCCTATCGTTCAGTCTCTTGCTATCTAGGGCAGCTTGTTTATTTCATATCATTGAGGTCATGTAGTATTTGTCCTTCAATGTCTGGGTTGCTTCACTCAACATAAGGTTCTCAAGATTCATCCATGTTATCACATGTGTTTGTAGTGTGTTTGTTCTTACAGCCGAGTAGTATTCCATTGTGTGTATATACCACATTTTATTGATCCACTCGTCTGTTGATGGGCATTTGGGTTGATTCCAACTTTTGGCAATAGTGAACAATGCTGCTATGAACATTGGTGTACATATATTGGTTTGAGTTTTTGTTCTCAGTTCTGCTGGGTATATTCCCAGCAGTGGTATTGCTGGGTCATATGGCAAATCTATGGCTAGTTTTTTGAGAAACCGCCATACTGTTCTCCAGAATGGTTGGATCCTTCTGCATTCCCACCAGCAGTGGATGAGTGTTCCCCTTCCTTCACATCCTCTCCAGCACTTGTATTCTTCTGTTTTTTTCATAGCTGCCAATCTTATGGGTGTAAGATGGTATCTCATTGTGGTTTTGATTTGCATTTCCCTGATAGCTAGAGATTTGGAACATTTTTTCATGTGCTTTCTTGCCATTTGTATTTCTTCTTCAGAGAAGTGTCTGTTTAAGTCTTTTTCCCATTTTTTAAATGGATTGTTTATCTTTTTATTTTCAAGATGTAGGAGTTCTTTATATATGCAAGTTATAAGTTTCTGATCAGATATATGATTGCCAAATATTTTCTCCCACTGTGTGGGCTCCCTTTTTACTTTCTTGACAAACTCCTTTGAGGTGCAGAAGGCTTTAATTTTGAGGAAGTCCCATTTATCTATTAGTTCTTTTGCTGCTCGTGCTTTTGGTGAGATATTCATAAATCCATTACCTATTACAAGGTCCTGTAGATGTTTCCCTACACTGCTTTCTAAGGTTTTTATGGTCTTGGCTCTTATATTTAGGTCTTTGATCCATCTTGAGTTGATCTTTGTATAAGGTGTGAGATGGTAATCCTCTTTCATTCTTCTACATATGGCTATCCAGTTCTCCAGACACCATTTGTTGAATAGGCCACTCTCTCCCAGTTGAGAGGGTTTGGTGGCTTTATCGAATATTATGTGGTTGTATATGTGAGGTTCTATATCAGAGCTTTCAATTCGATTCCATTGGTCTATATGTCTCTCCTTATGCCAATACCATGCTGTTTTCACCACCGTAGCTTTATAGTATGTTTTGAAGTCAGGTAGTGTGATTCCTCCAATTTCGTTTTTCTTTTTCAGTATGTCTTTGGCTATTCGGGGTCTCTTTCCTTTCCAAATAAATTTCATAGTTAGTTTTTCTAGTTCCTTAAAGAAGGCTGCATTGATTTTTATTGGGATTGCATTGAATGTGTAGATCAATTTTGGTAGGATAGACATCTTAATAATGTTCAGTCTTCCTATCCATGAACAAGGAATAGTCTTCCATTTATTTAGGTCTTCTTTGATTTCCTTGAACAATCTTGTATAGTTCTCAGTGTATAAGTTCTTTACCTCTTTAGTTAAATTTATTCCTAAGTATTTGATTTTTTTATTTACTATTGTGAATGGTATTTGTTTCTTGATTTCCTCCTGATCTTGCTCATTATTGGTGTACAGAAATGCTACTGATTTTTGCACATTGATCTTATAACCTGCGACTTTACTAAACTCATTTATGAGTTCTAGAATCTTCATTGTAGATCTCTCAGGGTTTTCTATGTATAGGATCATGTCATCTGCAAATAATGAAATTTTGACTTCTTCCTTTCCAATTTGAATGCCTTTTATTTCTGGTTCTTGCCTCAGTGCTCGAGCAAGTACTTCTAAGACAATGTTAAATAGGAGCGGCGACAGTGGGCATCCTTGTCTTGTTCCTGAGTTTAGAGGGAAGGAGTCTAGGATTTCTCCATTGTAAACAATATTGGCTTTAGGTTTTTCATATATACTCTTTATCATGTTCAAAAAATTTCCTTGTATTCCAATCATTTGGAGTGTTTTTATCAAGAAAGGGTGCTGTATTTTGTCAAATGCTTTTTCTGCATCAATAGATATAATCATGTGATTTTTTTCCTTCAATCTGTTTATATGGTGTATTACGTTGATTGATTTTCTTATGTTGAACCATCCTTGCATACCTGGGATGAATCCCACTTGGTCGTGGTGTATAATTCGTTTCATGTGTTGTTGAATACGATTAGCAAGTATTTTGTTAAGTATTTTTGCGTCTAGGTTCATTAGAGAAATTGGTCTGTAATTTTCCTTTCTTGTGATGTCTTTGTTTGGCTTTGGTACTAGGGTAATGTTGGCATCATAGAAGGAGTTGGGTAATGTTCTTTCTGTTTCGATGGTTTGGAATAGTTTCAGCAGGATTGGTGTCAGTTCTTTCCGGAATGTTTTATAGAATTCACCTGTGAAGCCATCTGGCCCTGGGCTCTTCTTAGTTGGGAGATTTTTAATAACTGATTCTATCTCTCTGCTTGTGATTGGTTTGTTAAGATCATCAATTTCTTCTTTTGTCAATATGGGCTGTTTATGTGTTTCTAGGAATTTGTCCATTTCCTCTAGATTGTCATTTTTGTTGGAATATAGTTTTTCAAAATATCCTCTTATGATAGTCTTTATTTCTGTGGGGTCAGTGGTGATATCGCCTTTCTCATTTCTTATTTTGTGTATTTGCATCTTCTCTCTTTTTTTCTTTGTTAGTGTTGCTAAAGGTTTGTCAATTTTGTTAATCTTCTCAAAAAACCAGCTCTTGGTCTTGTTTATCTGTTCAAGTGCTTTCTTATTTTCTATTTCATTTAGTTCTGCTCTTATCTTTGTTATTTCCTTCCTTCTTCTTCCTGTTGGGTTACTTTGTTGTTGTTTTTCTAATTCCTTCAAATGTGCAGTTAGTTCTTCAATTTTTGCTCTTTCTTCTTTTTTGATATATGAATTTATGGCTATAAACTTCCCTCTCAGTACTGCTTTTGCTGCATCCCATAAATTTTGGTATGTTGTGTTATCATTATCATTTGTTTCAAGGTAGTCATTGATTTCTTTTGAGATTTCCTCTTTGACCCACTGTTTTTCTAAGAGTGTGTTGTTTAATTTCCAAATCGTGGTGTGAAATCTGGGCTTCTTTCCCTTGCAAATCTCCAGCTTGACTCCACTGTGGTCAGAGATAATGTTTTGTATGATTTCAATCTTTCTGAATTCGTTCAGCCTTTCTTTGTGGCCTAGCATATGATCTATCTTGGAGAATGATCCATGTGCGCTTGAGAAAAATGTATATCCTGCTGTGTTTGGGTGTAGCGATCTATATATGTCTATTAGATCGAGCTCCTCTAATATACTATTCAGATGTTTTGTTTCTTTGGTGATTCTCTTTTGAGATGTTCTGTCCAGAGTTGATAGTGGTGTATTAAAATCCCCCACTATAATTGTAGATGTATCTATTCTTTCACTTAGTTTTTCCAGCGTTTGCCTGACGTATTTAGAGGCACCCTTGTTAGGGGCATAGATATTTATGATTGTTCGATCTTCTTGATAGATTTTCCCTTTGACTAAAATGTAGTATCCTTCTTTGTCTCTCACAATTGTTTCACATTTAAAGTCTATTTTGTCTGATATTAATATAGCTACTCCTGCCTTTTTTTGGTTATTGTTAGCTTGTATGATTGTTTTCCAGCCTTTCACTTTCAATCTCCATGCGCCTCTGGGTCTAAGATGTGTCTCTTGTAGACAGCATATGGATGGGTCATATTTCCTTATCCAGTGTCCCAGTCTGAATCTTTTGATAGGTGAGTTTAATCCATTGACATTCAGTGTTATTACTATCAAGGAATTATTTGTGTTAGCCATATTTTGATTGGATTTGTGTTTGTCATATTTTGTTTGTATATTTTTTTTTGTCTTTTTTGTTGTTGTTGTTGGTCTTATACTCTCCTCCAACTTTGCCTTTCCTGTTTTTTCCTTTCTTCCTGCAGAACTCCCTTTAGAATTTCTTGAAGGGGAGGTTTCTTGTTGGTATACTCTTTCAGTTTCTGTTTGTCTGCGAATATTTTGAACTCTCCATCATGTTTGAATGCTAGTTTAGCTGGATAGAGTATTCTTGGTTGGAAATTTTTTTCCTTTAGTACCTTGACTATATCATACCACTGTCTTCTTGCCTCCATGGTTTCAGAAGAGAAAACAGCACTTAATCTAATTGAGCTTCCCTTGTATGTGATGGTTTTCTTTTCTCTTGCTGCTTTTAGGATTTTCTCTTTCTCTTGAGCATTGGATAATTTGACAAGTATATGTCTTGGGGTGGGCCTGTTGGGGTTTATGACTTGTGGAGTGCGCTGTGCTTCTTGGATATGTACATCTGTCTCTTTCAGTAGATTTGGGAAGTTTTCAGCCATTATTTCCTGCAACACTCTTTGTGACCCCTTTCCCTTCTCTTCACCTTCTGGAATGCCTATAATACGTATGTTTGAGCGTTTTGCATTGTCATTCAGGTCCCTAAATCCTAATTGGATTTTTTCTATCTTCTTATTGACCCCTTCTACTATCTGTTTGATTTCTGATGTACTGTCTTCCACATCACTAATTCTCTGCTCTGTCTCTTCTAGTCTGCTGATATTTGCTGCAAGTGTATTTTTGATTTCTTGAACTGTGGTGTTCATTCCCATCATATCTGTTATGTTTTTGCGTATGTCTGCAATTTCCCCTCCAAGTGATGTCTTCATGTTGTTAACCTCTTTCATTACTGCATCAAATTTGTCGGTGATAAATGTTCTGAGATCTTTCATTGCTTGTGCCAAGTTTTGCTCCCCTTCGTGATTATTGGTTTGTTGATTGGATTCAGCCATGTTTTCCTGATTATTGGTTTGGTTCGTAGATTTTTGTTGCTTTCTGGTCATCTCTTTATTTTGACGAATTTAATCAGTTCCTTAGCTTCTTTGTCTGCTCTTGGAGGTTAATTAGTTGTTATTTTTGCACAGGTGTTATATCTTCTCTTTGTCACTTTTTTCTTCTTATTCTAGTTACTTGTTGTTGGTTAAGTTCACTTTAGAGGAAAGTATTAGTGTTGGGGAAAGGCAATTGTGTAAGCAAGGGAAAAGTGTAAAGTTGTATTGGTGATGTATGTTAATAAAGCAGGAATATGAGATCTGGAAGGATGGAGGTTAGATTCATGTAGATTGTATAGAGTTATAGCTGTAGGTAGAGTACCTTTTATGAAGTTGATGACTGAATTTGGGAGGAATATGGTATGAACTACACAGCTATTGTTTTCATGAGAGAGGGAAAAAGAAAAGAAAGGTAATAGTTTCAAGAGTGGATAATAGACAGAAAACAGAACAAAGGTATTAGAAATTAAGAGTTAGACACTTTGTGGATCAAAGAACGGGAGGTGGGGGGTGGAATATAGGAGAGACAGTAGATGATAGTGGATATCAAGATGCAGGGGAAGGGGGATAGTGTAGGTAGCCTAAATCAGTTCACACAGAAATGAGGCAGTGGAGGATGGGAAAACCCAGTAAATGTGAGGTGTTCCCTGTAGCACCTATTGTATACTTGAATTAAAGTAAAAATAAGTGGAAGATGAGGGACAAGAGGGAAAGAGAAAACCGAAAAAAGAAAAAAAAAAAAAAAACTAATTATAATAAAGAAAAAAGAAAGGCAAGAAGAAAGGAAGAAAGAAAAAGAGGATGGGCAAACGGTGGGGAACGGATAGGGAGAAGAGAGATACAGGTACACACGTGTCACAATTGCAACACTATCTAAAACAACAACTTCCCCCCGCTTTGCCCTAAAACCCCCCCGTCTGTCTGCCCAAATGGGTCTGCAAGCACCTCCCTTCCCACAAACCCCCAATAGGCCGCCCAGGGCCCACGAACTCCCCAGTACTGCAGATGCTCAAAAAAAAAAAAAAAAAAAAAAAATTAAGTAAAATTAAAAAAACAAACAAACAAACAAACAAACAAACAAACAAAAACAGAAACCCCTCCGCAGGCCCGGCTCCGCCCGCCGCGGAGGCTTGGACCGGCTCTGCCCGGCTCCTCACGCCGCCTTGGCCTGGCCTGGCTCCGCCCAGCTCCGCTCGCTACAGCGGCCCAGCCGGCTCCGGGGTCCACCTCCCGCCACCGCGGCCTGGACCGGCCCTGCCCGGCTCCGTACTCGCCGCGGCCTGACCCAGGCCCGCCCGGCTCCAAACGCTACCGCGGCCCGCAGCCAGGGCCTGCACCGGCCCCGCCCGGCTCCAAGCGCTACCGCGGCCCGCAGCCGGGGCCTGCACCGGCCCCGCCCGGCTCCAAGCGCTACCGCGGCCCGCAGCCAGGGCCTGCACCAGCCCCGCCCGGCTCCAAGCGCTACCGCGGCCCGCAGCCGGGGCCTGCACCGGCCCCGCCCGGCTCCAAGCGCTACCGCGGCCCCCAGCCGGGGCCTGCACCGGCCCCGCCCGGCTCCAAGCGCTACCGCGGCCCGCAGCCGGGGCCTGCACCGGCCCCGCCCGGCTCCAAACGCTACCGCGGCCCGCAGCCGGGGCCTGCACCGGCCCCGCCCGGCTCCAAACGCTACCGTGGCCCGGCTCGGCCTGGCTCGGCCCCGCCCGGCCCCGCTCACCACCGGCGCAGCGTGGCCCGGCCTGGCTCAGCCCCACCGAGCGGGGCTAGATGCCTCGTCTCCGCCTACCCAAGAAGGGAATCCTCTACAGGTAGCTGGGATCTCCGTGTATATTTCACAGACGAATCCTCTCTGTTACCTTCCCTCCAAATCGATGTCCAGACACCTCCGGACCAGCAAAAATCCCGAAACAATCCGGTCCCAAAGAGTCTCCAACGCCGCCCAGCCGATTCCCTGCAGAAGACTCTAACAGGGATGTTCACTCAGCCGCCATCTTGCCCCCTCCCCAGGGTGTGTCTTAATCCTCCTACTGGAGTCCTTTATATATGGAGGAATAAAAGGTCACTGATGGAGGAAAAAACTGCAGAGACAGGGAAATGACTCCAGAAGCTAAAACCAATGCCCAGCAGAGAGAACAGCCAAAGACCGAGTAGTCAGAAGCTGAAAGAAAGGTGTGCCTGTTTTATTAACCTTTTCAAAGACCCAAGTTTTAGTTTCCCTGATTCTATTGTTTTATTGTATTCTATTTCATTAATCTCTGCTCTAAACCTTGTTATTTACTTCCTTCGACTTACTTTGGTTTAGCTTGATCTTCTTTTTCTCTGGTTCTTCCAGGTTTGGGGTTAAGTCTCTAATATAAAATCTTTCCTAATTTTTAATATAAACATTTACAGCTTCATGCCAATTTTAAATGTAAGCATTTAGAGTTTTTTGGTTAGTTTTAGTCAATTTTATTTCACTATTTTTGTTCTTACACCTTTCAGAGCATTACACAATTACATTTTTTTCATTTTCTGACCTGCAAACAGATACCTTATGTGGAAATATTTTTTTTAATATAACAAATTAGGTATTTCCAAAATGCAACAACTACACATAAGACAATTCACAAAGTGTAATTTACTAGGACATGTACTAAGAATTTAGAGCAGCCAATCAGTAGAAATCTGACTAAATTTGGCAATCAGGAAAATTCTGACCAAATTTAGCAATCAGCTATTTATATATTAAAAAACAAACCTAATTAATCTTCCAAACAAGAAGCTTGAAACTTTTTGTTAAATCCACATTGGAAGATATGAAGTGATCATTTAAACCTATATCCAGCCTTAACAGTGCTAATCCCAAATACTAGGCTATTTCCAGTCTGCCACTGAATAAGGAGCATCTCAGTTTGTCTGACCCCATGTATCAAACTCTTATGCTATTGTGTGCACAGAAAGGTTAAGTGATCATTAATTAAAAAGCAAAACAAAAACTCATTAAATATCTGTACTATTCTTCCAGCTCATCTGCAATTCCAAGTCTGCAACTTGTGTCACTTAGTGACAAGCTACATTTTCTATTACATATATTTATGTTACCTGTGAGTATGTATGTGTACACACACACACAAAAATACTATGTACAAACTGGCTATTAAAACTCTCTGCAATTGGAAAGCATCTACAGGACCTTGTAATAGGAAAGGGCTTTATGAACTTCACACCAAAACCACTAGCAGCAAAAGAACAAATAGATAAATGGGACTTCCTCAAAATTAAAGCTGTCTGCATCTCAAAGGAGTTTTTTAGGAAAGTGAAAAGAGAGCCCATCTCACAATGGGAGAAAATATTTGGTAACCATATATCGGATAGGAGACATATCTTGCATATATAAAGAACTCCTATATCTTGAAAGTGAAAAGACAAACAGCCCATTTAAAAAATGGGAAAAAGATTTGAACAGACACTTTTCCAAAGATGATATACAAATGGCTAAAAAACACATGAAAAAATGCTCAAAATTCCTAGCTATTAGGGAAATGCAAATCAAAACAACAATGAGATACCATCTTAACCCCATAAGACTGGCAGCTATCAAAAAATCAGAAGACTACAACTGTTGGAGAGGATGTGGAGGAATGGGAACACTCATCCACTGCTGGTGGGAATGCAGAAGGATCCAGCCATTCTGGAGGACAGTTTGGTGGTTTCTCAAAAAACTAGCTATGGATTTACCATATGACCCAGAAATTCCACTGCTGGGTATATACCCAGAAGATCTGAAAACAAGGACACAAACCAATATATGCACATCAATGTTCACAGCAGCATTGTTCACTACTGCCAAAAGTTGGAATCAACCCAAATGCCCATCAACAGATGAATGGATAAATAAAATGTGGTATATACATACAGTGGAATACTACTCAGCTATAAGAACAAATAGAGTACAAACACGTGATAACATGAATGAATCTTGAGAACCTTATGTTGAGTGAAGCAACCCAGGCATTGAAGGACAAATACTACATGACTCTCTGATATGAAATAAGTAAACCAAGCTGTCTCAGAGAGCTAGAGACTGGATGATAAACTTTAAGGTAGTTGGAGGGTAGAGGAAGGTTTTGAGCTGACAGCTACTTGGGTGAAATTGATGATAAGCTGGAGGTAAGTATTTGTACAGGGAAGGGATAAAATGGGGGCATAGGGGTAACTTAGGGTGGTGCTGCATGGGCATTAGGGGCACTAGGGATGGGAGGATGGGTCAGATTGCCCAAGAAATTGAGCAGAGGGTGAGGGGAACATTTGATCATGGGAGATTGTCAGGTATGTGGTTGAAATTGTGGTGCAGAGAAAACTCTTTAGAGAATGTAATATGGAAGGTTGCCTGTTTTGGATGCTTAAGGACAGGGGGCATCTGACACAGGGCAAGCTTGTGGGGAGTGTGTGAGTGCTCATTTTGTCATAGTGGATTATATCATTGGGTGGAGACCCATACAATGAGAGTGAAGGTATACCCCCATCCTGGGGAGGACTGATGTTCTCAAACAAAGGGAATTGTAACTCTTGAGAGAATCAGTGGCTCCCAATAGGTTAGGGCAGTCAAGTAGATCAAGCCCTCAACATTTTTGCAAGTATCTCTGAATATGGTCCCTCAAGTAATGAAGATTGATTGTCATGGTGGGCCCTGAGGGGAGGGGGAAAGAGGTGTTGAATACATGGAATCAGGGTAACTGTGGGGCAATGGAAGTGTTTCACAAGATCATGCCATGATGGATATAGGTCATGTTAAATTATACCAAAAATGTATAAAAGTCTATAGGCTAAAATGTAAACCATAATGTAAAACATAAGATAACTAAAAATTTAGAAAAATGTATAGTCTAAAATATAAACCGTGATGTAAACCCAAATGAAACCATGTTTGAAAGCTCTCATTTCAATATCTGTACATTAGCGGCAGCAAATATAATATGAACATGTAAAAAGATCACTGTTGAGAAAGGACAAAGGGTTTGATGTTGGATATGTGGGTGTACCATATACTGTATATGTGAATTACTGTGACCTAAAACTTACATCAAGAGAAAATTAATAATCAGGAAAAAAAAAAGGAGGTAGATACTGAGGAAGAAATGGAGGAAATTGCCTTGCCACTGTACATACAAGGCAACAGCTATAGCAGTGATGAAAGACAAAATGTCAAAACATTTTTCATTTTTTTGATGCCCCAATTTATTTTTCCTTTATTTAATTTTTCTAAATTTCTATATATTCTAATACCTAACCTTTAAACCAATCACTATATTCCATTTTCTTATTAATGGAGTCTGGCAATATATTGGGCTTCCTTTTAGAATAAGTTTTGGACTACAGAGAGGTTCAACTATGGTGGGAGAGGAGCATTCATGTGGGGTGTCATTGGAGGGCTACACACGGTTGGGAGGGAGTTCTCCAGGGCATGTATACAAGGTACATAGAAAGGTTTGGATATTTTCATAGTGGTTTCAGTTGGAAACTACAGATGAGAGAGTGCTGAATTCCTGACCAGGGGAGCTCTACCACACTCCCCAGTGGGACAAAAACAATCCCCCAAGTGCAATGGTAAAGACCAATAAAGACGGAAGGTCCAATGATGAGCACTTGATACTGATGGCTCCAATTATGAGCCTGTGTGCCTGAAATATGAACTAGGACTATAGCTGTGGGGTACCTAAGAGTTACCTCCTGAGAGCCTCCATGTTGCTCAGATGTGGCCACTCTCTAAGCCAAACTCAGCATGTAGATGCATTGCCTTCCCCCCAGCATGGGACATGACTCCTGGGGATGAGGCTCTGTGGCACTGAGGGACTACTACCAAGTACCAGTTGATGATGTAACTACCAAAAGACCTTGAACAAAGAGGTCAACTCAGACCGGCACAATATCTCAGCCTACATATAATATCAGGTGTTAAAAACTGCTTTTTTACTTTGGATAAAAAGGGGGGAATGGAAAGGACAAGTGAGTTTATATGGCTAAGAGTCTCCAAAAAAGAGTCAGGAGGTCATCAGGGGGTGATGCTTATGCATGCCTCAGCAGGGTACCAGAGAGAGCCAAGGTAGATGGAAACCCAGGTGCTGGTTCTCCTGAGGGCTGCAGGAACTCACAGTTCTATGGTCAAGGCAGATGGCTCTGGAGTTCAGGACCATGTTAGTTGGCCTGACTTTGGAGTTTGTGTTCCTGAGTGTGATGGAGTTGGACTCAGATACAACCTTTCTACACATGCCTCTTCTGTTACTTTTACTGGACCTGTGGTTGGCATTTGGGTTGGTGTATACTCAAGAGACCTGAAACTCTGAACTGTCCAAGTGATGGCCAGGCCCTGGGCCTCAGCAGACTTGCAGCTCCTACCCTCTGGTTTCTTTTTTTTTTTTTTTTTTTCTCTAGTCACTGTACTAGTTTTTTTTTTTTTTCAGTTTTTTTTATTGACTTTGTAATAATATTACATTAAAAATATATATGTGAGGTCCCATTCAACCCCACCCCCCCACCCCCCCTCTCCCCCCCCAACAACACTCGTTCCCATCATCATGACACATCCATTGGATTTGGTAAGTACATCTTTGGGCACCTCTGCACCTCATCCCTCTGGTTTCTTGGACTTACCCTAGCCAGCTGACAGGGAGGTGAAGAGGGTCAACTACCACACCAGGGAGCCAAGAGTGCCTACAGCTGCAAGCAGGAGAATTGCTTCCATCATCCATGTGGAATCTAAGCCCCCTCTTGAGGTAGAGGGGACTGGACATAGCCATCCCAGGTCCACAAGACACAGGAACAGAGTATGGATTAGAGTGGACTTAGTGGTGTTCTGCTGGGGAACTATTGTGATAAGGGAAAAAACTGTAGTAGTGATGTGGAGAGGGTGGCCATGGTGGCTGCTGATGACTGGGAGAGGGAAGAAGAGATATGGTGTGGGGGCATTTTCAGGATTTGGAGTTGTCCTAGGTGTTACTGCAGGGATGGATGCTGGACATTGTGTGTCCTGTCATGGCCCACTGGGTGGACTGGGGAAGAGTGTGGACTACAATGTAGACCACTGTCTATGTGCTGCAGTGGTTCTCCAGAATGTATTTGCCGAGTGCAGTGGATGTGCCACAATGAGTTTGCTGATATGGGAGGGGTGGGGTGGGTGGGATGGGGGGTATATGGGGACCTCATATTTTTTTAATGTAACATTTAAAAGAAAATAAAGAAGAAAAAAATTTTTTTAAAGTGCAAAAATTCACTTTCAATTGAGGCTATGGTTCCTATGCCTTGGGGTTTTTTGACTTCACAACTGAAAAATACTACTAACATTTCACTTCCTTAAGACAAAATTTCATTGCTTGTTCAATAAGTTGCTCAATAAAAAAATGGCTATATGGAAGTAAAAAACCAAGGCCAACCAAAACATACAAACAAACCAGCCAATTCAATACAATTTCTCTCTACAATTTGAACAGGCAATTTGTAGAAGTCATTGCTAACTAGATTAGAAAATCTGTGGTGCTTTCCAATTTTTCTCGCCTACCTTACTGTCCATGTTCATATTTCAAACTGCACCAACAGAGCCCACATTTCAGGGGTTGGCTGCTTGGCAGTCTTAGCTGCCTTTGTGACAGGCTTGTGGCACAGGCCCTTTCTCTTACTAAAGTGTTACTGGAAGTGTTCTATAAAGGGGGAGGGTTGCAAGAGAGCAAGGAAAGATGTTGGAGACTCAAACCATGAAATATGGGTCTCCTGTTGGATTGAAAGGCCATTATAAATTTCTGTCCCACAGTTATGATATGAATAATGGCCAATGGAAGCTGTAAATGTGGATGCAAACAATGTTCCCTACACATATGATCCTGCTATCTGGTGTGAAAGATTCAGAGATGTTTTTGGAACAGGCTTTCATTATCAGGAATTCCTGAGCTTTTTCTCTCCCTTTGAAGAGGAGGAAGTAGTGGAGACAGAAGATGCATGCATGCTTCCTGGAGGAAAATCAAAGCTTTCAGAAGAACTAGGGTCTGCATGGGTTGATTTCAAATCAATGCTACAACTGATGCACTGGAAGAGTCAGGTCTCAATTTGTTTCTTTTGTGCCTTTTCTTTGGCAATTTTCAGTACATCCTGAGCTTTGTATGATCCAGTTCTTAACTCTGAAGCACATTTTTTGTACTTAACTGAGTGTTTGATATACTTGCTTGAGCAACTTGGCACTACTCTGCCTCTGTCATGAGCAAAATTTGAAACCTTAACCACAGAATAATCCATGACTGCCCTTGGAGAGATGACAGTGGACTTGGACTGACTGGGGGGCTTGTTTTCCTGGGCAGGAGCATGTGACATTGGAGATGAGCTGGGCAGTCAAACATCTACAACTGTTGTGCCAGCTTCCAGGGGTGCTGAAGGTCTCTCCTCCTGAGTTCCATGCAAGGCCTGCCAGGACCATCATGCAGCACCCAAGCTCATGCCCAGTTTGGGGACAGGCCTGTGCTGTCAGGTGAGTGGTGTGAGGGCCCAGACTCCTCATGGTTTGGGGTGGCTGCTGGCCTCCAGCAAGCTTCGCATTCACCTGTGCCCTTCTGGTTAGACAGGGGCAGTGTGCCATTTGCAGGTTCAGAGCTTCTCCTGGTGGCTAGAGCTCACCCTAAGGTGTTGTGGGGCCAGTTTGTTATCAGGGAATGAGAATGATGCAGCTTAGGCTGGCAAGAGGTTGGGCTTTGAGGCTCCTATGTGGCCAAGTATTGGCCAGGTGGGGCTGTGGCAGCCACTCTGTGTTTAGAGGTTAATGTGCAGCCAGGGCCGGGAGTCAGGTGGAGAAAGGGCCATCATGTGGTCAGAGGTAGGGAGCTGGTGAACCATGTGTCCTAGTTTCAGGGTGTCCAAGATTCATAATTCTGGTTGTTGGTTAAGACTGAAGAGAGACCATGCAGTAAAGTACAGTGGATTGAAGCAGTGGCAACGCCCTCTTCCAACCAGTGGATGCTCTTCCCTGCTCAGATGACCTAACTCTGCCAGGGGAAAGAGGCAGGGTCATGGAGCTTCTAGTCTCCTCTCCTTCTGACTCTGCCCTGCTTTCAGCAGGAAGTCAAGGAACTGACCCTCTGTGGTCCCCAGAGACCACTCAAGGACTGTGGGAACCACTGGCCCTGGTCCTGGAATTTCCTAGAGATGAGAACCTTTCAAAGCCACTGGAGCCCAGGTCCTGTCATCTCGATGGCTAATGTGACCAATCAGCAGTTTAGCCCCAGCTCTGCTCTCAGGGCAAAAGAGTGGGGCTTGGAGAGGGTGGTCCTTGGAGGCTGAGAGCAGAGACAGCTGCCTGGGATGGAAGGAGCCCCCATGGCTGCAAGTGGGGGCAGCTTCCATCTGGCAGCAGGAGAGGCAGACTTAGAATTATAATGTGCTGCTGTCACCTTCATCTCTTTGTAGTATTTTGAGTTTTCAAATGTCATTGTGTTGCTTAAACCAACCCCTTCTGAGTCCCTCCTCTGCCCCAGGTGCTGTTCTAAGCACTGCCCCTGCCACTCTGCTCCTCCTCTCAAGAGTTCACAGCCCCTGGAGCTGTAAGGATGCTGCTGGTACCCATGTGGCTGGCTGGGGCAGGGCTGGGGCCCAAGCCAGGGCCAAGGCCCATCCTGGCCTGCCCTTGACCCTGAGTGCATCTATTCCTCCTTGTCCTTTAAATGATCTGTCATCGAATCTCTCATGGCTCCCAGCTGGTTCACTTCCAGGCCTGGCCCCACCTTGCTGTGTGACCCTGAGCAGGTTCTCCTGATCTCTCTGTGCCTCAGTTTTCCCATCTGTGAAGTGGGCTTAGTGATAGGACTTTCATGTTGAGTTGCTGCAGAGATTATCTGGGCTTAACCAAAGGCTCGGAGCTCAGTCTGAGAGACACTGAAAGTATGATGAATATTAATTTGTAAATTACTAGTTAGTGCTGCCTGGTGTTCCTTTAAGGAGCCATTATTCGATGTGGGAAGCCATGCTCCACTCTGAGGCCCTTGCTCGGCCTTTTCAATTTTCAGTCTTGTACCCGTGCTCCATTGCAGCCACTGTAAACACAACTGCTAATGAGTTGCAATTAGGTGTCCCTGGGGCCCGCCCCTCAGGTCCAGCCTCTAGCCCCCTCATCTCACATGTGCAGGAGGACAGGGTATCCCAGTGTGACTCCTGTGTGGGTCCCACAGGTGGTCAGGGATGAGCCCAGATGGAAACCCAGATTCCCAAAGTCACTGGAGTCCCTTCCCAGGCCCCTGCCTGCAGGAACCTCTGCCCACTGAGGGGTGGTGTTTGCTTGTCCTTCAAGTCTCTTCAGGGCACCAATATGTTGGTGGAGGTTTCTGGCCTCCATGCTGCCTCCTGGACCCCTGCCTGGCCTGGGCCTGGCCTCTGCCCACTGGCAGCTGGCAGCAACCTGATGGACCCACACTGGCCACATCAGGATCGTGGCTTATGTCCTGGTGTCATCCATGGAAGTGGGCAGCTGGTCCCCACTCAGGAGCTGGAACTCATGATGCCCCATCTGGATCCATCTGGATGCCAAAGCAGCTGTGTCCATCATTGCCTTGGACAATCCCAGCCCTACAGGTGGGTCTCCTCTCGGCAGGATGATTAGTTCTGTACCAGATGCCATGGCCTCCTCACCTCTTTGTTGAGGGGGCAGAAGGATGGAAGGACCAGGATGTTTACCTTCCCCCATTGTCATCTGATTAGACCCAGAACCTGTGCCACTGAAACAGACACTCTTCCCACAGTTACTACCAATAGATTTTATTTATTTTGGACAGAAAATATGCACATTGCTAAAGAGTAAGGCAGTGTAGAAAGAACTAAAATGAAAGGAAAGAGCTGCTGCCTCTCTACTTCCCCCTCCAGGGCCATCTGGCCTCACCTGTTACCACCTGCCAGGGACCAGCAAATGTGAGGAGGGATTTCACTGGTAAACCACTAGCTTTCTTGTTCTTCCAATATTATTTTTGCCAGGTTTGTAGAATTCCCTGTCCGGGTATTCCTGCTGAATGCCCAAGCACTGGGATAAATAAGGACCTTTGGACAATGGCTGTTTCCTGGCTGCCAAACAGTGGATTGGCTTGAACAGTGGGAATTTATTTACTCATAGTTTTTTCAAGGAGAATACCAAAATCAAGAGTGTCATGAGAGTGACGCTTCCTCCCAGAAACTGAAGCACCCTGGAGCTGGCAGCCAAGGACCCTTGGTCCTAGCTCTTCTGTCATATCCCAGTGCACATGGTGGCCTCTGCTGGCTTCTTTCTATTATTCCAGGTTTTGTTGACTTTCACCTTTGGCTGCTCCTGGCTTTCTCTTTCCACGTGATCTTCCCTATAAGACCTTCAGTAACAGGACTGAGACCCATTCTACTTTAGCTGGGCCAGGCCTCAGCTGGTGTCACCTCGTCAGTAGACCCACATGATGGATTAGGTTTAAGAACATGCTTTTCTGGTGAATGTATCTCCAAACCACAAAAGTGAGTTACCCTGCTCTTGCCCCACCCTGTCCCCTGCCCTGTCCTGAAGATCTCAGATGACCATTGGCCATGGCCCTTACACTTGCTTCCTGAGTCTACAGAACTGTGGACATCTCCCACCTGCTGCTCACCTCACACTTCACCTCTCAGTTGTGGGTTCATGGCTGTGTGCTTGCCTTTCTCTTGGAAGGAATAGATACAATACATTCTCCTATGTTTGAACTAGACCTGGGAACTAAGCTCAAGGGTCTTCTCTTCCCTGCAATCACCCTGAACCCCCAAAGCCTCTATCTGGTATTTTCTTTACACCAGATAAATTGCTCCCAGGGTTCCTAAGCACCATGACCTCCTTATTTTACATTCCCATTTGTAGTTTGAAAGGCTCTAGAGGGTCTTGCACATTCCAAGTGACAGTTTGTTGTTGATGGTGTAGGAAATGGAGAGGAGAAAACCAAAAATCCCAGGGCTGGGGGCCATGGCAGGAGGCAGGAGAGACAGAAGAGAGGGCACCAAGAGCTAAGAGTGCCAAGGGGCTCTGCTGGGGACCTTGCCCCATCTCCCAAACCACAGTGGACACCACATCCTGTGGTCACATCAGGTGCCAGCAGGACCACGTCCCCCAGGAGCAGGGTCTCCCTAATGTGGAGCCAAAGACCCCACTGCTGGGCACTGCCCTGGGAGGGCAGGATGATGGGACATGAGAGGGAGAGGGTGGGCCCCAAATCACAAGCTCTTGATAAGAGCAACCATTTGTGGGACCAGCAGGACCCTGTGGCCTGCACTCCCCTCACCTGCCCCATCAGCCTCTCTGGGCCCCATGTCCTGTGGACAATTCCTGTGTGTGCTCTGCACCCACCCTTACCTTCTTTTGCTCCTCAGAACCCCTAGCTTCCTCCCCCCCACCCTGACCTGATGACCTTGTTTCTTTCTGTTAAAAACTCCTCCTTTGAATACTGGTATGGGATGTAATTGACAGGGGACACATGGTTGGCAGCGAGTTCTACAGGGCATATACCCAGGGTACATAAAAATGTTTGGATATTTTCATAGTGGCTACAATTAAAAACAACAACTGAGGGAGTGCTGAGTTCCTAGCCAGGGGAGCTCTATCACAGTCCCTAAAGGAACAGCAACAATCCCCCAAGTGAAGAGTAAAGGCCAAAAAAGAAGGAAGGTCCAACAATGAGCCCTTGATACTAATGACTATGCTTGTGAGCCTGTGCACCTGAAATAAGAACAAGGCCTAGAGCTGCAGGGTGCCTAAGAGTTTCCTCCTAAGAGCCTCTGTGTTGCTCAAATGTGGCCAGTCTCAAAGCCAAACTCAGCGTGTAAATGTGTTGCCTTCCCCCCAGCATGGGACATGACTCCCAGGGATGAGTCTTCCTGGTGCCAAGGGATTACTACCAAGTACCAGCCAATGATGTAACTAGAAAATGACCTAGAATAAAAGGGTCAACTCAGACCAGCAGAATATCTCAGTCTACATATAATACCAGGAGTTAAAAATATGTTTTGACCTGAATAAAAGGGGGAAATGGAAAGGACAAATGAGTTTATATGGGCTATGAGTATCCAAAAAGAGACAGGAGGTAATCAGAGGGGTTGCCCTTATGCACACCTCAGCAGAGTCCCAGAGACAGATAAAGTAGATACAACCCCAAGTACTGGTTCTTCTGAGGACTACAGGGACCCACAGGTTCTATGGTCATGGCAGATGGAGTTCAGTCCCATCTCAGTTGGCCCTACATTGGAGTTTGTGTTTCTGTGTGATGGACCTGGATTCAGATCTGATCTTTGTCCACAAGCCTCTCCTGTTACTTTTACCAGAACTGTAGTTGGTGCTGGGGTTTAATGTATACCCAGGGGACCTGAATCTCTGGACTGACCATGTGATAGCCAGGCCCTGAGCCTCAACAGGCTTGCAACTTCTACTCTGGTTTATTGGACTTACCCCACTCTGCTAACATGGAAGTGAAGAAGATCAACCACCACAACAGGGAACCAAGTGTGCCTACAACTGAAAGCAGGAGATTTGCATCCAGCATCCATGTGGAATCTAAGCCCCCTCTTGATATAGATGTGGACTGGACACAACTATTCCAAGGTCCACAGGATGGAGGAATAGAGTATGGATTAGAGTGGACTTACTGATATTCTATTCATGAACTATTGTGATTAGTAATCGAAGAAAATGTGGCATTGGTGTGGAGAAAGTGGCCATGGTGGCTGCTGGGGGTAGGGAGTGGGAGGAAAAGATGTGAGGTGGGGGCATTTTGTGGACTTGGAATTGTCCTGGGTGGTGCTGCAGGGACAGTTACTGGATATTGTATGTCCTCCCATGGCCCACTGGGTGGACTGCGGGAGAGTGTAGGCTATGATGTGGACCGTTGACCATGAGGTGCAGCAGTGCTCAGAGATGTATTCGGCAAATGCAATGAATGTCTCATGATGATGGAGGAGGTTGTTGTTATGGGGGGAGGAGTGGGGTAATGGGGGTGGGGGGATATGGGACCTCATTTTTTTAATGTAACATTAAAAAAATAAAGACAAAAAAAAATCCCTCCTCCTTTGGGGGCATATTGACCTACTTAAACTGCAAGTCTAGAGGCTACAGTTGTTATGGTTTGTGTTGACATGTGTCCACCTATGTAGCCAAGACTAACATAAGGAACATGTCCACCCCTGGAGTCCCCACTTGCCCGTTCTCCACCCTCATTCCCTGCCCCCTATCCAGGGATCACTGCTGTGCTTCCTTTCACAACAGAGTCCCCTGCACCTTCTAGAATCGCATGGGGGGGATTTGCACAGCACTGCTCTCTCTCTCTTCTCTCCCTGCCCCCTTGGTCTGCCTTCATTAACCCAGCATAATTATTTGGAGATCCATCATGGGGTGTGTATCCTTATTGCTAAGTAGGATTCCACGGTGTGGACAGGCCACATGTGGCTCATGCTATATACCCTGTCAGACCTCTGAGTTGGCTCCAACTTTGGGCCTTTGCAGATAAAGCTGCTATGACCCAGAGACACATTAGTGGTGGCAGCACATTTGATCTCATTTCTCTCAGGTAAAAACCTTGGGGTGGAGTGCAGGGGTTATGTGGCAGTCGGGCCTGGACACGTGGCTGCACCTGGTTCCTCACTTCCCTCCCTACAAGTCCCCCAAGTTGGTCCTCAGGGCCTCTTCTCTCCTGTTGCACCCCAAACAGGCTGCTACCCAGAACCCCCACCTCCTTCCCACTTCTGTACACAGGTCCCCTTCCCCATTAGACCTCTCTGACATCCTACTTAAAACTGCTCTGTGCACCCCAATGTGTCAGATCCCCCCAGTCTGTGGTGTGACACTCAGCAGGTCTGACATCCTGGTTGTCACCATCACTCTCCCTCCAGCACCTCTCAGGGTGCAGAGCTCTGCTCCTGACCCACACCAGCCATCCTGAGGCTCACTGATGGTAGGAAGCACTCCCTGGGGCTGTTGATTTCTAGGGCTCCCTTTGCAGCTCTCCAGACCTGGTACATGCCTCCACCTCCTTCCCAGCCCCCTGTCTGCTGTGGGTTGAGGCAGCACCTGCCTCTGGTCAGGGAGGCCTTCCTACAGGGCTCCATTTGTGTCCCTTCTCCTGCCTGTGTGCCCTGGGGAAGATGGAGGAAGGGAGTTTTAACTTTCCTGAGCTGGCAGCAGTAGCTTTTGGGTGTGTTAATTCAGAGAGAGGAGAGTGGAGGAGCTTCCTGTCCTGGGTGGGGTTGACAGCTCCCTCTGCTGCTCCTGCTGCTCACTGGGTACCTGAAAGGCCATTGCTGTTCTCTCCAGGCTTGGGGCCTCCCTCCCGCTTTGCCCCACCTGGTGAGACCAGGTCAGCTCCTCCTCTGGCTCATCAGGCCTTCGTGCCAGTGCTGGCAGCTCCCCTCAGGCAGGAGCATCCCTGGAGGCCCCCCCAGAGGCCCTCGGGGTGCAGAGGGCAGAGGCACCTCCTGGGGGGCAGATTGCGGCTCTCCTCCTGCTCCACAGAGTTTCTTTCTCCTCTAGGGAAGCATCTTCAAGAGCAGATGCTCTTTCCATCCTTATTAAAAATCACTCCCTGCTGAGATTGACAATCCAAGACATGTTTCACTAGCAGATTTTTTTAAAGAGACAACCTTGTGACTGAGTCCATTATGGGTTTTCAACCAGGTTTTATCAAGGAGAAAATGTGGGCTCCTTCCCCTGCTATTTTGTTTTTACTGTATATGGAGGGGAGGAGACCTATGAAATGTCAGTTGAATGACCCTCTGGTGCATCCTGCCAGCTATGGACCAGAATGTGTCACTTTATTAAAGAGTGTGTGTAGAGCTGCTGGTTTACTCACAGTACTGTCTCTGGGGGGTGTTAGTTTACTTCATTGCTTTTTTGTGATTTCCTTCATTTCAGACTTTTTCTCTTCCTTCCCATCCTGTCTCCCATCTTTGCCCCCCTCTGCTGAATGCCACTGTGCATGCATTTGCCTGCATGTGCATGTATGCAAAGTGCCACTGTGCACACAGGGCCCTAGATTTGTGCAAACTAAGTTTCTCCCTATGTTTCTGAGAAGCCCTAGGTGTCTCCTCTATAGCACAGGCAAATACTAATGCTGCCTTTAACTTCCAAAAGATAGCCCACTCGCACCTGTTCAGGAGGCAGGTTCACATCTGTCATCAGGTCTGTCCACAGGTCACCATCAGCCATAGGCTGGAGGGAGCAGTAGGGGAGGCTGCAGACCTTTCCTTAGTTCAGGACAGCCCATGTGCCCACCCACAGAACACCAGGGCACCTGGCCTGCTGGGCCCCCCATTCCAGGAGCTTGTGGTGGTCTGAGCAAAAGTGCCCAGTGCCAGCAGAGCAGTCCCCAGATGGGGCAGGAGGCCAGCTCTTGTGGTGACTCACTGCAGGAGGATGGTGAGTGAGGAGCAGTGTCTGTTCTTTAACTGATGGCTGAGGAGATTACCCACCTGTGGCTCTTTAAAAGACACCTCTTGGCTCTAGGAGTTGCCACATTCCATGGCTCAGTGCTGCAGCCCTGGCTGTGGTTTGATTCTTGGGTGCCTGGGATGGGGAGATCATGAAAATCACCCTCTACAGACAGGCACTATCAAGATGATTTGTTTCCCTTTACACAGTCAGCCCTTACCTGGCAGGTGTGGGTGAAGCCAGGGAAGGGGCAGGCATGGGCCATGTCTGAACTGAACCCCAGTTTTGGGAAGCATCTTCCTCTCCAGCTGCACATCCTCCCTGATCTTATTTTGTAATATATATTCACCAACTAATCCATCCAATAGTGGGATCCACCTGCAGACATTTCAAACATGCAACTTTTACATGAAAGAAAAATTTCATTGCTTTTAATTGCCTCATCCAAGATCCCAGGTCTTTGGTGTTCACTAGTGTAAGCCCTAGCCACATTTGGCTATTAAATTTCAATTAATTACATTTTTTTTTCTTTCAGAGAAGAAGCTGTAAATGTTTTGTAGCTGCCAGCATCTGTTTCCTGTGGAAACCTGGGGTGCCGCCTTGCACAGATCCTGTTCTTTGGGGCTGCATAGCTCCCTTGCTTTGTGTTTTTGGGGGCTTCCTCTTTGTGCCCTGCATGCACCCCTCTCCAGTTTGGGGCTCTCTAGGTGCAGTGGCCATGATCTCCCCCTGGGGGTCCCTGTGCCCCCAGGTCCTGGGGACTCCGTGATAGGGAATGCTGTTATATCTTTCAAATTTTTGCAGTTTCTCTCCATCTTATTTTATGAATCATTTGTATGCAGGCCTATGAGCCCCTTATAGATAAATTTTCATTTTTTAGGATGTTGTGCTTTCATTTATACATTTGTTGAAAATTTGTGAAATTCATTCTACTTTTTTTGAGAAAGTATAAGAACTGCCCTTGTCAAAATAAATAGGAGATACAAGCACAACAGATAAGTTTACTAGACCTGATATGGAGACTTTCATGCTAAGTCCATATCAGAAACCAAAGCCTAATTAAGTTCCTGTCTCTTGTAAAGGGTCCTTCTCCCTGAACCTGAAATTGGGGAGCTGGTTGCTCCCCTTTTTTGTTCTGTAGCCTACTTCCTCTAAGTCAATATTAAGCCAAGTAAGGCACTCTGTAAGATGGTATTTCCTTTTTTTTTCTTAAGATTTATTTATTTCTCTCCCTTCCCCCCACCCCAGTTGTCTGTTCTCTGTGTCTATTTGCTGCATCTTTGTTCACTTCTGTCATTGTCAGCGGCAAGGGAATCTGTGTTTCTTTTTGTTGCATCATCTTGTGTCAGTTCTCTGTGTGTGCAGCACCATTCCTGGGCAGGCTGCACTTTCTTTCGTGCTGGGCAGCTCTCCTCATGGGGTGCACTCCTTGCGTGTGGGGCTCCCCTACACGGGGGACACCCCTGTGTGGCATGGCACTCCTTGCATGGATCAGCACTGTGCATAAGCCAGCTCCACACGGGTCAAGGAGGCCTGGGTTTGAACTGTGGACCTCCCATGTGGTAGATGGATGCCCTAACCCCTGGGCCAAGTCCACTTCCTGACTGTATTTTCTTTAAGACTACCTTGTTCTGCCTATATGAGCCTTACTCTTGGGTTGAATGCTGCCTAATTCATGAATCACTTAATAAAGGTGTGAAATCCAAAATGTTAATTACCTGGGTATTTTTTTGCACAGGTTCAGTGATGAGAACAGAATCTGAATGCCACTGTGAAGGGCTCTGGAGATAAGAAGACAGAAGGTTCATGCTGAAACCTTTCAGCATGCTCTCCTCTCCACCATCTATAAGGTTCATGAGTGAGCCCCTCTTGGATCTGAGTTCCACTTATTTGTGTCTGTGCTCTCCAGTCTCACTAGCTTTCAGTCCAAAGGTCAGTGGGTCAATCTTTTTAATGAGAAAATTCAAGTTTTGATCCTAAATCTCTAGCCTTATGGTTCAGTCCACAGTTTCATGTTTGCTATGGCTGGTTTCTTTGACCTGTGCACAAGTTAAGAAGCAAAATGATAAAGATGGATCCCCATTCTCTTAAAATTTTAATTCTCTATCCTATGGCACACTGGCATATTATATATATTCAAATATTATGGAGTTGGAAGCTGTACATATCAAACAAATTGGCAATATCTAACAAAGACAACCTAGAATTTTAATGTTAATTATGAGAAACATTCCAAGTAGACAAAATTATTCATCTTAGAGATGTGCTCCCAAATGTGATATCCCAGCCAAACAGTCAAATGAGATGCCTATTTCAACGGATGCTCAGAGTATGTTAGCAATATTTTTAAAGTTTCATTAAATGATTCTTTGAAAAAGGCAAATGAGAAATTAAAAGCTCATGAGATATGTTTTCTGTATATCTGTTTTTTATGTTTGATTAGTAGCTTAAATTGAAAGTATAAATAAACTCTGTAAGTGTGTCTGTCTATATTTGATGCATGATATTTTCCTACATCTGAATATTATTTCCAAATTAACTTATAAAACTCCTGCAAAGAGCTCTATTCAAATTGACTTAGAGATAAGTAAGCATTTACATATAAATTAACACTCCTAATGTTACAGGGAGCCCCATGCACAAGAGTGTACCCCCTAAGGAGAGCCACCCAGAGCAAAAGAAAGTGCAGCCTGCCCAGGAATGGCATCACACACATGGAGAGCTGACACAGCAAGATGACTCAACAAAGAGACACAGATTCCCGGTGCCGCTGATAAGGATAGAAGCAGTCACAGAAGAACACACAGCGAATGGACAGAGAAAGCAGACAACGGGGAAGGAGGGGAGAGAAATAAATAAATCTTTAAAAAAAATAAGTACAATATAAGCATATAATTTCATTCTACATGGGTGTGTTCTTCCCAACTCTATGTAATTACTGATCAAATAAACTAGAACTATATCTATTAGAGCTTAAGTTGATTTTATTATTTTTATTATTTTTTGGCTTTTTAAAAAATACTACATTAAAAAAATATGAGGTCCCCATATTCCCTCCATCCCCCTCATCTCACTCCTTCCCCCATAAGAATCTCCTCCATTATCATGAGACATTCATTGCATTTGGCAAATACATCTCTGGGCACCACTGCACCTCATGGTCAATGGTCCACATCATAGTCCACACTCTCCCACAGTCCACCCAGTGGGCCATGGGAGGACATACAATATCCAGTAATTGTCCCTGCAGCACCACCCAGGACAACTCCAAGTCCCCAAAACACCCCCACATCTCATCTCTTCCTCCCACTCCCTACTCCCAGCAGCCACCATGGCCACTTTCTCCACACTAATGCCACATTTTCTTTGATTACTAATCACAATAGTTCATGAACAGAATATCAGTAAATCCAATCTAATCCATACTCTCTTCCTCCATTCTGTGGACCTTGGAATGGTTGTGTCCACTCCACATCCATATCAAGAGGGGGCTTAGATTCCACATGGATGCTGGATGCAAATCTCCTGCTTTCAGTTGTAGGCACTCTTGGCTCCCTGTTGTGGTGGTTGACCTTCTTCACCTCCATGATTATATTGAAAGAAAAATTATGTTTTCAAGATTGCTACATTGAAGAGAGTTTCCAAGATCTTTTTGATCATTTAAATACATTTGCAAGATATGTTTTGTTAAAGGAAAATAAAGTTTTGTCTTAAAATTTAAAGTAAAAAAACTGGTTATTGTAGAAAGAAACGGGAATATGTAGGACAATCATGAGTTGATATAGAAAGTTGAAGGTTTGCAGAAAATGAATTTTATTTGTCATGGGACAGGGTGGCTAAAATTTGATAGGTTTATAGATTTTTAAGAGTTCTCCCATCAGACAATATCTTCATACAGTGCTTCATACAAAATCACTTCATACCATGGTTTTCTCTCTGTTCAGTTAAAGTTTTCTTGTATTATTTGTCTGTTCTTAATAAGAAGTTATAGAAGGTTTTCCTTAACTGAGTGTCTTGTTTAGAAGGCAAACTTTCTGTATCACCTGTGCTCTGTATTTACCTTATCACCCTTTCTTGTTGTAGAGAATAAGCCTCAGTTTTGAAATAATTATGTTTCTTTTACAATCATGCTACCTCCTATCTTTAGTTTTACAACGTTTTATTTTGTTTTTTAAGTTTTTATTGAAGATTATCATTCATATGTGAATATCCATAAATAATAAGTGTATAGTATAAGTTGTGAACTTACAAAACAAACATGAATATCATCATACAGGGCTCCTATATATTACCCCAACAGCAGTACCTTGCACTGTTATGGAACAATAGTTACAAACTACGAAAAAGCAGTGTAAAAATATTACTACTAAATATAGCCAATATCTTACATTTGGTGTACTTTTCCCCCAACTCACCCAGTTAATGACACACTGAATTAGAATTATGTACTTATTATAGTTCATGAGAGAACATTTTCATATTCTGTTAGCCACAGTCCATCTTCTACCACAGGATTCATTGTGTTATACAGTCTCCTGTTTTGTACAATCCACTCAAAGTGTATAGTCAGTGGCTCTCACGTCCATCACAAAGTTGTGCTATCATCACCTCAGTCAATTTTAGAACATTTTCACTACTTGAGAAGGAAAAATCCCATATCCCTTTATACCCCCTATTATTGTCCCTTAGAATTGATATAATATCTTTGCCATTGCTGCAAATATTACAATATTATTGTTAACTCTACTCTGTTATATACAGATGGTCTCTTCTTGCGCATGGCACTTTTTATAATACTTTTTGCACAGGGAGCCCATTTGCCATCTTTGGCAGCCCTAGGTGGGCTGCTCTTGTGGTTACTGGCAACCTACCCTTAGTTCCTGAAAATAAGCATAGCTCAAACAAAAGGACAGGTGAAATTTTCCGTGTGTAATCATCCAGGGGGCACTCCATCCTTGTAGCAATTCCCCCTCTGTTTATACACTCTCCTTACTCTTGAGGAGCTTTAGCTTCTGGAGCTGCTTCCTGCTGAGTGTGGATGTTGTAACAGGTCCCAGTGGAGAAGCAGAATCCTTCCCTAGCTATGGTAAGGTATACTTGACTGTCAGCATACTGACAACAGAAAATGTTCATAGCTCTGTGCTATGATCATTTGCAGTTTAATAGCTTCTAAACTTTTACTCATGAAGTACACCAAGCAGTTAAGAAGGCAGGGACCACATTTTAAGAGCATGATACCAATTATTAGGGGACTTATTATGGGTAAGAACGATGATAATTTAGGCATAGAGTTTTTGATGGATTCTCATATCGATTATGCAGGAGGATTGGTAATGTTATGAAGCTAAATGGCTGGGGTGTTTAGCCCTAGCTGCACTGATGTATTTACCCATGTGCAGCAGGAGATATTGGCTACTGCACATACCCCTCTTTGTTCTGCCAGAAGATGATCTAGGGCCATCTCACTATCCATGACATTTGCTGTGTCTATAGAAACTCAAATTGTTTTGAGAATTTCATCGGTGATATTGATACATTCTTCTACTGTGGCTGTTAGGTTGCCTCATGATGGGCAAACATTCCATAGGGAGCTGATAGTCTTATGGTTAACCCTAGCCCAGCTACTTCATATCTAGGGCATGTTTATTTCTGGTATGGCTAGTGGGTTGGTAAATAGAGCTACCATGACTCAGATATCCTATTGCATATTGGCTCCTTATCCAAACATTGTTTACACATTCAGACTTGGGGATCAAGCAGTCCTCCTTCTAACCCTTCAAAAGGCAGTTGAAAATGTATCTTTTTGGTGCACACAGTACTTTCTAATTGGTTCTTTATAAAATTTGGATTTTCTTTAAAGACTCTGCAGCTGCCTGTTGTTTTAATTAGGTCACAGCAGACATTAGATAGGGGACCCAGTTTGTAAGGCAACATGATTCACAAAGCAAGTAGGAGCAAAAATTTTTCTAAGCAGCCCACATCCTTGAGTTTTTATATATTAGCTCCGACCTTGGATTTAAATAAGTATAGGACAGGTAAATAAAGGCTCCAACTTTTTTGTTCCCCTTTTAGATATTGACTGTAGCAGTTTGATATTATTGATGAATTCCAATTCTAGGCATATTAGATAATACTGGATTCATAGGTTTACTTAATTAAGGAATTACATAAACTTCTTGTGCCAGTAGGGCATTGAGTCCTCACCCACCAAAGAATGATATTTAATCAATTACCTAACTTCATATCTTGAGGAAAGAGAAAACTAAACCTAACATTAGTAAGAGGAAGGAAATAATAAAGATTAGAAAGGAGACAAGTGGACAGGGAGGAGGCAAGATGGTCGCTGAGTGAACTTGCCTTTGCGGTCTGTCCCAGGAAGAGACGGCTGGGCGCGGCTGCAGGTTCTCCAAGGCGGGGCTTTTTCGGGATTTTTGCAGGGCAAAAGTGCCTGGACATCGATTGGGTGGAAAGGTAATGGAGAGGATTGGTCTAGTAGATATAATTTGGGTTCTATTGCCCGCAGGTGAGACCCACACACAGGCTCCTCCCTATTGGGGGTGGGGGGAACCACAGTCCTGCCCGGCGGCTCCACTTTTAGATGACTCTGAGGTGCTAAGGAGTTCGTGAGTTCTGGGCGAGCTGTTGGCAGGTTGATGCGACGGGTCGTTTTTGCGGATTGATTTGGGAAGATAGACGGTGTTTTGTTGTGAAGTGGGAGAAACTTTTGATTGTGAATACAAACAATAGCGCTTCTGCCTGAAGCCCCGCCCCAAAAAGCCCGGCAGCCGATCTACAACCCAAATAGGATATAGGCAATAAAGAGACATAATTGGAAAACTGTTTTAGGCTGTGGCAAGGGAGGGGGACACGTCTGGAAGCTGATTAGGGAATATTCTGCGAAGCTTGGGAATTCCGGTTTTGGAATCTGTTTTCAGCATCACAGGCTGGGCTTTGCATCTGTACTAGTAAAGTGGCTGCAGTGTAGAGGCGCCCTCTAGTGGCAGTGGTTTGGAATCACAGGACGGGAGCTGGCCAAAAGCTGAAGTGAGATATACCCATACTAATGAACCCAGCTAAGTAAGTGAATTGCAGGGTTCAGTCATAATATAGAGTTTGCAGATCTGACTTCCCCCATAGGGCTGGCACCCAGCTGTGGGGATCCCTGAGGTCTGTGTTACACTGCAGGGCTCCCAGGCTTCCTGTTGACCACATTGGAGGTTGCCAGGTCTGAATTCCCTAAACTCTGGTGGCCCACACCACAGAGACTCACACCTCTTGAGTCCTCAATATCTCAGACTTTCCATCCCTGAATCCATCACGCACTGAGGTCCATCTGAGGTCCTTAAATGCCCTAGCCTTCAACGTTGGCATTTTTTCTTTATCATTTCATTTTGTTTTGTTTTTATTTTCATTTTGACTTATTCTTTATTTTTTTCAATTTCCTGATTGCTAACACCGCATTATCCCCTAGTCTTCTCTCACAGCGTATCCCCCAAAGTCTTTTTTTACTCAGTTATTTAAGGTTTTTTTTTTTTTTGGTAGGTGCTGTGTAGTGGGTGTTTAAATTCTGGTTCGTGTATATCTGTTTTTTTTTTTTTCTTTCCCCTACCTGTTCCCCACCCTTTGCCCACCCTCTTTTCCTTTCTTCCTCTCGTCCCTTCCCCCCCCTATTTTTTTCTTTTTTTCTGTTGTCTCTCTCCCTCTTGTCCCTCATATTCTACTTAGTTTATTTTAACTCAATTATACAATAGGTGCAGCAGGAAACACCTCACATTTGCTGGGTTTTCTCATCCTCCACTGCCTCATTTCTGTGTGAACTGAATTAGGCTACCTACACTATCCTCTTTCCCCTCCATCTTGATATCTGCCACCATCTACTGTCTCTCCTATATTCCACCTCCCACCTCCCTTTCTTCGATCCATGAAGGGTCTAAGTCTTAATTTCTAATACCTTAGTTTTGATTTCTGTCTGTTATTCACTCTTGAAACTATTACCTTTCTTTTCTCTTTCCCTCTCTCACGAAAACAATAGCTTTTTAGCTCATACCATATTCCTCCCATATTCAATCATCTACCCCATAATAAGTACTCTACCTACTGCTATAACTCTACACAATTTACATGAATCTAACCTCCATCCTCCCAGATCTCATATTCTTCCTTTGTTAACATATATCACCAATACTACTTTACACTTTTCCCTTGCTTACACAATTGCCTTTCCCCAACACTAATACTTTCCTTTAAAGTGAACTTAACCAACAACAAGAAATTAGAATAAGAAGAAAAAAGTGACAAAGAGAAGATATAACACCTGTGCAAAAATAACACCTAATTAACCTCCAAGACTAGACAAAGAAGCTAAGGAACTGATTAAATCTGTCAAGATAAAGAGATGACCAGAAAGCAACAAAAATCTACAAACCAAACCAGTAATCAGTAAAACATGGCTGAATCCATTCAACAAACCAAAAATCATGAAGGGGAGCAAAACTTTGCACAAGCAATGAAAGATCTCAGAACATTTATCACTGACAAATTTGACGAAGTAATGAAAGAGGTTAACAACCTGAAGACATCACTTGGAGGGGAAATTGCAGACATATGCAAAAACATAACAGATATAATGGGAATGAACACCACAGTTCAAGAAATCAAAAATACTCTTGCAGCAAATATCAGCAGACTAGAAGACACAGAGCAGAGAATTAGTGATGTGGAAGACAGTACATCAGAAATCAAACAGATAGTAGAAGGGGTCAATAAGAAGATAGAAAAAATCCAGTTAGGACTTAGGGACCTGAATGACAATGCAAAACGCTCAAACATACGTATTATAGGCATTCAAGAAGGAGAAGAGAAGGGAAAAGGGTCAGAAGGAGTGTTGCAGGAAATAATGGCTGAAAACTTCCCAAATCTAATGAAAGAGACAGATGTGCATATCCAAGAAGCACAGCGCACTCCACTAGTCATAAACCCCAACAGGCCCACCCCAAGACATATACTTGTCAAATTATCCAAGGCTCAAGACAAAGAGAAAATCCTAAAAGCAGCAAGAGAAAAGAAAACCATCACATACAAGGGAGGCTCCATTAGATTAAGTGCTGATTTCTCATCTGAAACCATGGAGGCAAGAAGGCAGTGGTATGATATAGTCAAGGTACTAAAGGAAAAAAATTTCCAACCAAGAATACTCTTTCCAGCTAAACTAGCATTCAAACATGATGGAGAGTTCAAAATATTCGCAGACAAACAGAAACTGAAAGAGTATACCAACAAGAAACCTCCCCTTCAAGAAATTCTAAAGGGAGTTCTGCAGGAAGAAAGGAAAAAACAGGAAAGGCAGAGTTGGAGGAGAGTATAAGAGCAACAACAACAACAAAAAAGACAAAAAAATACGAACAAAATATGACAAACACAAATCCAATCAAAATATGGCTAACACAAATAATTCCTTGAAAGTAATAACACTGAATGTCAACGGATTAAACTCACCTATCAAAAGATTCAGACTGGGACACTGGATAAGGAAATATGACCCATCCGTATGCTGTCTACAAGAGACACATCTTAGACCCAGAGACGCATGGAGATTGAAAGTGAATGGCTGGAAAACAATCATACAAGCTAACAATAACCAAAAAAAGACAGGAGTAGCTATATTAATATCAGACAAAATAGACTTTAAATGTGAAACAATTGTGAGAGACAAAGAAGGACACTACATTTTAGTGAAAGGGAAAATCTGTCAAGAAGATCGAACAATCATAAATATTTATGCCCCTAACAAGGGTGCCTCTAAATACGTGAGGCAAACGATGGAAAAACTAAGTGAAACAATAGATACATCTACAATTATAGTGGGGGATTTTAATACACCACTATCAACTCTGGACAGAACATCTCAAAAGAGAATCACCAAAGAAACAAAACATCTGAACAGTACATTAGAGGAGCTGGATCTAATAGACATATATAAATCGCTGCACCCAAACACAGCAGGATATACATTTTTCTCAAGTGCACATGGATCATTCTCCAAGATAGATCATATGCTAGGCCACAAAGAAAGGCTGAATGAATTCAGAAAGATTGAAATCATAGAAAACAATATCTCTGACCACAGTGGAGTCAAGCTGGAAATTTGCAAGGGACAGAAGCCCAGATTTCACACCACGATTTGGAAATTAAACAGCACACTCTTAGAAAAACAGTGGGTCAAAGAGGAAATCTCAAAAGAAATCAATGACTACCTTGAATCAAATGATAATGATAACACAACATACCAAAATTTATGGGATGCAGCAAAAGCAGTACTGAGAGGGAAATTTATAGCCATAAATTCATATATCAAAAAAGAAGAAAGAGCAAAAATTGAAGAACTGCACATTTGAAGGAATTAGAAAAACAACAACAAAGTAACCCACCAGGAAGAAGAAGGAAGGAAATAACAAAGCTAAGAGCAGAAATAAATGAAATAGAAAATAAGAAAGCACTTGAAAAGATAAACAAGACCAAGAGCTGGTTTTTTGAGAAGATCAACAAAATTGACAAACCTTTAGCGAGACTAACAAAGAAAAAAAGAGAGAAGATGCAAATACACAAAATAAGAAATGAGAAAGGCAATATCACCACTGACCCCACAGAAATAAAGACTATCATAAGAGGATACTTTGAAAAACTATATTCCAACAAAAATGACAATCTAGAGGAAATGGACAAATTCCTAAAAACACATAAGCAGCCCATATTGACAAAAGAAGAAATTGATTATCTTAACAAACCAATCACAAGCAGACAGATAGAATCAGTTATTAAAAATCTCTCAACTAAGAAGAGCCCAGGGCCAGATGGCTTCACAGGTGAATTCTACAAAACATTACAGAAAGAACTGACACCAATCCTGCTGAAACTATTCCAAAAAATCAAAACAGAAAGAACATTACCCAACTCCTTCTATGATGCCAACATTACGCTAGTACCAGGCCAAACAAAGACATCACAAGAAAGGAAAATTACAGACCAATTTCTCTAATGAACCTAGACGCAAAAATACTTAACAAAATATTTGCTATTCATATTCAACAACACACTAACGTATTATACACCACGACCAAGTGGGATTCATCCCAGGTATGCAAGGATGGTTCAACATAAGAAAATCAAACAACGTAATACACCATATAAACAGATTGAAGGAAAAAAATCACATGATTATATCTATTGATGCAGAAAAAGCATTTGACAAAATACAGCACCCTTTCTTGATAAAAACACTCCAAAAGGTTGGAATACAAGGGAATTTTTTGAACATGATAAAGAGTATATATGAAAAACCTAAAGCCAATATTGTTTACAATGGAGAAATCCTAGACTCCTTCCCTCTAAACTCAGGAACAAGACAAGGATGCCCACTGTCTCCGCTCCTATTTAACATTGTCTTAGAAGTACTTGCTCAAGCACTGAGGCAAGAACCAGAAATAAAAGGCATTGAAATTGGAAAGGAAGAAGTCAAAATTTCATTATTTGCAGATGACATGATCCTATACATAGAAAACCCTGAGAGATCTACAATGAAGATTCTAGAACTCATAAATGAGTTTAGTAAAGTCGCAGGTTATAAGATCAATGTGCAAAAATCAGTAGCATTTCTGTACACCAATAATGAGCAAGATCAGGAGGAAATCAAGAAACAAATACCATTCACAATAGTAAATAAAAAAATCAAATACTTAGGAATAAATTTAACTAAAGAGGTAAAGAACTTATACACCGAGAACTATACAAGATTGTTCAAGGAAATCAAAGAAGACCTAAATAAATGGAAGACTATTCCTTGTTCATGGATAGGAAGACTGAACATTATTAAGATGTCTATCCTACCAAAACTGATCTACACATTCAATGCAATCCCAATAAATCAACACAGCCTTCTTTAAGGAACTAGAAAAACTAACTATGAAATTTATTTAGAAAGGAAAGAGACCCCAAATAGCCAAAGACATACTGAAAAAGAAAAACGAAATTGGAGGAATCACACTACCTGACTTCAAAACATACTACAAAGCTATGGTGGTGAAAACAGCATGGTAATGGCATAAGGAGAGACACATAGACCAATGGAATAGAATTGAAAGCTCTGATATAGAACCTCACATATACAGCCACATAATATTCGATAAAGCCACCAAATCCTCTCAACTGGGAGAGAGTGGCCTATTCAACAAATGGTGTCTGGAGAACTGGATAGCCATATGTAGAAGAATGAAAGAGGATTACCATCTCACACCTTATACAAAGATCAACTCAAGATGGATCAAAGACCTAAATATAAGAGCCAAGACCATGAAAACCTTAGAAAGCAGTGTAGGGAAACATCTACAGGACCTTGTAATAGGAAATGGATTTATGAATATCTCACCAAAAGCACGAGCAGCAAAAGAACTAATAGATAAATGGGACTACCTCAAAATTAAAGCCTTCTGCACCTCAAAGGAGTTTGTCAAGAAAGTAAAAAGGGAGCCCACACAGTGGGAGAAAATATTTGGCAACTATATATCAGATAAGAAACTTATAACTTGCATATATAAAGAATTCCTATATCTTGAAAATCAAAAGATAAACAACCCATTTAAAAAATGGGAAAAAGACTTAAACAGACACTTCTCCAAAGAAGAAATACAAATGGCAAAAAAGCACATGAAAAAATGTTCCAAATCTCTAGCTATCAGGGAAATGCAAATCAAAACCACAATGAGATACCATCTTACACCCATAAGATTGGCAGCTATGAAAAAGAAGAATACAAGTGTTGGAGAGGATGTGAAGAAAGGGGAACACTCATCCACTGCTAGTGGGAATGCAGAAGGATCCAACCATTGTGGAGGACAGTATGGTGGTTTCTCAAAAAACTAGCCATAGATTTGCCATATGACCCAGCAATACCACTGCTGGGTATATACCCAGCAGAACTGAAAACAAGGACACAAACCGATATATGTACACCAATGTTCATAGCAGCATTGTTCACTATCGCCAAAAGTTGGAATCAACCTAAATGCCCATCTTCAGATGAGTGGATCAATAAAATGTGGTATATACACACAATGGAATACTACTCGGCTGTAAGAACAAACACACTACAAACACATATGATAACATGGATGAACCTTGAGAACCTTATGTTGAGTGAGGCAACCCAGACATTGAAGGACAAATACTACATGACCTCAATGATATGAAATAACCAAGCTGCCCTAGATAGCAAGAGACTGAATGATAGGCTTACTGGAAATCGGAGGGTGGAGGAAGGATGTGAGCCAATGTCTGCAGGGGTGGAATTTAAGACGAGATGGTGGTAAGTATGAACACAAAGAAGAGATAAAAGGGGGGCAAGGGGTTGCCTTTGGTTGGGGCTTTGCGGGTTTGAGGGTGGCTGGGGAGGGGCGGATGGGTAACATTGCCCAAAACTGGGGGGAGGGACGGGTAGCATACAAACACAGGAGAGGGTCAGGTGTTGGTGGAGAGTAAAATGTCTGATGTGGGACGGGCTCCTGGGGAATGTCTGAATGCTCATTTTGCCAGAGTGGGTGGTACCTTTGGGTAGGGACCCAAGTAGTGAGAGTGGGGGTGGACCCACATCCTGGGGAGGACTAATGCCATCAAATAGAGGGAACTGTATCCCTCGAGAGAAAGGGTGGCTCCCAGGGCATTGGGGCAGTTGAGCAAGTTAGGCCCTGAACATTATTCCATCTATCTCTGGAAGTGGCTCCTCAGGAAACGGAGGTTGGCTGTCACTGTGGGCACCAAGGTGGAAGGAAAAATGGACGTTAAATGTGAGGAACCAAGGTAAATGGGGGGTAAGAGAGGAGTTTCATGAGAGTACACAAGGATGGATATAAAACATGTAATATTACACCATAACATATAGGAGATGACAGACTGATAATGTAAACCATAATGTAAAACATAGGATAACTAAGAATGTAAAAAACTGTGTATCCTAAAGTATGCACCACAATGTAAGCACAGATGTCACCTTGTTAGAAAGCTATTGTCTCAGACTCTGTACATCACGGTAAGTAAATATGATGTGAATAGGGTGTAAGAGTATCGCTGTGGAAGGGAAAAGGTTTTGTGGTGGATGTATGGGAGTGCTGTATATTATATATATGCATTGCTGTGGTCTAGGGCTCCTGTGAAGAGAAGCTCAATAATTAGGGGGAAAAAAAAAAGAAAAAGATAGGATGTAGAATTTTTTCCAAGTCAACACGTATTCTTTATCTAACCTTTAAACCCATCGCTATATGCCATCTCCTAGTAAGGGACCCTGACATTATATTGGGCTTCAAATTTCAGGGAGTTCTGGATCACAGAGTGATTCAACAATGACAATGGAGGGATACTGGTATAGGATACCATTGACATGTGATATATGGCTGACAGGGAGCTGTACAGAACACATGTCCAGGGTGCATGGTAATGTTTGGATATACTCATAGTGGCAACAATTAAAAACCACAGCAGGGGGGGTACTGGGTTCCTGGCCAGTGGTGCTCTGCTGTGGTCCCTAGGGGAGCAGCGACAGTCTCCCAGGTGCAGCGGTGGGGACCGGGAGGGAGTGAGGGTTCAACAGTGAGCCCCTGATGCTAATGACTATGCTTGTGAGCGGATAAGCCCAAAATAAGAACAACGCCTAGAGCAGCATTGTGCCTGGGAATTTCCTTCTGTCAGCCTTCATGTTACTCAAATGTGGCCAGTCTCGAAGCCAAACTCAGCATGTAAATGCAATGCCTTCCCCCCAGCGTGGGACATGACACCCGGGGATGAGCCTCCCTGGCACCGAGGGACCTCTATCAACTACCAACTGATGATGCAACTGGAAAATGACCTTATACGGAAGGTTCAATGCAGATCAGCAGAATATCCCTGTCTACATAAAATAACATGACTTTAAAATGCTGTTTGACCTAATGTAAGGGGGAAATAGAAAGGAGAAATGAGTGTATATGGCTATGAGTCTCTAAAAAAGAGTCTGGAGGCTGTCAGAAGGATTCCCCTTATGCACAACTGAGCAGAGTCTGAGAGACAGATAAAGCAGATACAACCCCCAGGTATTGGTTCCTTTGAGGGCTAAAGAGACCCATGGGAGTTATGGTCATGGCAGATGGGGTTAACTACCAGGTCAGATGGCCCCTCTTTGGAACTGGTGTTTATGTGTGATGAATCAGGACTTAGATGGGATCTCTCTTCATAAGACTTTCATGCTAATGTCCTGGAGTTGCAGTTAGTGTTGGGGTTTAAGATATATTTAGGGGATTTGAATCTCTGGACTGACAATGTGATAGCCAGGTCCTGAGCCTCAACAGACTCTAGCACCTACAATCTGATTTATTGGACTCACCACACTCAGCTAAGATGGAGTTGAAGAAGGACAACCACCACACCATGGAGCCTAGAGTGATTACAACTGAAAGTGGGAGGATTGCATCCAGCATCCATGTGGAATCTGAGCCTCCTCTTGACATAGAGGTGCAATGGACACAACCAATCCAATGTCCACCAAGAAAAGGTGGCATTCGATTGGGAAAAGTGGACATGGTGGCTGATGGGTATGGGGAAAGGCAGGAAGAGATGAGAGGTGGAGGTGTCTTTGGGACATGGAGCTGCCCTGGATGGTGCTTCAGGGGCAATCACCAGACAGTGTAAATCCTCACAGGGCCCACTGGATGGAATGGGGGCGAGTATGGGCCATGATGTGGACCATTGACCATGAGGTGCAGAGGTGCCCAAAGATGTACTTACCAAATGCAATGGATGTGTCATGATGATGGGAATGAGTGTTGCTGGCAGGGGGAGAGGTGGGGTAGGGGTGGTGGGGTTGAATGGGACCTCATATATATATATATTAACGTAATATTATTACAAAGTCAATAAAAAATAAAAAAATAAAAAAAAGAAAGGAGACAAGTGAGATAAAGCACAGAAAAACAACTGAGAGGATCAATGAAACCAAAATTTGGTTCCTTAAAAAGATTAATAAAATTGACAAACTTTTATCCAGACAAACAAAGAGAAATGAGAGAAGATGCAAATAACTATTTAAGGAATGAAAGTGGGAACATTAACATTCATTTGGCAGAAATTAAAAGGATTATAAGAGAATACTATGAACGTTCATATGTCAATAAACTAGATAATTGAGAAGACATGAACAAATTCCTAAAACATAAAAATAACCTGCTCTGACTCAAGAAGATATAAAAGATCTTAACAGACCTACAAAAGCAAAGAGATTGAATAATAATCAAAAATGTCCCATCAAGGAAAGGTCAAAGTCCAGAAGGCTTCAGGGAGAAGTGTACCAAATATTCAAATAAGAATTAACACCAATCCTTCCCAAACTCTTCCAAAAAACTAAAGTGGTAGGAATTCTTCCTAACTCATTATTCCATAAGGCTACTATTGTTCTGATACCCAAACTAGATAGACACATCAAAAGAAAACAAAGGATAACTTCCATATGAATATAGAAGCAAAAACTCCCAACAAAACACTGGCAAATCAAATCAAACTACATATATTATAAGGATTATACCCCATGATCAAGGGTGACTTATCCCCAGAATGCAGTGGTGGGCCAACCTAAGAAAATCACTCACTGTAGTAACACCACATTAAAACAATGGTGGGGGACACAACCAATCCAATGTCCACAGAGAAAATGTGGAATGGGTGTGGGAAGGGTAGCCATGGTGGCTGCTGGGTTTGGGGAATGGGAGGAAGAGATGAGATGTGGAGGCGTTTTCGGGACGTGGAGTTGTCCTGGGTGGTGCTTCACGGACAATTACAGGACATTGTAGACCCCCCCAGGGCCCACTGGATGGAACGGGGGAGAGTGTGGGCTATGATGTGGACCATTGACTACGGGGTGCAGTGATGTTCAGAGATGTACTTACTGGGTGCAATGGATGTCTCACGATGATGGGAGAGAGTGTTGCTGTGGGGGGAGTGGGGGGTGGGGGCGGTGGGGTTGATTGGGACCTCGTGTTTTTTGAATGTAATTCGTAAAAATAAATAATTTTAATTAAAAATACAATGGTGGGAAAACTCTATGATCACTTCAATAGCACTGAGAAGGCTTCTGATGAAATCTACCATGATTTCATAATAAAATTGCTCAGAAAAATAGGAATGAAAGGTAACAACCACAAGTAAATACAAAAAACTCACAGCTAACATCATAGTCAATGTGAGAAACAATGAAAGCTTGCAATGAAAGAATGAAACCTGAGGTCAGGAACAAGACAAGGATGACCACTGTTACCACTTCTATTCAAAATTAACTGGAAGTTCTAGCCAGGGTTATTAGGCAAAAAAAAGAGAGAGGCATTCAAATCAGAAATCAAAAACTACCACTATTCACAGATGGTATGATCATTCATATTGAAAATCGCAAAAAATTCACAAGAAATCTACTAGAGGAAATAAATTCAGAAGTTACAGGGTATAAGATAAACACTAAAAAAAAAAATCAGTTTTGTTCTTCCATACCAGGAAAAAACACTGTGATATGGATATTAAACATCAATTCCAGTAGCTGCAACACCTACTCTGCAGTTCATTGGCGTCACCGAGTATAACTAACAAGGAGGTTGGGAAGGACAACCACCATACCAAGGAACCGAGAGAGTCTACAACTGCAAGCAAGAGAGTCCCATCCATCAGCCATAAGGGATTGAAGCCTCCTCTCAATTAGAGGTGGAGTAGGTATCCCCATTCCAGAATCATCAGGATTGGGGAATAAAATATGGATGAGAGTGGACTTACTAATATTCTACTATGAACTTACTGGTATTCCAGCAATGGAAGAAATTATATCACTGATGTGGAGACAGTGGCTGCTGGAGGTGCTGAAGGCACAGAAAGGAAAAAGAGGTGTAATATGGGGGCATTTTTGAAACATGGAATTGTCTTCACTGACACTGCAAAAACAGATACAGGCCACTATATATCCTAAAGAATTGAGTGAGAGTGAGTAGGAAGAATGTAAACTATAATCCATGCTTCGTGGCAATGCTCCAAATGTGTTCATCAATTGCAATGAATGTACCATATTAATGAAAGAAGTTGTTAATATGGGGAAGGGTGGGAGGTGTGAAATGGGGCATTTGGAAATCCCTTATAGTTTCTGTGTAACATTTTCTGTAACCTAAGTACATTTGAAAAAATAAAAAAATCTTTAAAACATTCCATTCACTATAGCCTCTAAAAGAATAAAATACCTGATAATGAATTTAAATAAAGAGATGAATAACTACCAGGTCAGATGGCCCCTCTTTGGAAATGGTGTTTATGTGTGATGAATCTGGACTCAGATGGGATCTCTCTTCATGGGACTTTCATGCTAATGTGCTGGAGGTGCAGTTGGTGTTGGGGTTTGGGATATATTTGGGGGATTTGAATCTCTGGACTGACAGTGTGATGGCCAGGTCCTGAGCCTCAGCAGACTCCAGCACCTACAGTCTAATTCATTGGACTCACCACACTCAGCTAAGATGGAGTTGAAGAGGGACAACCACCACATCATGGAGCCTAGAGTGATTACAACTGAAAGTGGGAGGATTGCATCCAGCATCCATGTGGAATCTGAGCCTCCTCTTGACATAGAGGTGCAATGGACACAATCAATCCAGTGTCCACCAAGAAAAGGTGGCATTCGATTGGGAAAAGTGGACATGGTGGCTGATGGGTATGGGGAAAGGCGGGAGGAGATGAGAAGTGGAGGCATCTTTGGGACATGGAGCTGCCCTGGATGGTGCTTCAGGGGCAGTCACCAGACAGTGTAAATCCTCACAGGGCCCACTGGATGGAATGGGGGAGAGTATGGGCCATGATGTGGACCATTGACCATGAGATGCAGAGGTGCCCAGGGATGTGCTTACCAAGTGCAATGGATGTGTCATGATGATGGGAATGAGTGTTGCTGGGGGGGGGAGAGGTGGCATGGGGGTGGTGGGGTTGAATGGGACCTCATATATATATACATTTTTAATGTAATATTATTACAAAGTCAATAAAAAAATAAAAAATAAAAATAAAGAGATGAATGACCTGTACACTGAAAACTGCAAAGCACTTAATTAAATTTGACCTAAATTATGACCTAATTAATTTTAATTAACTAAAGATGATCTAAATAAATGGCAAGACATTGTGTCCTTGTTTCAGATTTAATATTGTTACAACATCAGTACTATATGAAGTGATCTGCAGTTTAAATGCAATACCCAAAATGGGGGGAAGGCAATATATTTACATGCTGGGTTTGGCTTTGAGACTGGCCACATCTGAGCAACACAGAGGCTCTCAGGAGATAACTCTTAGGCACCCTGCAGCTCTAGGCCTTGTTCTTATTTCAGGTGCACAGGCTCACAAGCATAATCATTAGTATCAAGGGCTCATTGTTGGATCTTCCTTCTTTTATGGTCTTTGCTATTGCACTTGGGGGATTGTTGCTGTTCCTTTAGGGACTGTGATAGAGCTCCCCTGGCTAGGAACTCAGCACTCCCTCAGTTGTTTTTAATTGTAACAACTATGAAAATATCCAAACATCTTTATGTACCCTGGATATATGGATATATGCCCTGTAGAACTCCTGGGAAACCATGTGTCCCCTGTCAATAACATCCCACACCAGCGTTCCTCCCCTGACATTGTTGAACCTCTCTGTGATCCAAAACTTCTTCAAAAATGAAGCCCTCTATTGCCAGGTTCCATTAGTAATAAAATGAAATATAGTGATGAGTTTAAAGGTTAGATATAGAATACATATTAATTTAGAAAAATTAAGGTAAAAATAAATTGGGGTACCAAAAAATTTAAAAATGCAAAAGCTTTATTTTTGATGTTTTGCCTTCCATCACTGCAATAAGTGTTGCCCTGTATGCAAACTGGCAAGGCAACTTCTTCCACCAAGGGATTACTACCAAGTACCAGCTGAAGATGTAACTAGAAAATGACCTTGAATAAAAGGGTCAACACAGACCAGCAGAATATCTTTCTACATATAATACCAGGAGATAAAAATGCTTTTTGACCTTGAATAAAAGGAGAAAAGGAAAGGACAAATGAGTTTATGTGGCTATGAGTCTCCAAAAAGAGCTGGGAGGTCATCAGAGTGGTCGCCCTTATGCAAACCTCAGCAGAGTCCCAGAGACAGATAAAGAAGATACAAACCCAGGTACTGGTTCTTCTGAGGGCTACAGGGACCAACAGTTTCTATGGTCATGGCAGATGGAGTTCAGTGCCATGTCAGTTGGCCCTACTTTGGAGTTTGTGTTTCTGTGTGATGGAGCTGGCCTCAGATCTGATCTTTGTCCACAAGCCTCCCCTGTTACTTTTACTGGATCTGTAGTTGGTGCTTGGGTTTAGTGTATACCCAGGGGACCTGAATCTCTGGGCTGACCATGTGATAGCCAGGCCCTGAGCCTCAACAGACTTGCAGCTCCTACACTCTGGTTTATTGGACTTACCCCACTCTGCTAACATGGAGGTGAAGAAGGTCAACCACCAAACCAGGGAGCCAAGAGTGCCTACAAGTGAAAGCAGATTTGCATCCAGCATCCATGTGGAATCTAGGCCCCCTCTTGATATAGATGTGGAGTGGACACAACCATTCTAAGGTCCACAGGATGGAGGAATAGAGTATGGATTAGAGTGGACTTACTGATGTTCTATTCATGAATGATTGTGATTAGTAATTGAAGAAAATGTGGCATTGGTGTGGAGAAAGTGGTCATGGTGGCTGCTGGGGACAGGGAGTGGGAGGAAGAGATGTGATGTGGGGGCATTTTCATGGGTTGGAGTTGTCCTGGGTGATGCTGCAGGGACAGTTACCAGTCATTGTATGTCCTCCCATGGCCTGCTGGGTGGACTGTGGGAGAGTGTAGGCTATGGTGTGGGTCATTGACCATGAGGTGCAGTGGTGCTCAGAGATGTATTCACCAAGTGCAATGAATGTCTCATGATGATGGAGGAGGTTGTTATGGGGGGGAAAGTGGGGTGAGGGGGATGGGGGTTTATAGGGACCTCGTATTTTTTTAATGTAACATTAAAAAAATTTTTAAAGACCAAAAAAATGAAAAAAATAATAAATGCAATACCTACCAAAATCTCTGCAACCTTTTTTTAGGAATGGAAAAAGGTGATCCTCAAATTCATATGGAATACCAAGGCACCAACTAGCCAAAACAATCTTTCAGAAGTCTCTAACTATATAATAAGCAAACACAACCAAGATATCCTCCCAAATTATACAACATAACATAAAAAGAAATGGAAAAATCTCATTTATTCTCCAGGGGAAAAAATCAGCCAATACAGTCCCAAATGAACCAGAGAAGGAATTATGCGTCAAAGCAGTCTCTGCTCAATAAGAAAGGTAAATCCTCTTGGAGTGAAAGAAAAGATAGTTCTCAACAAAGAAACATAAACAACAACAAAAATGTAAAAGGAAACTTTAGATCTATATATAAAATATCCAAAATTCAAGGACAACTAACAAGATGTGGCAAAGTAAGGAGGTCCTAGAGTCAGCTCCTGCTACAGGGCAGTTAGTAATCACATGGTGCTATCTAAAGCACCTGTTTGTGTGCTCCAGGAAGCCAGAAGAGCATCCTGCAACATCCTTGAAAGAATGGAAGGAAGGAGACTGCCCATCTGCAGAGAAGATTCAGAAGTAGAGCACCCCATGACCTGGAAGCTGGTGCCCATCATCCAATGGAGGCACAAGCCAGCTCAGGAGCTATTCTGCAGCTGGAATAGGAAGCTCCACTTTCCAAAAATGGGGAAGGAAAACGTAATTGGGCACCAACTTCAGCTACTGATGAGTAAATTGAGAGGGCAACAGTATATAATCCTAAGAACAGCTAAAGTTTGAACCTGACCAAGTCAGAAAGAGACAGGGAGTCGCCATCTTAACTCCATGCCGGGCACAAGGGGAAGCAGGACAGAATAAAAATCCCAGTGCTGGTAGGGACCAGCACCTTTCGATCCAGATCAGATTGCAGCTCTAGCATAGGACCCAGCCTCACCTCCAGCAGGGAGAAAGCTGGGGGACCTGCATTAGCCTCTGTGGGAAATTACCAGCCAAGTTGAGATGCCAGTGAATATCCTACTAAAGCAGCACAAGCTGCCCAAGAGCTATCCTCTGGCTAGAAATGGAAGCTCCTTTTTCCCAAAAACAGGGGAGGAAGAGAGTTGGCCATTGATTTCAGCTAATGATTAGTAAATTCAGTTTGCTAGAGTCTAACCCTAAGAACAGCTAAAGGATGAACCTGTCCAAGTCAGAAAGAGGTTGGTGGCCACCATTTTAACTCCACCCCCAGCAGAAGGGGAAGCCAGGCTGACCAAAAATCATGGTGAACATAGGGACCTGTTTCTTTCACCCAGATCAGCCTGCAGTCTTATCCTAGGCTTCAGCCCCACCTCTGGCAGGGAGGAACCTAGTGGGCCCTGCACCAGCCTATCCAGGTAACTGCAGGAACCTTTAGCTGACATGGGCTGAATAATCAGAAGTCTACCAGGACAACTGCAGTCATCTTGGACCTGCAATGCATAGATAGCTGCCCACACCTGCAGCGCTGTTCCTGCCCCAGGCAGGGGTGAAAGGGGCATGAAGCTTCAGCAGTCTCGCTGGGCAGCCACAGCCTAGGCCTGCATGACTTGAATTATTCCACAGAGCTATGATTCTGTCCCTACCCCTACAAAGAAGAAAGTTGAGAGAAGCTTCATAGGTCCCTGGGTAATGAGGGCAGCTTAATCCTCCACAGCTTAGAGCACCAACTATATCCTTGGTTCCTACTGCACAACCAGTAAAGGAGAAAGGGCAGAAAGCCATAAATTAAAGAGGAAAAACCACACCCAGAATAAATACTCTACTACACCAGATGCCAAGACAACAAAAAATTATAATCCACACCAAGGAACAGGAAGATATGGCCCAGTTAAAGGAACAAGATAATGTTCCAAGTAACAGAAAGGACTTGAGACAACTAATCATAGAAGTTCAAACAAATCTCCTTAATAAATTCAATGAGATGGCTAAAGAGATTAAGGATATTAAGAAGACATTGGAGGAGCACAAAGAACTTGAAAGTATACATAGCAAATTAGCAGATCTCAGAATTAAAGGTGCAATAAAAGAAATTTAAAAACATTGAAATCATATAAAGCAGATTTGAGGAGGCAGCAGAAAGGATTGGTAAGCTGAAAGAAATGGCCTCTGAAAGTGAACATACAAAAGAACAAATGAGGTATGGAAAAAATTGAACAAGGAATCAGGGAACTAAATGACAGCAAAAGATGTACAAACATACATGTCATGCGTGACCCAGAGAAGAAGAGAAGGGAAAAGGGGCAGAAGGAATATTTAAAGAAACAATGGTAGAAAATTTCCCAACCCTATTGAAGGGCATAGATATCCATGTCCAAGAAGCACAATGTACTCCCATCCAAAAAAATCTGAATCAACCAACTCTGACACACATATTAACCAGAATAGCTGATGCCAAAGACAAAGAGAATTTTGAGACCAACAAGAGAAAAGCAAAGCATTACATAAGGGATACCCAATAAGATTAAGTGCTGATTTCTCTTCAGAAACCAGGGAGGTAATAAAACCGTGGCCTGATATATTTAAGATACTATGAGAAAAACTTCCAGCCAAGGATCTTATATCCAGCAAGACTGTCTTTCAAAATTAAGGGTGAGATTAGAATATTCACAGATAAACAGAAACTGAGAAAATTTCTAACCAAGAGGCAAGATTTTCAAGACATGCTAAAGGTTATGCTAGACCCTGACAAGAAAAGACAGGAGAGAGGGGCCTGGAAGAGAGTCTAGAAATGAAGATTATGTCAATAAAATTAAAAGAGGAAAAGAAGGGTGAAAATAAAATATGGCAGATAAAACTCAAAAAGTCAAGAAAAAACTTAACCAATGATTTAAGGCACTTACAGTATTCATAAAACTGCAACTCAATGTTAAAAAAAATCAAAAAAGTTCTAAATAACTGGAAGAATATTCCATGCTCATGAATTGGAAGACTGAATATCATTCAGATGTCAATTCTACTCAAATTGATATACAGATTCAATGCAAGCCTGATGAAAATTCCACCAGAATTTTTTTTTTCAATTGAAAACACAATTATCAAACTTATTTGGAAGGGTAAGGGATCCTGAATAGCCAGAAACATCTTAAAAAGGAAAAGTGAACTCTCACCTCCAGACTTTAAATATTTCCTAGGTATAGTGGTTTAAAAAAAGCATGGTACTGCCATAAAGACAGACACATAGACCAATGGAATCAATTTGATGGTTCCGAAACAGACCCTCACATGTATGGTCAAGCCATTTTTGACTAGCCTGTCAATCCCACACAGCTCAGGCAGAATAGTCCATTCAACAAATGGTGCTGAAAGAACTTGATATCCATAGCCAAAAGAAGGAAATAGGACCCCTATCTCACATCTTATCCAAAAATTAACTCAAAATGGACCAAAAACCTAAAAATAAAAGCAAGAACCATAAAACTTCTAGAAAAAAATGGTAGGAAAGTATCTTCAAGATGTGGTGGTACATGGTGGATTCTTAAAGGAGATAAGAAGGACTGAGATGGACTACTGATGGTTAATGTACATAAGTTTTAATTAGCTTTGCTGTGAAAGTGTGGAAATGTATAGAGTGGATGGTAACACATAGTGAGTAAAAGCTAGTTTATAAATGGGGATGTGGTTGAAAATGGTAATCTAGATATGAAATGCCAATTGACAGAATGCTAAAGAATAATCTAGGAAATGAATAGCACAGTAAACCAAGAAGTAGATGAGAATTGTGTTTGATGGTACAGATGTAAGAGTGTCCTTCCTTAGCTAAAACAAATGTACATCACCACTGTAAGGTGGTGGGAATGTGGAGAAGTATGGGAAAAATACAACTGGAGTGACCTATGGACTCTGATTAGCAGTAATAATATAATATTGTTGCATCTATGCCAAAGATGTACTGTGTTGATAATGGGGCAGTATGGAAAATGTGTGCCAAATGTACACTATGGTCATGGTAACAATCAGATGATATTATCTTATCTGTAATAAATGTTCAGATAGAGGCATGTTGTTTGGGAATTCTGTACATGTGCATGATTGCTTTATAAGTTTACAACTTCTGCCATAAAAATATACTTAAAAAATAATAATAGGGTGGGTTGCAGGAAAAATACACCAAATGTAAGATAAGGACAATAAGATTTTGACAAAAATCTTTCATAATTTGTAAGAAACATCTCACAAAAATACAAGGTGTTGGTGGAGGTTTGATGTATGGGACCCCTGAATCATGTTACACATGTTTGCTTTCTAACTTCACAATTTTTACTATACTTATTATTTATGAATGATCATATATAAATGATATAAAGATAATAATAGGGTGGGTTGGGGGAAAATACTTTGGTTAGTAGCAATATTGTGACAATGCTCTTTAATCATAAATGTAAAATGTTTAACAATTCAAGGTATTGGTGATAGGGTGAGGTATGAGGGTCCTGTATGATGTTATATATATTTGTTTTGTAAATTCACAACTATTATTATACACTTCATGTTTATGTATGCTTATGTATGAGTGGTATACTTTAATAAATTAAAAAAAAATATTTTTTTAAAGCATGGGACCCACTGAGTCCATCACTCTCCTTTCTGAGGAACAGGATTGGAAGGAGACTATCTAGGGAGTCAGGCAAGCTAAAATTAGATTCAATTATAAAACAAAGTTGAAAAATTAGGTATTTTTTTTATCACCATTTTACAGATGAGGAATAGGTACAAAGATCTCAAAGTAGTTTTCCTGAAGTGACCCACCAAGTACATGTCAAGATCTAAGTACAGGGAAGTCTGACTTTAGGCTAAACCACTGTGGAAATGACTTCACAAGAGTCACAATTCCATCCAAGTTGGGCCACCCTCAAAGCCCATGGTGAGCCTCAACTACATTCAAGGGCTGCAAATATGATGGTCTGAAACCACCTACCCAACAAGGAGGGTCATCATAGAGATGGTGGAAAGAGCCACCATCTCCACCCTTTACACTTTATTAAATAAAGTGAGTGCATGGTGACTGTTTAGGTGACCCTGTGCTAGGCACAGGGCAGGTAGAGATGAATGTAAACCTTATGGGAGTGATTTACAATTCAGTGAGCAAGAGATAAAGAATCAGCAAATACAACTTGAAGAAGAGGGGTCAATGGTAGGATAACAGAGCAGGTAAGAAAGATTCTGTGAGTTGATGAAGTTCAACCTGCTGCCCACATAGGATGTCCCAGGTTTGGTTCCTGGTGCCTCCTAAAAACAAACAAGGAAAGAAATGAATAAACCAACTCAAAGGAGCCTATGTGGCTCAGTGGTTCAGTGCCAGCTTCCCACATACAAGGTCCCAGGTTCAGGTTCAATGCCCAGTCCTGGTACCTCAAAAAAAAAAAAAAAAGGTTACCTAAGTCAGAGAAGACAAGACTGGAGCTGGGGATCAAAGGAGGGGGAGGAAGCAGGCAAATGGTGAGGGGCTATTTCCACATCAAGGATATAGCCATGACAAGTGGAGAAGGAAGAAAGAGCTTGATCACTCAATTACCTCCAAGGGAGGTGGGCATGGCAAAAAAAAAAAAAAAACCATTAAAAATGTGCAAAGTATTTAAACAGACATTTCTACAAAGAAGATATACAAATGATAAGCATATGAAAAGATGCTCAAGTCCATTAGCCATTAGGGAAAGGCACATCAAAGCATGATGAGCTATCCTTCACACCCACTCAAAAGGCTATTATTTTTAAAATTGGAAAATGGCAAGTGCTGGTAAGGATGCATATAAATAGGAAACCTCATACACTGTTGGTAGGAATATAAAATAGTGTATTGGCTGTGGAAAACAGCTTGGCAGTAACTCAAAGTTAAACTAAAATTACCAAATGAACTGGCAATCCCACTTCTGCATATATATCCAAAAGAATTGAAAGCAAGGATTCAGACAGGTATTTGTAAGTCAATGTTCACAGCACAATAAAGAAAAGGTAGAAGCCAAATAACTACCAGCAGATGAATAGATAAACAAAATGTGGTGAATACATACGATGGAATATTATTCAGTTCTAAGAAAGAATGAAGTCCTGATGCATTCATCAACATGGATGAACCATAAGGACATTACATTCGGTAAAATAAGCCAGACACAAAAAGACAAATATTGTATGATCTCACTGATATGAACTAAGGATAAGAAGCAAACTCACAGATTTAGAATCTAGAATATAAGTTACCAAGGGATACAATGGGTTAGAGAATGGAAAACTGATACTTAAATTGTGCAGAATCTCTATTTAGGTTGATTATAAATGTTTGGGAATGGATAGTGGTGATGGCAGAACCTTACTGTAAATTACATGTTTGTGAATGTGGTTGAGAGAACTTGTTTAAGGTCATGTACGTTACTAGAAGGAAAGCTAGAAGCCTAAAGATGGGATTGTTTAACTAAGTGAATCTGTTATGGATGATGGACTGAGGTTAACAAATATACGATTGCTCTTTCATGAATTATAACAAATGGATGACACCATTACACATTGTTAATAATAGGAAGGTAGATGGAAAAAATACACCTAATGTAAACTAAGGATTATAGTTATCAGTAATATCTTATATTCTTTCATTAATCCTCACAAAGCTGACACACTAATGCAAAGAGTCAACAATAGAGGGATACATGGGAACATTGTATTTTTTACATGAATTTTCTGTAAACATAAAACTTCCCTCATTTTAAAAAATTGTAGTAATTTAAGAAAACATTATGCTATGTGAAAGAAACTACATGCAAAGTACCATATATTCTATGATTTCATTAATATAAAATGGAAAGATAAATTTATAGAGATGAAATTTATAGTGGCTATGTAGGGCTGGAGAATGATAGAGGGATTGAGAGGTGACTTCTAAGGAGTATAGGGCTTTCCTTCTAGGAGTAATGAAAATGTCCTGAACTTGATTGTGGTGAGGAATGCACACATCTGTAATTATACTAAAGTACACTTAGGATAGCTTATATGGTATGTAACTATATCTCAATAAAACTGCTTTTAAAACTTGGAGCACACATCGTGGAGGTTCTTGTAGTCCAGTGTAATAGTCTTGCATTTTACTGTAAGCTGGGAAGGCATGGGGGTTTCAGTAAAGAAAAACAAGGGCCAAGACTTGCCTGAGGTTTTAACAGGATCATTCTGGCTGCTAGGTAAGAATGCAGAGATACCCAGAGATGTACTTACCAAATGCAATGGATGTGTCATGATGATGGGAGTGAGTGTTGCTGGGGGGGGAGGGGGTGGTGGGGGTGGTGGGGTTGAATGGGACCTCATATTTTTTTAATGTAATATTTTTACAAAATCAAAAAAAAAAAAAAAAAGAATGGACCACAGTGGCAAGTAGGTCAAAGGTAGACCAGTTAGGGAGCTACCACAGTAGTCCAGGCAAGTGATATGGTGGATTAGACAGAGCAGCAGCAGTTAGGGGAACCAGGTGGTCGGGTTCCACACTTATTTGAAGTAGCTGTTGCTGGATTACTGTGGGGTAAGAAAGTGACACAATCCCAACTCTAAAAGACAGAGGAATGAACAAACAGGAGGAATGCACCTATGGATTAAGTAGACTATTATTATTCTAATAATGGAAGAACATAACATTGATATAAAGACAGTGGACACAAGAGGTTCTGAGGGGAGGGAGAGGGAAGAATAGGTATAATGCGGGGCATTTTTCAAACACTGGAATAATTTTGCATGATACTGCAATAACAGATACATGTCATTATACATTTTCTCAAAACTTATAAAAATGTGCTGTGCAAAGTGTGAAACAATGCAAACTATAGACCATGCTTAACAGCAATGCTTCAATATGTGCTCATCCCATGAAACAAATGAACCACACTAATGAAGGATAATGTATATGGGGAAAAGTGTGTTAGGGGGAGGGAGTAGGGTATATGGGAACCCCCTATATTTTTGATGGAACATCTATGGCAACTAAAGCTCCTTTAAAAATAATGAAAATAAAATTTTTTTAAATTGTGACATTGAAGCAGAAATATCAATGGAGTTGTGATGTTAGGCAAGAGAAAGACTGGGGTATCATCAAAACTAGCTGATATTTGAAAACATGGAAACAGATTCTGAAGAGAGAGTGCACTGAATGAGATCCATAAAAAATAAAAATGATACACAGCTCTTCACCAAATTTTAAAACTATAGATCTGAAAATAAGAAACTATAAAGGCAAACTATAGACAGAGAATAATATTTACAAACTTAACTATGACAAAGAAAGAACACATACCTAGACTATCTGAAACTGATATCTGGAACAGCTATCTACAATATTGGGAGTGGATGTGGCTCAAGCAGTTGAGCACTTGCTTCCCACAAGAGGTTCTGGATTCAGATCCAAGTACTTGCTAAAATAAACAAAAATAAAAAACAAGTAAACAAAAAAATTTCAGGGGAGCCCATGTGGCTTGGTGGTAGAGGTCTGGCTTCCCACTAATGAGGTCCTGGGTTCAACCCCTGTGCCAAATACCAAAAAAAAAAAAAAGCCCATAAAAACACAGATATCTAGAATAAATCAAAAGAATTTCCAAAATTCTCAAAATTCAACCATGAAAAAACAATCCTGGGAAGCGGCTGTGGCTCAATCACTTGGGCTCCTGTCTACCATATGGGAGGCCCTGGGTTCTCATCCCAGGGCCTCCTTGTGAAGGCAGGCTCACCCACAGGCTGCGGATCACTGCCCAGCCCACAGGCACTGCAGAGAGCCAACTCAGCCAGGTCATGCAACAATGGAGGAAGACAAGCAAAAAAACCCACAGAAGAGTGTGCAGAGAATGGACACAGCAAGCAAGCTGCAAGGGTGGAGGGGAAATTTAAAAATTAAAAAAAAAAACAATCCAATTAGAAAATGGGCATATATATGTGCAAACATTTCACTGTAGTAGATGAATGGATGGGAAATAAGTACAGGAAGAGATGCTGGATATAATTAGTCATTAGGGAAATGCAAACTATACCATTATGATATATAACTACACACTATTAAAACAACTAAAACATAAGGTGACAATACCAAATGCTGGTGAGAATGCAGAAAAACTGAATCACTCATACATTGCATAAGGGAATGTAAAATGGTACAGTCACTCTGAAAACTAGTTAGCAGTTTCTTATAAAACTAAACATAAACTTATCATACAGCCCAGCAAGTGCACTCCTGCACATTAATCACATAGAAATCAAAACATATGCCCAAACTAAAGCCTTAGTTTGTTGTTTGAAATGATCTAATCAAATGGATAAATCTCTAGCTAGGCTAAGCAAACATAAAATAGAGAAGATAAAAATTACCATTACCAGGAATGGAAGAGGGGTCATCACTACTGCTTCCACAGACAGTAAAAGGATAATCAAACAAGACTATGAACATCCTTAGGTCCAATAATTTTATAACTTAGATGTAATGACTCAAAAGTTCTTGGGAGGTGCAAATGATCAAAATGAACACAAGAATAGATCATCAGAATAGCCCTATAGCCATTAAAATTTTGAATCAATAATTAATAACATTCCAAAAAACAAAGGACCTGGCTCAGACAGTTCAAAAGCAAATTCTACCAAACATTTAAGGAAAAATGAAACCAATTCCCCACAATCTCTTTCAGGAACAATGCAAAGGGAACATTTCCTAACTCATGAGATGAGGCCAACATTACCCCAATGGCAAAACCAGAAAAAAATATTAAAAGAATGGAAAAACACATACCAATATTTCTCATGAATATAAAAACAAAATTTTGTCCCATTTCCTGGGATTTTCCAGCTGACTAGGCATCTCCTAGAAGGAAAATTCACATAACAGGACATATGTCAAATGCCTATAATGATCCCTTCCCAGAATCTTATTATTGTGTATTTTGTAGGAAAAACACTCATTTTAATAAAAATCAAATGTTGAAAAAGCTACACAATGAAAGGTAAGCCTCCCTCTCATTCAGCCCATTACCTCTGTTCTACCTCTGCTCAGACACCTAATTACCGATTTTACACACCTCCTTCCTGGATAGGCCATCCAGACACAAGTATATATGCCTGTGTCTCATTGCAAACCCTATGTTTTACAAGTTTTTTAAACTTAAATCATTCAGTCATTAAGTCAACCTTTCTTAAAGAAATGCCCAAAATAGACCTAATATTTTGACCATGTAACATAAAGTCACATCAGGATACTCTTAGTGAGAGGGGGTGACATGAAAAGGAAGGACAACAGACATAAACCAGAACTGCCCTCAACAAGGGGGAGCACACAGTCATCCTGGAGCTCATCCATCTGTTAAATGGCTCTGTGGAAACCCAGTTCATGGACTTTCTTTAACTGACAAATCAGTGATCTGGAGTCCCCAGGTCCACCCAGATGAATGCACTACTTCCTGCTCCGGCAGCAGGAGGTCCAGTATTAAAGGATGAGACTAAGCACAGGTCTACACCCTCCCCAGCGCAAAGGACTAACACCTCCTGCAAACATCCCCAGGGTACAGAGCTCAAGGCCGCCTAGCACCTGAGCAGCCACAGTCATCACCAAAGGCCGGGCTGAAGGAGCCTGGACACCCTGCCAAGGCCTGCAGCCTGGAGCTGAACATCATGGGAGGGAGGGCCGGGCAGCCTTCAGCACTGCCCGTGTACAGGCCCCACCCAGACCTCAGGGCCCACCAAAGGCCTCCAGACTGGGGATGGCCCCACCCACTTCCTGCTTCAGGCACCCAGGGTTCAGCTAGTGGATCATCGGAACCATTCCTCAACTTCTGAGTGTTTTTCTTCAATCTTTAACATTCTTCATTTAATATTTCAGCCCTTTCAGCTTTTCACTTTATCTACTTAAACATTATCTTGTCACCCTATTTCTTAGAGATTATACTTCAATTTTGAGCTGTATTTCCATTTTTCTTATTTCTTCTCATTCACTTTTTGAGTTTTTTTAAATTTATGATATCTTATCATGTATTATTTCATTTTCTTAATGCCTGTTCTCTACTTTTCAGAAAGTATACTTCAGTACATAATATAGATCATGACAAAGAGCTTTCATTCATTTGATGTGGATTACTCTGCACCTACTCCTTTTCTCCCTATATTACTTTGATACTTGAAAATAATAATGTTTTTTCTCTTGGTTTTCATATGATCAAAAAAATTATATAGACAGAAGTGAAACTGAAAATAGCTTTCTAACAATACAGGTCTGTTTCTCTTTCTACATGTTTTATGAAATATTTTTAAAATATGGAAGCTTTCTTCCTCATATTTTCAGATTCTATACTTCCACCACTCTTCCAAGAAGGGTCTTCACTCAGTTCATTACCTCTACTGCACCTTTTCTTGTCTATTTTCTTTCTCTACCTGACTACTGAATGTTCCTTTTACATGTACTCCTCTCTTAAGAAACATTACCACGTTGCCAAAATCTAGTCATTCTCTATACATGTCTACAGATTTTCAAAATCAATTATATATGAAAGTCTATATATATTCAAAAGCAATATGTATATGTTATTTAAATATGTTATACTGTATTTCATTTCTGAATTATCTTGTTTTTGTATATTTAATGCATCATATTCCTACAATCATTAGATTTTAGTTTCTTATACTTTATGACTACAGTTACTAATTTTCTATTTAGTTTTAAATCAATCTATTTTCATACATATTTGGTGTTAGCAATCATGGTTCATATTCAGCAAATTCTGAAATATTTTTATTGCTTTAGATTCATAATCCAATAGGTTCAGCACCATTTATATCTGGACTACAATATTACCACCATATGGCTTGATACCTATCATCAGACACACACATAGTCCTCAAGGATTCTGGCTAATACTTGTTCTTACTCTAGTTAAAGTACTGTTTTATAAATAACCTGAGGAAAGAAAAATTCATTTAATAGGGTTTATTGAATTTTTAAAATTTAAGAACACATCAAAATATTTCAGGCATAGCCTATCATGATCTTCTTATTAAACGCTGAACATATGGACATTAGCGAGAATTAAGGTCTTCAAAACCACAAAAATGTAGGTATCCAACAATTAACTCACATTCCAGGATTTCAAAAATGCACTCACAGGATGCCTGTAATCTGGAGACTTTCTGCTGCTCACTACGTGGATGGTCATTTGTGGATGTCATTCTACTCTGTTCACAGCTGCATTTTAAAAATCCACAGCTAACATCACACTCAAGAGTGAAATACTGAAACTCTTTCCCAAGAGTTCATGAACAAGATAAGTTAACTCACTTTCATCACTGCTTTTCAGCAATGTACTATAAGTTCTAGCCAGAGCAATTGGGTAAGAAAAAGAAATAAAGTCATCCATACTGGAATGGAAGAAGGAAAGCTATCCCTATAGATGACATACTCCTTTAACTACATAACTCCAAAGAAGCCACAACAATACTAATGCAACAATAAAGGCATTAAGCAAACTTGCATAGTAGGAGATAAAGGCACAAAAGTCAGTTTCATTTAAACAGCACAACAAAAAATAAGTCTATTCAATCAGCCGCTAACAAATAAAATAGCTAAGAATGAATTTAATGAAAGGATAAAACACATGAACACTAGCAAACAAACTGAATGAAACTAAAGAAGACCTAAACATATAGCAAGACATCCATTGTTCAATGATGATAAGACTGTATTGTTCTAATATCAATACTATCCACAGGGAACTACAGATTCAATATAATAGTTATAAAAATCCCAGCTGCCATTTTTGTTTACAGAAATGGAAAAACCGATTCTCTAATTTAAATGGCTTCAATAAGTATCTTTAATGAGAAAACAATCACCTTTCTCCCTTGTGAGACTGGGATAGATTAATTTATATGGTATGAGGTGGGCTTTCATTGAGATCTGGTTGACTTGGGTAGGAATATGTGGGATTCTCTGAGGGATATTGGGGTTCACAGAAATTTGAGTCCTAATTCTCCCTGTTAATGGAGGCTAATATTTTCCTGTAAATTTCATAGGGACACAGAGGCCAGGATGTGGAATATCTCTGAGTACAGAGCTGTGTCTCCATTGCCATATTTTCATTCAGGCTGGGTGAAGTTTTTAGTTCTCAGAAGGAAGTAGAGGACTCTGAAAACACAACAATTGACCAAGTCCCCTCCTCTTTATACCCTAAATCTCAGGATCTGCAGTGAGTTAAGCATGAGCAAGGGTATGAAAATTCACTCAACATCAGTAGTGACCAGTAAAATTAATAAGAAAACTAGAAGGTCTCACTGCTACATCTTTTTTTTTTTAAAGATTTATTTATTTATTTAATTCCCCCCTTCCCCCGGTTGTCTGTTCTCTGTGTCTGTTTGCTGCGTCTTGTTTCTTTGTCCGCTTCTGTTGTCGTCAGCGGCACGGGAAGTGTGGGCGGTGCCATTCCTGGGCAGGCTGCACTTTCTTTCACACTGGGCGAGTCTCCTTAGGGGCACACTCCTTGCGCGTGGGGCTCCCCTACACGGGGGACACCCCTGCGTGGCAGGGCACTCCTGGCGCGCATCAGCACTGCGCATGGGCCAGCTCCACACGGGTCAAGGAGGCCCGGGGTTTGAACCGCGGACCTCCCCTGTGGTAGATGGACACCTTAACCACTGGGCCAATTCCCTTTCCCATCACTGCTACATCTTCTGGAGTGCACATGATGTGGGAGAGGAAGGACTGAAATAGGAAGGTGCACACTCCAGGCTGCTGAGGGAGTTGTTAGATCTTTAATCAGGGAAACACCTGTTGTTGACCACCTCTAGAGTTCTCATATCATTCTACTTTTCAACTCCAGAATTTCTATTTCCACTAAATTTATACTTTCTAGCCCTTTATTGATATTCTCTACTTGGGGAGATATAATTCTCATGTTTTCCTTTCACTCACTGAGCAGATTAAAAATCTGTAGATGCACTAATCTGGAAAATGGTGTCGATGGAAGTGGGTACTGCTCATCTCTTTTGAAAAAAAAAATGGCAGAGAGGGGGCAGGGGCCTAACTTAAGTGAGCTGTTTTGGGAATCCAAGGAGCAAGAGGCAGCAGGAATCATTCAGGAGGGAGGTGGACAAAGAGATAAAGAGCCCAAGGCAAAACAATGAGGTGCTCACCCCTGTGGTTGGAAAAGGTGGTGGGCAAGCCCCACCCTGAAGGCAAATAGCCTCCATGGACCCCCTGGCCCTCAAAGGCCAGCTGAGGGGGAGGGAGCATTCCCTGGAAAGAAGCGGGTCTGCTGCAGGATGGGGAGTGGTTTCCCTTCTGTGGATTTGCAAACCTCAGCCCCCTTTGAATCTCAGGGAGGACATCGGCTAGCACTGAGGTGGCCTCGGGGAGAGCGGAGAGGGAATCTGCTCAGGCAGGCTGCCACACCCAGCCACCCTGGGAGAGAGGAACTTGATCAAGGAGGGGGAGGGATGGGCACCCAACTAGCCCAGCCCCTGAAAGCTGTTAGAAAGTCCAACTCTTAAGGGAAACAGGGCCAGGAAGAGCCAGACAGGCTTCCAAAAGCCTGTTTAGCTCATAGAGCTCCTGCAGCACAAGAGGGAAGCCCCTGCATTGCACGTAGGTGCCTGGTTGGAGCCCTGGTACCTCCTGAGTGAAGGGATCCAGAGAGAGTAGGCACACAGTGAGCACCTCATGATAGGGACATAAGGCTGAGATTCTATTGTTTTTTTAATGGTTTCTTGGATTTTTTTCTTTTTCCTTTATTTCACTTGGTAAAACTGGATGCATCACCTGTGGAAGGCAGGCTGTAGGTGACTGACTGATGAACACCAGCAGCCTATGAGGTCTCTGGGGGCCTAAGAAGGAAGGCTGCTCTTCCAGGGTGGCTTCTTTGTTACTCTTTTGTTTTCTTTGCTCTTTGTTCCTTTTTCTAAACTTATTTTTCAACCTATTTTACTTCTCTTCCTTTTGTTTTTCTGCCTTCTGACTTCTGTTGCTTTTCTTTCATTCTACCAGTTCTTCTTTGGTCTTCATTTTTTCATTTTATCTCTTTTCTTCTATGGTCTTCTGATGTGCTTGGCATTTTAATTCATTCTATTTTTTTTTCTATTTTCATTCTTGTTTAATTTTTTCTATTCCAACTCTTTTTATTCTTATTCCTTTGTATTTTTTATGGTTTTTTACTTATATTCCTTAGTTTCCTAGCTCTTATGCAGTTCCTCTTTACATTTTTTGCATTATTATTACTATTATTCTTATCTCTTTCCTTTCCTATGGGTCTAGCATTTTTTCCCCCCAAGGGAATAGAGACAACTGGGAGGATATTCTAGAGGACCAAACATCAAAAAACAACTTTTTTAAAAAAGATTTATTTTTTTCTCTCCCCTCCCCACCCCCCATTTGTTTTCTGTGTCCATTCACTGTGGTTCTTCTGTGACCTCTTCTATTATTAGCAGCAACACCAGAAATCTGTTTCTTTTTTATTACATCATCTTGTTGTGTCAGCTCTCCGTGTGTGCAGCACCATTCCTGGGCAGGCTGCACTTTCTTTCATGCTGGGTGGCTCTCCTTATGGGGTGCACTCCCTCCACGTGGGGCTCCCCTACTTAGGGAACACCCCTACATTGCACAGCACTCCCTATGTGCATCAGCACTGGGCATGGTCCAGATCCACATGGGGCAAGGAGGCCTGGGGTTTGAACAGTGGACCTCCCTTGTGATAGGTGGATGCCCTATTCATTGGGCCAAGCCCACTTCCCCCAAAAAAACAACCTTGAGGACTGCCAGGAAAAGGGATGAAGAAGGTAGGTAGAGACTTACATGCCTACAAAAAAAAAGCACCCAGAAGGCAGGTACCTATCTAAAGGAGGTGCTCTAGATATTTATAGAACAGGAAGGTGCTCTGAGTCATCTGGAAGGTACTGGAAAGATAAAGAAGATAACCAGGAGTTGCTCACCCCTGTGGCTGGAAATTGCACATGTACCCCACAATCCCAGCAAGTAGCCACATGGCTCCTGGCTTGCTGCTGCCAAGGGACTGGGAAGGTGTGTTCCCTGGGAGGAAGAGGGGTCTGGCAGATGCTGCACAGTGGTTTCTTTGTGGTGAGTTTGGCCAGCTCAGGTCCCTTTGAATCTTGGAAGTGACCCAGACCTGCCTGGGAGAGGGGAGGTGGGATCCCCTCAGGCAGGTTGTCACACCCAGATGCCCTCCTGAGGAGAGAAAGCCATTAGACTAGAGAGGGGCTGGGCACAACCACCTCATCAGCAGGACTCTAGCAAGTACAGAAGTCTACAAACACCTGGGAAAGGTGGCACCTAGCTCTCTAAAGACCCATTAACTTAAGGAGACAATTTAGCTCAGTGGAGGGAGTCCTGCCTTGCATGTATGAGGCCCCTGGTCTAAGGTGTGACCCAACTGGTTATCAGGCATCAGTTAGTAGTTTACAACAAGGAATATATTGGCACTCTTTCTGATTTAAGTTCTCTTGGACCTGTTATTTCTTTGCTTTAAAAAAGTCCCCCTTCTTTATTTTAACTTTTTAAATTTTAATCACTAAAACTGGGTCCATCACCTGCCTGCAGAAGGTAGGCTGCAGGGTGAATGATGAACACCAGCAGCCTGAGAAGCTCCTTAGGGGCCTAAAGAGAAGGCTGTCTTTCCTCAGTTGTTTTGTTGTTGTTGCTGCTGCTGTTTCATTTCTTTTGTGGTGTTCCCCTCTCTTTGTCCCCCCAATTTTACTTTTACTGATTTTTTTCTGCCTACATAATTTCTTTTCTTTCCTTCATTTATCTATCTTCTGTTTTCTGTTCTTTTTCATGCACCTTGCCTATTTTCCTTGGTCTTCAATTTTTAAAAAAATTTTATTTCTCTTTCACACTGTTTTTCCGTTTTCTTTCCTTATTTTTTTTTTTAAATTTTGCTTTCCTTTTCACCTATCTACTCATCATTCCAGGCTTTTAATTCATTACTTTTATCTATTTTTTCTCATTTCATTTTTTTATTCCACTTTTTAAAACTTATTCCACTGTCCTTAAGATTTTTTACTCATGTGGAGTATTTATTTTCCTAGGTCTTATTATTATTACTGCTATAATTATACAATAAGAGGAATGAAGTGTCAAAGTGAAAACTTACAACATGCAAAAACAATAACAAAATAAAACACTAGAGCAAAAAGAGAAGCTAATCAACTGAATAAACCCATCAAGATAAACAAATGCCTAGACACCAACAAAAAATTATGACCCATACTAAGAAACAGGAAGACATGGCCCAGGATAATGAATAAATTGGAAAAAAAGGAGGAAATACAGAACATGAAACTAATCAAAGATGTCCAAATATCATGAGTCAACTTAATGAAGTGAAGGAAGAGATTGAGGATATTAAAAATAAACAGGGGGAAGCAGATTTGGCTCAACAGATACAGCATCTGCCTACCACATGGGGGGGTCCAAATTTCAAACCCAGGGCCTCCTGACCCATGGGATGAGCTGGCCCATGCGCAGTGCTGATGTATGCAATAAGTGCCATGCCACACAGGGGTGTCCCCTGCATAGGGAAGCCCCATGCACAAGGAGTGTGCCCCACAAGGAGAGTTACCCAGGGCAAAAAAGTGCAGCATGCCCAGGATGGCACCACATACACAGAGAGGTGATGCAACAAAAAGACACAGATTGCCGGTGCCACTGACAAGAATACAAGTGGACACAGAAGAACACAAAGCAAATAGACACAGAGAGGAGACAACTGGGGGGAGGGAAGGGGAGAAAAATAAATAAAAAATAAATCTTAAAAAAAGACACTGGGAGAACATACTGAATAAATTGAAAACATACATACATAAAAAGACAATGGATATGATGGTGATTAATGGCACAATGCAGGAAATCAAAAATACACTGAAAGCACAAAACAGCAGATGTGAACAAACAGAGGAAAGAATCAATGATGAGGAAGGCAGTACATCTGAAATCAGACAGCAAAACAGAAGGATGAAAAGACAGAAAAAATCCAGCTGGAACTTAAGGATTTGAATTGCAGAAACATATGCACTGTAGGCATCCCATAGGGAAAAGAGAAGGAAAAGGGGACAGAAGGAATGCTGGAGGAAATGATGGCTGAAAAATTCCCAACCCTACTGAGGGAAAGGGATGTACATGTCCAGGAAGTACAGCACAACCCAAAAAGTATAAATCCCAATGCATCTACCCAAGACATATATTTGTCAAATTGTCCAATGCTCATGACAAAGAGAGAATACTGAAAGTAGCAAGAGAAAAGAGATCCATCACATACAAGGGAAGCTCAAAAAGATTAAGTGCCGATTTCCCATCTGAAAGCATACAGGCAAGAAGGCAGTGGTATGACAGAGTTAAGGTGCTAAAAGAAAAAAACTTCCTGCCAAAAATTCTCTATCCAGAAAATCTGGCATTCAAAAAATGAAGACTTCAATATATTAACAGATAATGAGAAATTAACAGCATTTGTCAATAAGAAACCTGCCATTCAAGAAATACTAAATGGAGGGAAGTGGACTTGGCCTAGGGGATAAGGTGTCTGTCTACCACATGGGAGGTCCATGGTTCAAACCCCGGGTCTCCTTGACCTGTGTGGAGCTGACCCACATGCAGTGCTGATGTGCACAAGGAGTGCTGTGCCACACAGGGGTGCCCCCCACATAGGGGAGTCCCAGGCACAAGGAGTGCACCCATAAGGAGAGCCACCCAGTGCAAAAGAAAGTGCAGCCTGCCCAAGAATGGTGCCACACACAGGGAGAGTCGACACAAGATGATGCAATGAAAAGAAACACAGATTCCCATGCCACTGACAACAACAGAAGCAGACAAAGAAGAACACACAGCAAATGGACACAGAGAGTAGACAATGGGGGGATTGGGGGGAAAGGGGAGAGAAAGAAAATAAAAAATTAATCTTTAAAAAGAAAGAAATACTAAAGGGAGTTCTTTAGGATGAAAGGGGAAAAAAGGAGAGAGGTGGAGGAGAATGTAAGAATAAAAAGATAAGAAGTGAAATAAAAACAACATATGGCATATATAAGTCTAAAAAAAAAATGGCTAATATAAGTAATTCCCTGACAGTAATAACATTGAATGTTACAGGCTTAAACTCTTCAGTCAAGACACACAGATTGGCAGAATGGATAAGGAAATATGAACCATCCATACGCTGCCTACAATAAACTCATCAAGGACCCAGGGATGCAAGAAGACAGAAAGTGAAAGGATGGAAAACAATTTTACATGCAAACAATAATCAGAAGAGGGTGAGAGTAGCTATACTAAAAACACACAAAATAAACTTTAAATGCAAAACTATCATGAGACAAAAAAATGACACTATATATTGAAAAAAGGAGAAATCTATCGAGAAGAAAGACCAATCATAAATATTTATGCACCAAACCAGGGAATCTCAAAATACATGAGACAGACAAGGGAAATAACTAAGTGGGGATATACATGCCTCTATAATTACTCTGGGGAATTTTAATACACCATTATCACCATTAGGCAGAATATCTCAATGAGAATCAATAAAGAAGCAAAGACCCTAAATAATACATTAGAGGACCTGGACCTAATTGACATACACATAATAATATACTCAAATACTGTGCAATACACAATCTTTCTGAGAGCACATGGATCATTCTCCAGGATAGACCATATGCTAGGCCACAGAACAGCTCTCAATGAATTTGGAAAGACTGAAATTACACAAAGTAACTTATCTGATCACAAAGGCCTAAAGCTGGAAATCAGCAAGGGGCAGAGAAGCAGATTAGGCACAAAGACATAGAAGTTAAACAATATACTCTTAGACAATCAGTGGGTCAAAGAGAAATTTGCAAAGAAATCAGTAACTACCTTGAAATGAATGAAAAAATAACACAACATAGCATAACCTATGGGATGCAGCAGAGCTGTACTGAGAGGAAAATTCACAGCCATAAATGCTGATCTTTTTTTTTTTTTTTTTTTTTTAAAAAGAACTGCTGATTATCACCAGGTGACCCTATTTCTTTTTTTCTTTTTTTTTTTTTTTTTAAAGATTTATTTATTTATTTAATTTCCCCCCCTCCCCTGGTTGTCTGTTCTTGGTGTCTTTTTGCTGCGTCTTGTTTCTTTGTCCGCTTCTGTTGTCGTCAGCGGCACGGGAAGTGTGGGCGGCGCCATTCCTGGGCAGGCTGCTCTTTCTTTTCACGCTGGGCGGCTTTCCTCACGGGCACACTCCTTGCGCGTGGGGCTCCCCCACGCGGGGGACACCCTTGCGTGGCACGGCACTCCTTGCGCGCATCAGCACTGCGCATGGCCAGCTCCACACGGGTCAAGGAGGCCCGGGGTTTGAACCGCGGACCTCCCATATGGTAGACGGACGCCCTAACCACTGGGCCAAAGTCCGTTTCCCAAATGCTGATCTTAAAAAGAAGAAAGTGCTAAAATCAAAGACCTAACTGCACACCTGGAGGAACTAGAAAAAGAACAACAAGCTAACCCCAAAGGAAGTACAATGGAGGAAATAGCAAAGATTAGTGCAGAACTAAATGAAATTGAAAATTAGAAAGGACTAGAAAAAATAAAACCAAAAGCTGGTTCTTAGAGATCAATAAAATTGACAAACCCTTAGCTACACTAATAAAGAAAAAAAAAAAGGAAGATGCAAATACATAAAATAAGAAATGAGGAAAGGGAAATCACCACTGACCCCACAGAAATAAAGTGTATCATAAGAGAATACTTTGAAAAATTATATGCCAAAAAGAATAATTTAGAGGAAATGAGCAAATTCCTAGAAACACACAAGTAGCCTACACTGGTGAAAGAAGAAAAATGAATGCAATAGACCAATCACAGGTAAAGAAATAGAATCAGTCATCAAAAACCTCCCAACTAAGAAGAGCCCAGGAGCAGTTTCACATGTGAATTCTACCAAATATTCCAGAAAGAACACCAATCCTGCTTAAACTCTTCCAAAAAACAGAAGTAGAAGGAACATCGCCTACCTCAGTCCAGGATGCCAACATTACCCTAATACCAAACCCAAAGATGATACAAGAAAGGAAAATTACAGACCAATCTTTAATAAACCAGATGCTAAAATCCTTAACAAAATACTTGCTAATCATATTGAACAACACATCAAGCAAATTATACACCATGACTAAATGGGTTTCATCCTGGGTATGCAATGAGCATTAAACATATGAAAATCAATCAATAAAATATACCACCTAAAGAGATCAAAGGAAAAAAAACACATGATCAAATAATCATCTCTACAGATGCAGGAAAAGCATTTGACAAAACACACCCTTTCCTGATTAAAACACTCCAAAAGATAGGAATAGAAGGAAACTTCCTCAACATAATATAAGGTATTTATGAAAAACCCACAGCTACATCATAGACAATCATGAACTCCTAAAAGGTTTCCATCTAAGATTGGATACAAGAGAAGGATGTCCACTGTCACTGCTCTTATTTAACATTGTGTTATAAGTACTTGCATGAGCACTGAGGCCAGAACAAGATTTAAAAGTCATCAAAATTGGAAAGGAAGAAGTAAAAAGGGGCAGCCGACTTGGCCCAGTGGTTAGGGCATCCATCTACCACATAGGAGGTCCGAGGTTCAAACCCCGGGCCTCCTTGACCCATGTGGAGCTGGCCCATGCACAGTGCTGATGCGTGCAAGAAGTGCCATGCCACGGAGGGGTGTCCCAGTGTAGGGAAGCCCCACGTGCAAGGAGTATGCCCCACAAGGAGAGCCACCCAGCATGAAAGAAAGTGCAGCCTGCCCAGGAATGGTGCCACACACATGGAGAGCTGACACAAGATGACACAACAAAAAGAAACACAGATTCCCATGCCATTGACAACAACAGAAGCAGACAAAGAAGATGATGCAGCAAATAGACACAGAGAACAGACAACGGGGTTGGGGGGGAAGGGGAGAGAAATAAATATATATATATATATTTAAAGTAAAAGTTTCACTATGAAAAAAAAAAAACGTTTCACTATGTACAGACAACATGATCCTATACATAGAAAGCCCTCAGAAACAAAGCTGATAAATGAGTTCAGTAAAGTCAAAGGTTATAAGAATAATGCAAAAAAAATAAGTAGCAGTCCTCTACACCAATAATGAGCAATCTGATGAGGAAATCAAGAAAAAAAAATACCATTTACAATAGAAACTTAAAAAAATCAAATATCTAGATATAATTTAACTAAAGAAGTAAATGACTTGTACATAGACAACTACAAAGAACTGTTAAAGAAAATCAAAGAAGACTTAAATAAAAGGAAGAATATTCCCTGCTCATGAATAAGACTAAATATCACTGAGATGTCTGTCCTACCCAAACTAATCTACAGATTTAATGCAATCCCAATAAAAATCAACACAGTGTTTTTTAATGAATTGGAAAGACTTACTATGAAATTTATTTGGAAGGGCAAGAGTCCCTGAATATTAAAAGACATATTGACAAAGTAAAATGAAATTGGAGGAATCACACTACCTGACTTTAAAGCATACTACAAAGCTACAGTGGTCAAAACTGCATGGTACTGGCACAGGAACAGACAATAACTAATGGAACTGAACTGAGAGTTCTGATATAGATCATGGCATATACAGTCACTGGATCCTCAGCAAAGCCACCAAGCCCACTCAACTGGGAGAGAATGGCCTCTTCAACAAATGGTGCTTGGACACTGGATATGAATATCCAAAAGAATATCCATCTCACACCTTATACAAAAACTAACTAAAGATGGATCAAAGATCTAATTATAAAAGCCACCAAGACCATTCAACTAGAAGAGAATGGCCTCTTCAACAAATGGTGCTTGGACACTGGATATGAATATCCAAAAGAATATCCATCTCACACCTTATCAAAAACTAACTAAAGATGAATCAAAGATCTAATTATAAGAGCCAAGGCCATAAAGACCTTGGAAGGTAAGTAGGGAAGTGTCTATAAGACCTTGTAATAGGAAATGTCTTCATGAACTTCAAACCCAAAGCATGAGAAGCAAAAGAAAAAAAATAGATAAATGGGACCTCCTCAAAATTAAAACCATTTGTACCAGAAAGGAGTTTGTGATGAAAGTGAAAAGACAACCTCAACAATGGTAGAAAGTATTTGGTAACCAAATATCTGATAGGAGCCTAATATCCAGCATATGTAAAGAAATCCTATTTCTCAAAAGTAAAAAGACCAACAACCAATTTTAAAAATGTACGAGTGGGAAACGGACTTTGGCCCAGTGGTTAGGGTGTCCGTCTACCACATGGGAGGTCCGCGGTTCAAGCCCTGGGCCTCCTTGACCCGTGTGGAGCTGGCCCAAGCACAGTGCTGATGCACACAAGGAGTGCCGTGCTACACAGGGGTGTCCCCCGTGTAGGGGAGCCCCCCGCGCAAGGAGTGCACCCATAAGGAGAGCCACCCAGCACGAAGAAGGGAGCAGCCTGCCGAGGAATGGCGCCGCCCACACTTCCTATGCCGCTGATGACAACAGAAGCGGACAAAGAAACAAGACGCAGCAAAAAGACACAGAAAACAGACAACCGGGGTAGGGGAGGGGAATTAAATAAATAAATAAATAAATAAATAAATCTTTAAAAAAATGTACAAGTGATTTGAACAGACACTTCTCCAAAGAAGCAATACAAAAGGCTAAAAAGCATATGAAAAGATGCTCAACATCACTAGCTATTAGGGAAATGCAAATCAAAACTACAACGAGACACCATCTTACTTCCATCAGACTGGTGGACATTAGAGAATCAGAGGACTAAGGTGTTGGAGAGGATGCAGAGTAATGGATGCCCTCATCTACTGCTGGTGGGAATATAGAATGGCCCAGCCATTTTGGATGACAGTTTGGGATTTCCTCAAAAAACTAACTGTAGTTCTGTTATAAGACCCATCAATTCCACTGCTGGGTATATATCCAGAAGAACTGAAAACAAAAGACAAGAATGGAATATGCACAACAATGTTCATAGCAGCATTATTCACTATTGCCAAAACTGGAAAATTAACCCAAATGCCCATTAAGAGATGAATGGATAATCAAAATGTAGTCTATACATACAATGGAATATTATTCAACTGTAAGAAGGAATACAGTACAACACATGGGATAACACGAATGAATCTGAAGGGCCTTATGTTGAATGAAGCAAGCCAGGCATTGAAGGACAAATATTACATGACCTCTTTGATAAGAATTAAGTTAAGTGAGCCAACTCAGGGAGCTAGAGTCTGGAAGATAGGTTTACAGGAAATAGAAAGTGAGAAGAAGATTGTGACCCAATGCCCACAGGGGTGAAATCTATGATAAGGTGTGAGTAGTTGTGCAGTAAAGGGATATGACAAGGGTGTAGGGATACTATTGGGTTGGGTGGTACAAGCTTAACAGGGAGCTAGGGTAGGGAGGATGGGTTGGATGGTCCATGAAAATGGGGGAAGGGTTGGGGAAGGTAGCAGGTGAACGCTGGGGATTGGCAGGTATGTGGTTGAAACTACAATCCTGAGAAAATTGTTTTGGCAATATGACAAGGAAGGGCTACTGGTTTAGGGTGCTGGATGGAGGTACATTTGGGACAGGGCACACCTGAGTAGTCTTCTAGAGAAGGTGCAAGTGATGCTTTTGTCATAGTGTGTTGGATCAGTGGAGGGAGACCCACATAATGAGTGGAAAGGAGTTAAACTCCCATACTGGGGAGTCTTGATATGTTCTCAAACACAGGGGAAGGTGTCTCTGGAGAGTATGGGTGGTTCCCAATAGGGGAGGACAGACGACTGTGTCAAGCCATCAGCATTGTTGCAAGAATTACAAATCTTGTCCTTCAAGGAGTGAAGCCTTGTGGGCACAGTGGGTCCTAAGGGGAGGGAGAGGGAGGAAAGGGATCAATGGAAGAGTAGGTATTTAGGGGGCAAAGGAAGTGTTCTGTATGATCTTGCGATGATGGATATAGGTCAAGTTAAATTTTATCAAAAATGCATAAAGGTATATGGTCTAAAATGTAAACCATAATAGAAACCACTGACCATAGTTTGCAGCTATGTTTTAATATTTGTACATCAGTTGCAACAAATGTACCATCCATATGTAAAAAAGGTTCTTAAAAAGGAAAGGTGAAAAAGGGGGGAATGTTGGGTATATGGGAGTCCCCTATATTCTGTATGACTTTACTGTGACCTAACACTTCTTTGAAGACAAAATGAAAAAGGTAAAATACTGGGGAAGTAATGGAAGAAAATGTAACTGTACATACAGGACAACATATATTACAGTGATGAAAGGCAAAACTTAATTTTTTAACTATTTTTCATTTTTTAAATACCCCTTTTTAATCCTATTTTAGTTTTTGTTTTCTTAAATTATTATGTATTTTATTTCTGATGTTTAAACCTTTCGTTATTATTTCATTTTCCTATAGCGAATTTGAAAATATTCTTGGCTTCATTTTTTAAGAAGTTTTAGATCACAAAAGGGTTACAAAAGGGTTAGGAGAGGACCATTGGTGTGGGGTGTCTGTGATGGGGGAGACATGGGAGGAAGTTCATGTGGGGATATAAACAAGGTATATAAATATGTTCAAATGTTCATGGGGCATTGCCACAGTGGGTAGAGATTCACACAATAACTGAAAGAATATTGAAGTCCTATATTCGGGAGCTCTGCCACATTCTCTAATGCTACAGCAACAATCCCCCAAGGACCAAGGACTAGTGAAAAAGGATGGCCCATTGATATACCCTTGAGATTGATGACTATGCTTATGTACTTTTTGCTCTTAAATTTGTAACTTAGCCTAGTGATGTAGGATACCTAAGAGTTATTTCTTGAGAGCCTCCATGTTACTCAAATGTGGCCTCTCCCTAAGCCAAACTCAGCATATAAATGCATTACTTTCTCCCCCAATGTGGGACATGACTCCCAGGAATGAGACTGGACACTGAACTAAAGAAGGGGAAAGGTAAAGATACGTGACTTTATATGGCTAAGAGACTTCAAAGTAAGCCAGGAGGCCATCAGAGATTTACACTTAAAATGTCTCTGCATAGCCAGGTCCTGAGCCTCAACAGACTCCAGCACCTACAATCTGATCTATTGGACTTACCACACTCAGCTAAGATGGAGTTGAAGAAGGACAACCACCACACCATGGAGCCTAGAGTGATTACAACTGAAAATGGGAGGATTGCATCCAGCATCCAGGTGGAATCTGACCCTCCTCTTGACATAGAGATGCAATGGACACAACCAATCCAATGTCCACATAGAAGAGGTGGCATTGGATTGGGAAAAGTGGACATAATGGACAAAGGGTATGGGGAAAGGCAGGAAGAGATGAGAGGTGGAGGCATCTTCGGGACATGGAGCTGCCCTGGATGGTGCTTCAGAGGTAATCACCGGACATTGTAAATCCTCACAGGGCCCACTTGATGGAATAGAGGAGAGTATGGGCCATGATGTGAACCAATGTATATGAGGTGCAGAGGTGCCCAAAGATGTACTTACCAAATCCAATGGATGTGTCATGATGATGGGAACGAGTGTTGTTGGGGGGGGGAGAGGGGGGGTGGGGGGGTGGGGTTGAATGGGACCTCACATATATATTTTTAATGTAATATTATTACAAAGTCAATAAAAAATAAAAAAATTAAAAAAAATAAAATAAAATAAAATAAAATAAAATAAAATGTCTCTGCAGGATGTCATAGACTGCCAAAGCAGATGCTACCACAAATAGTGGGACACTTGAGGGATCCAGAGATACCCAGCTCATATGTTCAGGGCAGATAGCTCCAGAGATCGATGCCTGGCCACTGGGTCCTCCTTTGGAGTTTGTGCTCCCGAGTGTGACAGAGTTGGACTCAAATGTGACTTCTCTACACATGCCTCTTCTATCTCTTTTATTTGAACCTATAGTTGATGCTGGAATTGGTAGGTATACATCCAAAAGACTTGAATTTCTGGATGGTTCATGTGTCAGCTGGGCCCTGAGTCTCAGTGGAGGTGTAACACCTACTCTCCAGTTCATTGGCCTCACCCAGGACAACTAACAAGGAGGTGAGGATGGACAACCACCATACCAAGGAACTGAGAAAGTCAACAACTGCAAGCAAGAAAGTCTCATTTATTAGCCAAATGAGTTCAAAGTCACCTCTCAGGTAGAGTAGGCATCACCATTACAGAATCCTCAGGATTGGGAAATAAAATATAGATTAGTGTGGACTTACTGGTGTTCTACTATAGACTTACTGTGGTTCTATCAATGGAAAAACTATTCATCGATGTGGAGACAATGGCCACTGGTGGTGCTGAAGTCAGGGAGAGGGAAAAAGAGGTATAATATAGGGGCATTTTCAGGGCTTGGAATAGACCTGAATGATATTGCAATGACAGATACAGGCTATAGCGTTTTGATATTATGGATGAATTCCAAAAAGAAATATTGGATTATGTATGTAAACTGATCTTTTTGGGGGCAGGCATATTAAATTATGTTGGATTCATAGGTTTACTTGATTAGGTAATTATGTTAATCACTTGTGACAGAAGGGCATTGAGTCCCCACCCTTTGATGAGCAGGGACACACAGATAAAAGGCAAGGCAAAGGACAGAGTTAAGGGTTCTTAATATTGGAGTTTTGATGTTGGAGTTTGATGCTGAAGCTGGAGTCCTGGGAAGCAAGGAACCCTGAACCCAGAGAGAAGCAATATCCTGGAAGGGAAGAAACACAGGAAGCCTGAACCCTTGCAGATGTCAGCAGCCATCATGCTCCAACATGTGAAAATAGACTTTGGTGAGGGAAGTAACTTATGCTTTATGGTCTGCTATCTATAAGCTCCTACCCCAAATAAATACCCTTTGTTAAAAAAACAATTTCTGGTATTATACATCAGTACCCCTTTGCCTGATTAATACACAGGCCATTATATATTCTGCCATAACCTACAGAATTGAGTGTGAGAGAGTGTAAACTACAATGTAAACTATAACCCATGCTTAGCTGCAATGCTTCAAAATCTGTTCATCAATTGTAATGAATGTAGCACACTAGTGCAAGAAGTTGGTAATGTTGGGAACAGTCGGAGGTGTACGGAGTAGGGCATATGGGAATCTCTCATATTTTTTAATGTAACATTTTATGTAATCTAAGGATCTTTTAAAAATAAATTTTAAAAGGACACAAAGGCCTCTGAGCTGACTACAAAGGGGTATCCAGGGATCTACAATCCCCAGAAAGGGGAGAGAGAGGGACACTGCTTAGCTGATAGCTTCTGACCCACAGTTCTGGTCTACTGTGTCCTACCAGCCCTTCTAGGCTGAGTGGGACCACACTGTTGTCTACCTTAGGACACTAAACAGGACTGGAGAAATCCAACATTCTCAATCTCCCTCTCTTATAGCTGGCACTGACTGTTGAGGATGCACCTTCCCAGAAAACAGGGAAGAGAGGGACAAGATCTAAGGCTAACTCAGGTTTTGACCCACAAATTTGGTCTGTTGTGTCCCATAGGCCCTTCCAGGCCAGGGAGGCCTTGCTATTGTTTGCCTTAGGAGGCTGCAAGGGAGTAAAGAAACCTGACCCTCTCAATTTCCTCTATGAAGGGGGACTGATTGTTGAAGATGCAGAAGGGAGTGGAATTATTTCTTACCCAGAAAATGGGAGGTGGCTGCCAGAGAAGGCTAGAGACTTTTTTATAAGAAAGTTCAAATTACAAGGCTCTTAGGCTCCAGGTAGGACCCTTTCAGATTGATCCAGGCTGTGTTACAGCAAAAACACTCTAAACATGCATTGAACTAAGAGGACTGTCAAAGAGTGCCATCTGTTGGCAGAACTAGGAAGTACAGATGAGAAAATAAAAAATAAATGAGGCATTTTCTGACTTTCAAAGCTTTCTTCCCAAGGCCCTAGGAAGTAGGTCTGCAACCCATTACTGGGTGCAGAGCACACCTTTGAGCAACTAACAGGGACAACCCTAATGATTCAGGTTGCATCAAGAATCAAAGAGCAACAGTAACACACAGCCTCCTGCCACTAAATCCCAATAAAAGACAAAGAAATAGAGCATCTGAGTAAACTACATACTAATCAGGTGCCTAGACATCAGCAAAAATTTATGAGCCAGAATAAGAAAATGGAAGGCATAGCCCAGGAAAAGGAATATATCAAAGTCCCAGAAGAGATGCAGGATTGGAGAGAACTAATTAATGAGATGTGTACCAATTTCCAAAATTAAATTCATGAGTTGAAAGACAATACAGCTAAAGGGATGAATGACATCAAGAAGACATTGAGCAAGCAAAAAACAGAATTTGAAATGTGAAACAGAAAAGCAACAGAGCTCATGGGAATGAAAGACACAATAGGCGACATCAAAAGCACATTAAAGGTCTACAACAATTTCAGGCAGACTTGAAAGGACAGAAAAAAGTAGAAGTGATACCAAAGACAGAACAGCTGAAATTGAAGAGAGAAAAGAACAGAGGGAGGAAAAAAATGGGGGGAAAAAATTGAGCAGAGCCTCAGGGAGATGAATGACAACAGAAAACACAACAACATACATGTCATGGGAGTTCCAGAAAGAGAAGAGAAGGGAAAAGGGTCAGAAAGAGTATTTAAGGAAATAGTTAAAATTTCCCAATGCTCACAAAAGGAATGACTCTGCATGTCTAAGAAGCCCATCTTATCCTAATTGGAATAAATCCAAATAGACATAGTCCAAAAGATATATTATTCAGAATGTCAAATGTCAAGGATAAAGAGAAAATTCTGAGAGCAGTAAGGGAAGCAAATCATCACATACAAGGGATGCCCAGTAATAGTGTGGATTTCTCATCAGAAACCATGGAGGTGAGAAGACAGTGGTATGATGCAATTAGGAGACTGAAAGACAAAAACTGCCAGCCAAGAATTCTGCACCCAGCAAAACTGTCCTCCAAATATGAAGGTGAGTATAATATATCCACAAACAGAAACTAAGAGAGTTTGTAAAAAAGAATCCAAATTGCAGGAAATAATAAGGAAGCCATAGAGCCTGAAAGAAAAAGAAGAGAAAGGCCTGGAGGAGAGTAGAGGAAAAAGAAGAGCAGAAAGGATAATCAAGAGAAAAAAGACAGACCAAAATATGACATGACACATGAAAACAAAAGAATAAAATGTAGGAAGTAAACAATGCATTTACAGTCCTATCATTGATTGTTAATGGATTAAATGCACCAAACAAAAGACATAGATTGACAGCATGGATAATAAACACATGAGCCATCCATATGCTGCTCACAAGAGACCCACCTTTGACTCACGGATACAAACCAGCTATAAGTAAAAAGTTGGAAAAAGATACTTCATGCAAATAGTAACCAAAAAAGAGCAGGGACAGCTATACTATTATTGGACAAAACAGACTTGAAGTGAAAAAAAGTTATGAGTCAGAGAAGGCCATTATATATTAATTAAAAGGACGACCCACCAGAAAGATATATTTATGCACCTAACCAGGGTTTCCCAAAATACATAAGACAAACTCTGTCAAAACTGAAGGGAGAAACAGGTATCTGTACAATAATCACTGGAGACTCTAATACACTACTCACATTATGAGACAGAACAACTGGACAGAAGATCAACAAGGAAAACAGAGAACTTAAAGAACAATAAATGAGTTAGACCTAACAGACACACAGAATGCTGAATCCAAACACAGCAGGTTATACCTTCTTCCCACGTGCCCATGGATCCTTCACCAGGATACACCACATGTAGGGCACACTGCAGGTCTCAATACATATGAAAAGACTGAAATTATACAAAGCACCTTCTTAGATCATAATGGAACAAAACTGGAAATCAAGAATAGACAGGAAAAAGATAACTTTGCAACTGTGTGGAGTCTGAACAACACACTGTTAAATGATCAGTAGATCAAAGAAGAAATTGCAAGTGAAATTAGTAAATATATAGACAAATGAAAATGAGAACACAAATTACCAAAACTTAAGGGATACAGCAAAGTCTGGAGAGGGAAATTTATAGCCCTAAACACCTATATTAAAAAAGAAGAAAGCACTAAACTCAAAGACTTAACTGAACACCTAGAGAAATTGGAAAAAGAACAGCAAACCAATCCTCAAAGCAAACAGAAGGAAAGAAATAATAAAGATTAGAGCAGAAATAAATGAAATTGAGAACAACAACAACAAGAAAAAAAAATAGATAAAATCAAAACCAAAAGCTGGTCCTTTGAGAAGATCAGTAAAATTGACAAATCGCTAGCAAGATTAACAAAGGAGAAAAATAGGCAAATAAATACAATCAGAAATGAAAGGAGGGAAGTAATGACTGACCCCACAGAAATAAAAAGTATCAAAAGATGATATTATGAGAAACTGTATGCCAACAATGACAACCTAGAAATGGGAAAATTCCTAGAAAGGCACAGCCAACCTACACTGACACTACAAGAAATACAAGAATTAACAAACCAACCACATTTAAAGAGACTGAATCCATCATCAAACACCTCCCAACAAGGAAAAGCTCAGGACCAGATGACTTCAGAGATAAATTCAACCAAACATTTCAAAAAGAATTAACAACAATCCTGTTTAAACTCTTCCAACATGATGATGAGGAGGGAAAATTACCCCACTCTTTTTATGAAGCCAACATCTCCCTAACACCAAAGCCAGATAAAAGACACTACATGGAAAGAAAAGTACAGACCAATCTCTTCAATGAACACAGAGATGCAAAAATTCTCAACAAAATATTGACAAATTGAATCCAGCAGCATTATTGAAGACTTACACATCATGACCAAGGTGGATTTGTTCCTGGTTACAAGGTTAGCTCAACATAAAAAAAACCCATCAACATAATACACCACATTAAAAAAAATTGAAGGGAAAAAACACATGGTGATCACAATAGACACAGAAAAGGCATTTGACAGAATCCAGCATTCTTTCTTGGTAAAAAACACTTCAAAAGGTATGAATAGAAGGAAAATGCCACAATATGATAAAAGGCATATATGAAAAACCCACAGCCAACATTGTACTCAGTGGGGAAAGGTGGAAAGCTTTCCATCTAAGATCAGGAACAAGACAAGAATGCCTACTATCGCCATTGCTATTCAACATTGTACTACAAGTTCTAGTTAGAGTAATTAGAGAAGAAAAAAAAATTAAAGGCATCCAAATAGGAAAAGGGGACATAAAACTTGCACTATCAGCAGATGACATGATCCTATATTTAGAAAATTCTGAAATGTCTACAACAAAGCTACCTGACATAAGAAATGAGTTCAGCAAAGTGGCAGAATACAAGATCCACATACAGAAATCAGTGTTCTTGTACAGTAGTACTGCACAGTCTGAGGAGAAATCAGGGGAAAATTCCATTTACAATAGCAACAAAAAGACTCAATATGTAGGCATCAACTTAGTCAAAGAAGTACAGGACCTAGGTGCAGAAAACTACAAAAGACTGGTAAAAGAAATTTAAAATGCCTAAACAAATGGAATGACACTCGGTGTTCATGTACTCTAAGACTAAATATCATGAAGATGTCAATCCAACCTAAACTGACTTATAGACTCAATGTAATACCAATAAAAATTCCAACAGCCTACTTGACAGAAATAGAAAAGGCAGTTACCAAATTCATTTGGAAGGGAAATGCACCCAAGTAACCAAAAACATTCTAAAAAAGAAGAGCAACATGGGAGGAACTTCAATGCCAGACCTTGAAACATATTACAATGCTACAAGTGGCCAAAACAGCATGGCACTGGCATAAAGAGAGACTCATTGATCAGTATAATAGAATTTAGAGTCCAGAAATAAACTCCCACCTCCATGGTCAACTAGTTTTTCAGACACCTACCAAGTCCATGTTAATGGGGGGAAAGTCCCTTTAATAAATGGTGCTGGGAGACCTGGATATCTATAACCAAAAGAATGGACTGGAACCCCTATCTTACATCCCATACAAAAATCAACTCAAAATGGATCAGAGATCTAGATATAAAAGGACCATAAAACTGCTTGAAGAAAATGTAGGGAAACATCTTAAAGACCTTGTGCTACATGGTGGTTTCTTGGACCTTACATCCAAAGCACACAAAACAAAAGAAAAAATGGATAAATGGGACCTCCTCAAAATTAAACACATGTACACCTCACAGGACTTTGTCAAAAGGGTGAAAAGGCAGCTGCCTCAGCAGAAGGAAATACTTGGAAATCACATGTCCAATAAGGGATTAATATCCATGATATGAAAAGAGATGTTACAACTCAAAAATAAAAAAAGACTCAATTGAAAAATGGGCAAAAGACATGAATAGACATTTGTCCAAAGAAGAAATACAAATGGTGAGAAAACACGTGAAAAAATGTTCAATATGAGTAATGATTAGGGAAATACAAATCATAACTAAGAGATATCTTTTCACGCCTATCAGAATGGCCACAATTAAAAAGTCAGAGAACCACAAATGTTGGAGAGGATGTGGAGAGATAGGAACTCTTACTCACAATTGGTGGGAATGCAGAATGGTACAGCCACTGTGGAGGACTGTTGGGCAGTTCCTAAAGAAGTTGAATATAGGGCAGCGGACTTGGCCCAGTAGTTAGGGCATCCATCTACCACATGGGAGTTCTGTGGTTCAAACCCCGGGCCTCTTCGACCCGTATGGAGCTGGCCCATGCGCAGTGCTGATGTGCACAAGGAGTGCCCTGCCATGCAGGGGTGTCCCCCACATAGGGGAGCCCCACATGCAAGGAGTGTGCCCCGGAAGAAGAGCTGCACAGTGCAAAAGAAAGTGCAGCCTGCCTAAGAATGGTGCTTCACACATGGAGAGCTGACACAAGATGATGCAACAAAAAGAAACACAGATTCCCGTGCCGCTGACAACAACAGAAGCAGACAAAGAAGAAGATGCAGCAAATAGACACAGAGAGCAGACAACTGGGGCAGGGCGGGGATGAGGGGAGAGAAATAAATAAATAAATAAGTCTTTTTTTAAACAAAGAAGTTGAATATAGATTTGCCAGTGACCCAGCACTATCACTATTGGGTCTACACCCAGAATTGAAAGCAGTGATACAAATACACATCTGCACACTCATGTTCATAGCAGTGCTAGTCACAATGTCAAAAGCTGGAAAGAACCCAGGTGCCCATCAACTGACAAATGGATAAACAAACAGTGGTATATTCCCACAATGGAATATTATGCAGTACTTAAGAAGAAATGGGCAAGCAGATTTGGCCAGACAGGGCATCTGCCTACCACATAGGAGGTCCAAGGTTCAAACCCAGGGCCTCCTGATCCATGTGATGAGCTGGCCCATACATAGTGCTGATTTTCCCAAGGAGTGCTGTGGCACGTAGGGGTGTCCCCCGCATAGGGGAGCCCCACGTGCAAGGAGTGCACCCCGTATGGAGAGCCACCCAGCACAAAAGAAAGTGCAGCCTGCCCAGGAGTGGTGCCACACACACAGAGAGCTGACAGAACAAGATGACGCAACAAAATGAGGCACAGATTCTGGGTGTCGCTGACAAGAGTACCAGTGGACACAAGAAGAACACACAGCAAATGGACACAGAGAGCAGACAACTGGGGGTGGGGTGGGGAAGGGAAGAATAATAAACAAAAAATAAATCTTAAAAAAAAAGAAAAGAAGTCCTAAAACATTTGACAACATCAATGAACCTGGAGGACATTATGTTGAGTGAAGCAAACCAGACACAAAAGGACAAATACAATAAACAGAGGATCGCTATGAACTAAATATATTGTATAACATATTGTATGATTCCATTTACATAAAACATAAATATAAATCAATTTATAGAGGGGAAATAAAAGTATCTGTGCAAGAATAGCCAAAAAGGGGAGCTGTGAACAGTAGGGGAAGCACAGATGAAGAAGTGATGGATTTACTTTTTAAATTATTATTCAAATTAGGAAAATGCTCTAGTAATGATGGAGGTGATGAATGCACAACTATGTGATGCTGCCAAACACCACTGATTGTGCAGTGAACTGTATGCTTTGTTGATAAGTATTGATAAAAATGATTTGTTAAAAAAAACAACAAACAGCACTTAAAAATGGGAAACTATGTAAATAACACTTTCACCAGAGAAGAAACATTCAATTCTTTTCATCACTAGGGAAATACAAATTAAAACCTGCTATGACTTATCATATAGACATAGTAAAATGGCTAAAATCAAGACAGATAATACCAACTGTTAAAGAAGATGTGGAAAACCTGGAGCCCTCATACATTTCTAGTGAGAATGCCAAATGGTGCTGCCACTTTGGGAAACATTTTGTCAGTTTCTTAAAAATATAAACTTACATCATTGTTGCTAGCTCCACTCCGAGATATCTATCCAAGACAAATTGCTGTACCATGATTCCCACAGCAAGTTCATGGCCGCCAAAACTGGGGAAAAAAATACAAATGCCTATCAACCGGGGCTTGGATAAGAGAAGGTGGTACATCGTAAATAGCTCTGCAGTTCTAACGAGGTAATTTCATTCAAATAACTTTCACAGAATAAACAAGTTATCCGTGTATGGAAAAATGCCAAAGACTGAAGCAGGCCCCAGGTCCCCCGCCGCCCACGGGCCCCGCGAAGGCAGCCCCCAACCGCACAGCGGGAGCTTTGGCGGCCGCGCGGGCCAGGCGCATCCTCAGCGCAGCGCGGGGACCGCCGCTCGCCCGCTTTTCCGCGCTGCCGGCGGCCCCCGCAGACCCGCGCCCCCGCAGACCCGTGCCCCCTGGTGGGGTCCGCACACTTACCGGGCTCCGGGCCAGGAGCAGGCCGGCATCTGAGAAGGGACCGTGCGCTCCGCCTGAGGGTTCCGGGTCGGTGCTCGCTGCCCGGCGCGGAGCCTCCGCCAGGCCCAAGAACTAGGACACCGCCGGGACTGGAAGCCCCGAGGGTCTGAAAGCTGCAGCCGCTGCGCCGCGTGCTGGGCGGGGCCTCAGGGGCGGGGCTGAACAGCCAGGGGCGGGGCTGAGCGGTGGGGAAAGCCGCTGCGCGGCCAGCGGCGGGGCTGAGCGCCCTCCACGCCCTTGACAGAAGCCCCACCCCTGCCGCGGCCCCAGGCTGGCCTGCGCACTTAGGGCTCCTGCCCGCTCCAGTCCCACTAGACTTCGGGGCCCCTACCTGCGTCCTCCGGGAGGAGGGTCTCCCCACCCCTGACATCCGGCCAGCGCCTGGCAGCCACGCAGATCCTCCTGGCCAGGTATGGGGACGCCTCCCGGGAGGAGCTGTCAGCCCCAACCCCCCTTGTGAGATAAATATTCTTCTTTGTCACAGAAGACTGAAGCTCAGGGTGCAGCGCAATAAAGGGCAGCAGGAGGTGCGCTGGGTGGGGGGGAGCGGGAAGTCTCATTCTAAACAGATGGTTACTGGCCCCTTTTCAACTAACAGTTCGTGATTCTAGAACCCAAGATTATAAAAATAGTTAAAATGAACAGAATTATTGTAATTTCCCAAGATACACAGGATTTTAAAGTGGAAAATCTTCAAGGGAAATTAAGATCTATGAAATGCTATGGTTATAAGTGAATCAACACTTGGAATATTTTGGAGCAATACTTGGGACAAACTACCAGTAATTCATCTTTTGGGACTTGTGTAATCTCTCCAAATAGATTATTCCTGTAATGTCAAAAAACTATCATATAAATGGAAACTTTAAATTTTTTTTTATTTAATTGCCTTTTTTTAAGCTACCTTGAGCACAAATGTTACATAAAAAATATGAGGTTCCCACCCCCCTACCCCCCACTATACTATGCAAATAAAGAGAGACAGAACGAGGATTAATGGCTGGCAGGGGTTGAGGGGAGTGGGAAAGGTGGAGTAACTCCTTTTGGGTCTATGAGATTTCCTTCAGAATGGATAAAAATGTTCTGAAATTAGATAAATTTGATGCGCAACATAGTGAATATACTAAATGCCACAGAATGTACTGTTAAAATTGTTAATTTTATGTTATGTCGCTTTCACCTAACAAAAAATATACAGATAATGTGAAGTGGAGGAAAAAGAAACTCTCATAATTATAATGCTCTTATGGTGCTTTTCTTTCTACTATATCTCTCACCTGCACAGTTCTGAGTTGTCACCTGCTGATGGTAGAGTTCCATGCCATCCAAAAGGACAAGGTGTGCCTACATTGCAAAGGAGCCACAAAAATCCTGACTGGTTCCTGTACAAGGAATAGGTTTCTCTAGTTCTAAAAATGGCTAAAAGCTAGGGTATTAAGTTAAACAAGTGTTATCAACACAGACATACTCAAGATGAATTAGGAGGAAAAAGGAATTTTGCAATTGAGCAAGTCTCTTGCTAGACTTCATTACTAGAACCAATTAAAGAATTTTTCTTTTCTGCTCTAGTACAGAACCTGGTCAGAGGGTTTTTCTCCTAGCTCACTTAAGCTTCCCCTCTTCTATTAGTGCCTTTGCAGGGTCCTCTCTGACCACATGAACCTTCCCTGGCATTCTTTATGTCCCATTTCTCCCCTCCTCCCTCCAGTTCCTCCTCCCCCACCTCCCCCTCATCCTCCTGCCTCTTCTCTCTCTTCTCTCAGGCTTTTCTAAACCACAAGAGGCAGTGGCCTTATTTCCATTGTCATAGAACCCTCAAATCCCAAAGAACTGCAGAATCACTCATCAAAGTTTGCAAGTTTTTTCTTTTACTTGTGTAGAGGACATGACTTTTTTGGTTTTTGTTAGCATGGAGCATCTTTTTCAGAGATTTCATTTTCAGGAAGTTTTTATCCTGGATCTAAGGTGAGTCTCTTGTAGGCAGCACATGGATGGCTCATGTTTTTCCATCCATTCTGTCAGCCTGTATCATTTTTTTAAAGATTTATTTTATTTATTCCTATCCCCTTCCCCCTCCATTGTCTGCTCTCTGTGTCCATTTGCTGTGTGTTCTTCTGTGTCTGCTTGCATTATCTGGCAGCACTGGGAAACTGTCTCTTTTTTTTGTTGTTCCATCATCTTGCTGTTCAGCTCTCCATGTGAAGTGCCACTCCTGGGTGAGCTGCACTTTTTTTCACATGGGGCAGCTCTCCTTGTGGGGCACACTCCTTACACATAAGGCACTGCTATGCAGGGGCACCCCTGCATGGCAGGGCACTCCTTGAGTGCAGCAACACTGCACATAGGCCAGCTTACCGCACAGGACAGGAGGCCCTGGGGGTTGAACCCTGGGCCCTCCATGTGGTCTGCTTCCCAGCCTATATCTTTTGATTGGGGAGTTTAATCCATTCACATTCAATGTTATTATGGTAAATGCGTTATTTACTTCTATCATTTTATTCTTTGGTTTTCATATGTCATGTCTTATTTCTGTCTGTATTTTCACTCTCTTGATTATCCTTTCTGCTATTCTTTCTCCTATAATCTCTTCCAAACCTCTGTATCCTGTCTTTTCCTGTCAGGTGGTAAGGCCTCCTTTAATATTTCCTACAAAATGGAATCATTTTCATGAATTCTCTTAATTTCTGTTTTCTTTGTATTTTAAATGCACCTTCCTATTTGAAGGCCAATTTTGGTGGATAAAGATTTCTCAGCTGGCAGTTTTTCTCTTTTAGTATCCTAATTACATCATGCCATTGTCTTCTCTTCTCCAAGTTCTGATGAGAAATCCACAAAAAATCTTTCTGGGCATCCATTGTATGTGATAGTTTGCTTCTCCATTGCTGCTGTCAGAATTTTCTCTTTATCTTTGACATTTGGCAATTGGAGTAGTCCTGTTAGACCTACTATGAATCTGAATAGACCTATTGGAGTAGGTCTATTCACATTTATTCTGATTGGGGTACACTGTGCTTCCTGGACATGCAAGGTCATTACTTTCATAAGGGTTGGGAAATTTTCAGCTCTTATTACCCCAGATACTCTTTCTGCCCCTTTCCCTTCTCTTCCCCTTCTGGAACTGACATGACATGCATGTGGTTGTGTTTTCTGTTATCACTCAACTCCCTGAGCCCTTGCTCAATTTTTCACATTCTTTTCTCTTTCTGTTCTTTTCTCTCTTCCATTCCTGCTGTTCTGTCTTCTGCATCACTTATTGTTTCTTCTGTCATTTCAAACTTGCTGTTGTATGCCTCTAATGTTTTTTGTTGTTGTTTTGTTTGTTTCCTCTTTAGGAGGTACTGACAATTGAACCCAGGACCTTGTGCATTGTAAGCAGATGCCCAACCACTGAGCTACATCTGCTCTGCAGTGAGAGTTCATTTTTTCATTTGTTGTTTTTAGAAGGTGCCAGGGATCAAACCTGGGACCTTGTACATGAAAAGTAGATCCTCAACCACGTGAGCTACAACTGCTCCCCTCTAATTTGTTTTTTATCCCACTATGGTGTCTTTCATTACCATGAGTTCTGTTACTTTTCTATTCAGGCTTCCAAATTCTTCTTTGTGCTCACTTGTCTTCTTGATATCTTTTATCTTTTTATCCATATCATCTTTCAATTCATTAATTTGATTTTGGAAGTTTGTGTGCATCTCCTTGGTTAGTTGTCTGAAATCCTGTGTCTCTTCTGGGAACTTTGATAGATTCCTTTTTTTGGGTCATTTCTTTTCTTTTCTCAGAATGACTTGTAACTTTTTCCTGATGTCTAGGCATCTGATTTAAATGGTGAGTTTACTCAGATGCTCACTTTCCTTTCATAGGGATTTAGTGGCAGGAGACTGTGCGTTACTGGCGCCCTTGATTCTTGGTTCAACTTGTTCTGGGTCTTAGGATTGTCCCTGTTAGTTGCTCAGATCTGGGCCCTGAGCAGAGTAATGTGTTGCAGACCTGCTTCCTAGGCCCTTGGGGAGGGAGACTGTAAAGACCAGAAAATGCCTCTCTTGTTTATTTGTGTTCCTTATATGCTTTTCCTTGGTCCAGCAGATGGCACTCTTTGTCAGCCTTCTCAATTCAAAGCCTGGTCAGAGAGTGTTTGCATCCACCAGACCAGATCACTGTGATAGAGGATCCTGCCTGGAGGCTAAGAGCCCCCTAATTCAAACATTCAGTCCTGGTCAATAGAGAGGGCAATTAGTCCCCTGCTTGCTTCCAAACAATAGCAGGGCCCCACCCAGCCTGCTGGAGCTCAAGGGCACAGTTGGCCAAAAGCAGCCAGCCTTAGGCTGTGTTGCTCTCTCCTCACTTCTGAGAGGTGGGTCCGGGTTTGTAGCCAGTGGCCCTGAGGCCTGAGAATTCAAAGTGTCTGTATGGTGGGGGTGGATACTGGCAGCTGCAGCATGTACTCACAGTTTTGTCACCATGGTTTTTTCCATTGCCCCTCTCTCTGCTTGGTGGTGTCCAGCCTTCTCCTGGGGTCCTGACCCCTAGAAGTTTCTTTTCAGGCCATTTCTGCCTGTCCTCTAGCTATTTTTCTGGAAGAGAAGAGAATCCTCTGTCTTGCTAATCCGCCATATTCCCAGAAGAATCATTGTAAAGTAATGGAAGCCATTTGAGTTAACAAGATTTCAATAAAGATAATAATAATGAATATGTATTCAGACTATTTGTACCCCATCTTTCCATAATGGTTTTTTAGTATATGCACAAATATATATTTATAGAAATAATTATGAAATTCTCTTGAAACTAAAGTCCCAAAGAAGTTAAAGCTATAAAGGCAAAAGTAAACATTCTCACAAAGAGAGTTAATACAAATTGCATCAAATTTGACTGAATTAGTGTTCAGAGCAAAGTGAGAATTGTGGACATTTGAAATACTGATTTCCAAAGTGATTTTTCACTTAATGATTTTTTTATTGCTTTCTGGGTCCCATTGGAAAGGTGAGTTGTCAGAGGGAATCATTGGTGTTGGGGATTGCATAATGTCCCCCACAAAAGGTATGTTCAGGTTCCAACCCCTGGTCTGTGGGTGGGAACACTTTTGTAAATAGGACCTTTGAATATATGGGCCTTAAATCCAGTGTCGCTGAAGTCCTTATAAGCAAACCAAATGGATGTGGAAAGGAAGCTCTGGGAGCAGCCTGAAGCTGGAAGTCAACAGAACCCAGAAGAGAAAGGAGAAGATGCAGCCATATGCATCAGCACATGACAGAAAAGCCAAGGTAGTGACTCTGGGAGGAAGCGAGCCTTCTAGCCTCTGAAACCTTGAGTCTGTAAATCCCTGTTGGTAAGCCAACCCATTATATGGAATCCATTACAGTGTTGTGGAATTTAAGAGAAGTTTAATTATTTGAGTATAGAGAGGCCAGGACTCAGGAATGATTTTGAGAAGGAAAAATGGTTTATTGACGGCCAGCCGGACTCGGGAGCTTTCAGTTTGAATCCCAAGCCTTGAACAAGATTTTCAAACGTATATACATTGCTGTGGTCTAGGACTCCTGTGAAGAAAAGCTGAATAATTGGGGGGGGGGGGGGAAAGAAAAAAAAAAAAGAAAAAAAAAAGAAAAAAATAGGATGTGGAATTTTTTCAAGTCAACATTCTTTATCTAAGTTCTTTATCTAACTTTATCCAAGTTCTTTATCTATCCTTTAAACTCATCGCTATATGCCATTCCCTAGTAAGGGACCATGACATTATATTGGGCTTCAAATTTCGGGGAGTTCTGGATCACAGAGTGTTTCAACAATGGCAATGGAGGGATACTGGTATGGGATACCAATGACAGGTGATATATGACTGACAGGGAGCGGTACAGAACATATGTCCAGGGTGCATGGCAATGTTTGGATATACTCATAGTGGCAACAATTAAAAACCACAGTAGGGGGGGTACTGGGTTCCTGGCCAGTGGTGCTCTGTCGTGGTCCCTAGGGGAGCAGCGACAGTCTCCCAGGTACAGTGGTGGGGACCGGGAGGGAGTGAGGGTTCAACAGTGAGCCCCTGATACTAATGACTATGCTTGTGAGCTGATAAACCCAAAATAATAACAAGGCCTAGAGCAACTTTGTGCCTGGGAATTTCCTTCTGTCAGCCTTCATGTTACTCAAATGTGGCCAGTCTCGAAGCCAAACTCAGCATGTAAATGCAGTGCCTTCCCCCCAGCGTGGGACATGACACCCGGGGATGAGCCTCCCTGGCAACGAGGGACCACTATCAACTACCAACTGATGATGCAACTGGAAAATGACCTTATACGGAAGGTTCAATGCGGATCAGCAGAATATCCATGTCTACATAAAATACCATGACTTTAAAATGCTGTTTGACCTAAAGTAAGGGGGAAATGGAAAGGAGAAATGAGTTTATATGGCTACGAGTTTCTAAAAAAGAGTCTGGAGGCTGGCAGAAGGTTTGCCCTCATGCACAACTGAGCAGAGTCAGAGAGACAGATAAAGCAGATACAACCCCCAGATATTGGTTCCTTTGAGGGCTAAAGAGACCCATGGGAGTTATGGTCATGGCCGATGGGGTTAACTACCAGGGCAGATGGCCCCTCTTTGGAAATGGTGTTTATGTGTGATGAATCTGGACTCAGATGGGATCTCCCTTCATAAGACTTTCATGCTAATGTGCTGGAGGTGCAGTTAATGTTGGGGTTTAAGATATATTTAGGGGATTTGAATCTCTGGACTGACAATGTGATAGCCAGATCCTGAGCCTCAACAGACTCCAGCACCTACAATCTGATTTATTGGACTTACCACACTCAGCTAAGATGGAGGTGAAGAAGGACAACCACCACACCATGGAGCCTAGAGTGATTACAACTGAAAATGGGAGGATTGCATCCAGCATCCAGGTGGAATCTGAGCCTCCTCTTGACATAAAGGTGCAATGGACACAACCAATCCAGTGTCCACATAGAAGAGGTGGCATTGGATTGGGAAAAGTGGACATAATGGACAAAGGGTATGGGGAAAGGCAGGAAGAGATGAGAGGTGGAGGCGTCTTCGGGACATGGAGCTGCCCTGGATGGTGCTTCAGAGGTAATCACCGGACATTGTAAATCCTCACAGGGCCTACATGATGGAATAGAGGAGAGTATGGGCCATGATGTGAACCAATGTATATGAGGTGCAGAGGTGCCCAAAGATGTACTTACCAAATCCAATGGATGTGTCATGATGATGGGAACGAGTGTTGTTGGGGGGGGGGAGAGGGGGGGTGGGGGGGGTTGAATGGGACCTCACATATATATTTTTAATGTAATATTATTACAAAGTCAATAAAAAATTAAAAAATTTAAAAAAAAAAAAAGATTTTCAAACGTCTTTTATACAGAGAGGAAAGGCTAAATGGTCTCTTTGTTTCAGTTCTCAATAGGCTTCAATTAGCATATATCTCTTCCACATCTTAGGTAAGCTTTTAGCAGGGACTCCAGACATTTTAGATAAGCCTTGGTTTTTGCATTTTTCTTAAATACTTAAAGTTTATTGCCCTTGCATTGTTAAACATTTCCTGGGACTGGAGCCACTATCACTGTCCCTAAGGGCAGGACTGCAGCCTCTTCCTGTTTCACACTCACAAGTCAAACAGCTTAGTTATCTCTGAAGAGACAAAGAGCCTTCCACCCATAGCCCACATCATTTTCTCTTTTATGCCAAAGTTTAACTTGCTAAGCTTTGGCATAATTATTGTTGGAGCTATGAGGTGGATGGCTGTTTGTTGTTTTGATTGATTATTTATCAGTCTTTAGTACAGCATCCAGGACTGTTTTTAGAAGTTTAGAACTTTTCATTCTGGACAGCAGAATCTTGGGCAGGGGCCTCCTGCAGTTATTCTGCTGCCACTGGCACTCACGTAGATTTCCAGTCAGGTTCCAGATCCATCTATTAATTTTATTTTACTCTTGAAGAGTTTACACCTTTAATTTAAAAGGGGTGCTGAAGGGAGACGATCTCTTTTCTGTAACTGCTTTTTGCTGGCCATGGGCTGTAGTCATTGCTTAATAAGGTGTAAAACTCTTAATTTATTTTAACTGGAGGAAGATGGATCTGGCATTCTGTACGAAGTTGGATGAAGTTTTCATATGGTTAATAAGATGTTCACTCTGAAAGAAACAAACTTAATTAAAAATTTGGAATACTCGTTTTTAAAAGAGGACACATTGGATTACAGAGGTAGACAAGGTTAGATGCTTATAAAGATGGCACTCCTTAAAAGCTGGTGGGAACAGCATATATATTCTTTTTTAAGTTATCCACCTTTAGAGATAAATTGCAACAGACACTTAGCTTTGTCTGAAGACACATTCTAAGCTGTTCAATGATTGACACTCATTTGCTCTGTCAGATGCTCTTGGTGAACTGGCACTCCTTGGGCAACTGGCTTCACTCAGGATTAGAACACTAATTTGGAAATACTTTTAGTTTTCACTTGTGGGAGTGATCAGAACTACAGAATAAAGATTTTTACACCTTGATTTTCATTGTACAATTTTTAGCAATTTTGACTTGTTCAATAGGTGACTCATTATCAGCAAGCAAGCTTCACTTTTGCTACACAGCAGAGTACAGCTGAATATAGAAGCTGACTGAGACTGGCTGAGACTGCCACCTTATTTTATAGACATGTTATTAACTGTTTAGAAAATGATTTTACTAGGAATTTAACATGTCTAATATACTTCTGCACTTGATTTAAAATAGAAAAGATAACGTTACAATTATTAGGCATATATTTAGTACAGGATAAAAGTACAGCACTTAATATTAACTAATGTATTACTTAATGCATAAGGATTCAGAGTTGCAATTATTAGTTTTGAGTTTAAAGGTTTGTAATACTTTACATGTTATTTCTCTATGAGAGCAGGCCATAATGCCAATTGTGTTTAAGTTTTACTTACAGTATCTTGGTATCATGGCTCCACTTAGCATGTTCTTCAACGCAGTGAGCAAGTTGCAGCATCTTTCATTTTAGAGAGATTTTCTAGTATTCTACTAGCTTGGTGCATAGTGCTCTCTGGCACCATGGAACAGTGCCAGTCTGGAGGCGATATCTATTGTACACTTGGCTGTACCGAGTCATTATTAGCTGCAGGAGCTTGAAACTGCAATATAGTTTCCATCGACTTCAGGAGCAGAACTAGAGACTGATATAGCACATATTTTTAATTGAGGGGTCAGTGACCAGCCTAGCCAATAACTCACATGGAGAGGCCACTTGTAATGTATACAAGGCCTGGTTCGAATGCACAAGAGTTTGATAATGTTAACATTTATTCTTTGTTTATATATATATTTTAAACAATTTAATGCAACACATCATATATTAAATGACTGTTTACTTACACAATTTTATTATGAAGATAACAGTAGGTACTTTACTTTAGTAATAGAGGAAAAATATTATTCTTCATTGTTAAAATGAAAACAGAAGACTTCTAATATAATCAAGATAACTTTTTATTACTATTTACTTAAATGTGTACTTTGCAGTGGCTTTCAGACAGGTTTATTATTATGAAGTTATTTCTGCTACCAATAACTAATCTAAGTTTTAGTTAACAATGACTTTTCTAGAACTAGAACTATTTAAACATTTTTACTTGGAGGATGTTTTACAAACTCTTTATAATTGACTATAACCACATTGACTAGCCACTTCATGTTTAAATAAACTTACTAAATTATAATTACTAATGAAAGAAATTTACTCCTTATTTAAGAGAGCATATCTACAATCTTTTTTTTAGCTTAATTTCACCAATGTGAACTTACAATTTTCATTACTCTAAAGATTTCGTACATAATGTTAATTTAGTTTATAAATTAACTATGGGAGATTACACTCAAGTTAAATAAAATTGAAACTATAATAGTTTATGCAAGGAATGTTCTCTTTTTCTCTTATAGGAAGCTAAAAACTTTTTTTTTTAAGTTATAAAAATTATTAATTTAAAAGCTTAACTGACTACCAGGTTTAAAACACATTACACAATTACTTAATTTTTTTAAAATTATAACCCAGGAAAGATTTCTCTATAGTTTTTATGGACTTTTTTTTACTTACTGAAATTTGTTAATAGAGCCACTAATTACCTTTATTTTGTTGGAAAGAAATTTTCTGGAAGAAATTCAGGCTCACCAGATTGTGGAGAAGAAAATAATTTATTTTCAATCTTGCAAGAAGGGGTGCAGAGCTAGATATGGCTGGTGCCACGAACAAAGAAAAATGACATAATTTATACCCCTAAGCTTAGCATGCAATCTCTTCTTGTTTTTTTATAGATTGGATACTTCAGAAGTTACAGCTTATCTGAGATTTAACTTTCTCATGCAAAAGTTTGATTTAACTGCTTCCTCTATCACATTCTAACTATTTTAGTTTTTACCTGCTCCCCCCTTTTTTAAATAAGGAATAGAATTTAGTGCTGAAATGGCACCGACTTAGTTAGCTCCTTCTTGGGCATCCTTCTACTGCCCATAGGACTGGCCTAAACTGGTCTCCTCCACTGCTGTGCAACCTGGGAGTGGGAGACTGAGGCAGCAGGCCGCCGGGTTACATCAACATTTTTCTTATGTGAAAATTAACTTAATCTTTGTTGTTTGTTTTTTTTTTTAATTTATGGCTGACAAAGGTTTAAACTGGGAAATTACCAGGCAAACTGATTCTTAATTCTTTAGCCTAGTAGATAGGTTTAATCTGCCACACCTAGCCTTGCCTTAAAAGCTCTTGCAAAGAGGAGACCCTTTCTCAATTGTTTCCATAATCAGATTTTTATGACTTTTTTATCCTGCTTAGTTCAATTTGGGCTTTAAGAATATTTATAAATATAACTGCATATTTAATTTTTAACAATTTGAATAGACTTCTTTTAAGAATTTTTATTTGTTAATTTGATATTATCTTGATGTATGAAGACATACATTGAGCATTTTTTTAAAATGGGCAGACACAAAGAGTTAGACACAAACACAACTCATTGATATTACTTGTAATTTGCATTATTTTATATACTGTTTAGCTTAATTAATTAGGGGTCCAGAAATACATATTACTTATATAACTGCATATTTAACTTCAACAATTTGAGCAAATAGGCAGACATGAATAGTTTGACACAACAACATGACTTTAGTTACTTTAAACTTTTCAAAGACTTTTGAAACTCTTTTTAATTTGCACTATGACCATGCAGTTTACCACAAGAATTTTCTTTCTTACTTAATGGATTGTAATAACTAAAATGTTCTCAATGCCTTAGCACTATTTTGTTTTAGAACTTTATATTTTACTTTGAAATTAGCAGAATTTTGGATAAGCAACAAGATTAATTTTATATATATTTACTGAGGCTATTTGAAGCCTCAGGGAAACAGACTGCTTTCTCTCATGAATTGCTACTCTTAGGAACACTGACGGTCAAGGCAGGAGACTTCTCTTCTTTCACTCCCCTTTTTGATTTTGGAGATAATAAAACTCTAGTGGCCATTTAACTTTATTTTATCAGGCAGCAATTTATTTAGTTTACACTTGAATTCATGAGAGAAAGGGTTACTAATACCAGGAGAGGAGACAGTGATGTCCCAGCTCTTCTCAATTATGAAATAACTATAGGCAAAGGCAAAGGGTGAGGTTAGGCTTGAAGTAACCTTAAACAAAGGAAAGGTTAGTGTAGAATTTACACTTAAATAATAGTTTCAGGCTAAATTCACCCAGCTATAATCTCAGTTATTGTCTTTCTACTGTTTTATAATATAAATGCATTTATAAATGATTTTAACTCTTAGTTACAGTTTTTATTAATTTTCTTAAAACTTATTAATTTTATAACACCTTTAAATACTTTTCATTCGACTTATAACATATTAAATGAACTTATTACTTTAATTTTTCTTTTAAAGTAAAAGAATGAATCTTTTGCAGTTTGAAATAAAAAACTACTTTTCAGGATTTGATTTCTAGAACATAAATGTTCTTTTAAAAGAGGTAAGACTCTTTTTTAAACACTGAGGAAATGATGAGGTTAAAGCACAAGAAGCTATTGATAAAAGATTTTTTTTGTATATTGATCTTATTCAATTTTAATCATAAAAATTTTTCTTCTACAAACCTTCTACACTTTCAGTATTCATTCAGGTTCTGTCTCACACTCTACTCTTTCTAATAATCAATCATTTTATCTTAGGACAAAATTATCTTCTGTTTCCTTAACAATAAAAACACACTTTATATATCTCACATACTAAGTTACCAGGCAAACTTCTTACAACATATAATTGCCATTAATACTAAACAAGTTTGTTAAAATAATGAACTTTTCTTCACTTTAAATACTTAGTAGCATGTAATACCAGAAACAGTTTTTTTGGAAGCAAGTTGGCAGGGGAGATTGGCTGCTGAATCAGTTTGTTATAAAATTGCCTTTTATTATTATTATTATCAATTCAGTTTTGTTAAATAATGACTTTCTGCAATTAGCCACTTAAATACTTTAAACAATGCTTTGTAAAACTTTTATATTTATACCCTTAAGACAAATTTTACCTTCACAGAACACATTCTCTTACTTAAGGTTATTACAGTACCTTCTAAGAACCTGAGCAGAATGCAAACGTATTTTGGCTTGACACCCTAAGGAGGGAACTTTACTGCAATTATTCTGATTCTGCTTTTCACTTCTTTCACTTCTCCCCCTTCCAGGCAGTCGGGTGCACAACAAACAGGAATGCAGTTTATGAATAGAAGGGTGGACTCATTGGAAAGGGGCAAGCCGCTCCCCCCCTTTTTAGCTTTCAGCCAAAATGGGCAGACAGAACTTACTCAAATTTGGCAACTCTCCCAGGGATCCAGCCACCCTGACTGGGACATCCCCAACAAACTTGGGTGCGTGGCGCGGACACAGATGGCCTCTAAGCCCCGGCAAAGGGCCAGACTAGAGACAAGACAGCAGAGCATGCACAAACATCTAGACTCTGCAAACATCTAGACTCCTCAGCTTTTGCCCCAGAATCATTTCATTCCCTTGCCAATGGCAAGGGAGGGCTCCAGCTCAGCTGTAATTCTACTTTACATAAGGACACAACTCCAAAACTAGCCTTGAGCTGACACAGACAGAAGCACAAAGGTCACTAATCTGACCCACAAGTTTATATATTTATTTTCACCATGGCTGCCCCCACAGCCATCACAAACCTCAGAACACTTAACATTTGGTATAAAGCGAATTCATTCACAAATTAGCACCATAACAAAAGATTTCAGCTAGACTTTTCCACTGTTTAAACTTTACACCCAGACCAAGCTTCACTAGAAAAGCTGATCCATTTTCCTGTAACTAAGTTTTGTTTTCTTTAATCTAGACCAATTTCCAGGACATTAGGACTTGAACCTATAAATAGCCTTTCCTATTAAAATCGAGACTCCACTCCTTTAGTGGATATAAGACCAGTACCAGATTCTAACATGCAGTTAGACAAACCTAAAACACCAGGGCTTTTCTCCGGTTTTCCTCCTTTTCCCAAGCCTAGAGAGAACGGCTTCCCCCCAGCCTTCTGGGGCTACTAGGGTTCTCTCGGGAGGTGATCAGCCTCCCCTTCCTAGCAATTAAAGCTAGGGCCTTCCAGACTGTGCTCACCCGGGGAGTCTTACCTTCTTCCATGTTCGCAGTTCTTTTTCATTCCTAGAATCTTTCTCTTCAGACCTTCCATTGCCCTCGATTTTGTCGGGAAGATTCTGGTGGAGCCCACATCTTTTCTGGATTAAATTTAATCCAGGGGCGCCCAGATTTGGGGTTCACCCGAGTCCTCCCGGCTTCCTCGGGGATTTGGAAGGGGCAGCAAAATGCTACCGTTTCTGGCCTTCATTTATTGTCCCGGTGGAGTCGCCAAAAATGTTGTGGAATTTAAGAGAAGTTCAATTATTTGAGTATAGAGAGGCCAGGACTCAGGAATGATTTTGAGAAGGAAAAATGGTTTATTGATGGCCGGCCGGACTCGGGAGCTTTCAGTTTGAATCCCAAGCCTTGAACAAGATTTTCAAACGTCTTTTATACAGAGAGGAAAGGCTAAATGGTCTCTTTGTTTCAGTTCTCAATAGGCTTCAATTAGCATATATCTCTTCCACATCTTAGGTAAGCTTTTAGCAGGGACTCCAGACATTCTAGATAAGCCTTGGTTTTTGCATTTCTCCTAAATACTTAAAGTTTATAGCCCTTGCATTGTTAAACATTTCCTGGGACTGGAGCCACTATCACTGTCCCTAAGGGCAGGACTGCAGCCTCTTCCCTGTTTCACACTCACAAGTCAAACAGCTTAGTTATCTCTGAAGAGACAAAGAGCCTTCCACCCATAGCCCACATCAACAGCAGTGAGGAAATTAATGCAAGAGTCATGGAGGAAACTGAGAGTACACAGTTCTGACCCTCAGCCCCTTCTATCAGGGCAGCCATGCTTTTATCATTTTTGTTAAATAGTTTCTCAGGCTAAAAAGCAACTACATATTTGTTTTTCACAGAGAAGAAAACATACTATTCTTAAGAAAAAGTTTTCCTGATGCAAGAATGCTGAAAGTGATAGCTTTTACAGGGATAATTAAATAACATATAACTGTTATTAGAGACAATGAATAAAAAAGAATAATAATAAAAAAGATAATTTTTTTTAAGCAAATAAGAACCCTTTCTTGGTAAATAAAAAACAAAACTATAATTTAAAGACATTGTGGCAGGAGGTTAAACTGTGGTTCAGGAATATAATATTTTAGTGGTCGGTGGAAAATGAAGAAGCCAATATATATGACTTATGTCAGGGATTCTGAACCTTTCAATTATTAAATTCATTACAGTCTCCCAACAGAAAGTTTCAATCTTTATTGTACATGAAAATCTTGTAGGAAACATATTTAAAATACTATTTTCTATACCTTATACTCAGATATTTTTATCTGTGATTTGGTGTGGAGAACCAGAAATCTGCATTTTATTTAAAATATATTAGTTTTCTTGATTAGATACATGAACATAATGAAAAATATCTATCTAGAATAATCTCATGATTACTTCTGTCCCATCAGCCTAGTTTACTCTGCCACTCTTTCAAATTATTATTATTATGAATTTCTTAACTCTATCCAGAAAGTTTGTCCTAAGGTAACAATTCATTTTAAACACAACCCTTTTTTCCTACTATTATATGTATTGGATGTTTTGAATTGTACCATATTGATTGCCTTCCTTTTCCTATATGGATATATTGTCATTTCCTTTTCCTGTGTTTTCCATGGGGTTAAAATGCTGGAGAGCTCTCCTTATGGGGTGCACTCCTTGTGCATGGGGCTCCCCTATGTGGGGGACACCCCTGTGTGGCACAGCACTCCTTGCACACATCAGCACTGCATGTGGGCCAGCTCCACATGGGTCACGGAGGCCCGGTGTTTGAACCATGGACCTCCCATGTGGTAGGTGGAAGCCCTATCCATTGGGCCAAGTCCACTTCCCTGATTGAGTTACGATTAGGGCATTGAGTCCCCACACTTTGGTGGTTGAGGACTCACAGATAAAAGGTGTGGCAAAGAACAGAGTTGAGAATTTCTGATGTTGGAGTTTAATGCTGAAGACTTAAGCTGAAGTCCCAGGAAGTCAGCATGCAGAGAAAAGAGAAGTCAGCACCAGGAAGAAAGGAACCTTGAGCCCAGAGAAAAGCCCCAGGAATGTAGGAACCCAGGAAGCCTGAACCCTCACAGACATCAGCAGCCATCTTGCTCCAATTAGACTTTGGTGAGGGAAGTAATTTATGCTTTATGTCCTGGTATCTGTAAGCTTCTACCCAAAATAAATACCCTATAAAAACCAACCAATTTCTGGTATTTTGCATCAGCACCCCTTTGGCTGGCTAATACATTTTCCAAGGGCAGAAAAAACACTTAGAATGAGCCTGCCAGCCTGTGGGTACAGGAGTCCTCTATTTGTGTGACTCCCACCATTGTGCCCTGACATGCTCAGTGCAGGGCATGGATGAGGTCAGGGCACTGCTTGATCCTCTGGGCTTGCTGTAGGCCCAGGTGGGGCACAGAGAGGCCAGAGCACAGGGGCTGGTCTCCTTTGCCTGACATCAGCCAAAGGACTGATTAATGCACAGGACAATTAGCACTTTCTGTTTATACAAAGAGCAAAGCTCGAGAGCCTTGTTGTATAGAGCCTTGCTGGTCTCCCCCATGACGCCCAATAACAGTCTTCCCTGTTGACATCTGGACAGTGTCAGGACAGCTTCCTTGAAGACCCCAACACAGCCTCCTCTGGCTGTCCTTTCAGAGATAAACCCCTTAGAAACAGTCCCATGCAGTCCCTCTCCAGACCTATTCATTTCTATTTCAGCCCTCTGTGTTTTTCAACTTGCTGAACCCAGCCAACCACTCCAGTGGAACAACTCTCCTATGGGTATTCCAATTACATTCAAATTCTCACCTGAAAGGCCACTTTCTTTATCATTCTTGAACTTTCCTTCCTGATTTTCTGTAGTGTTAACAGATTTGATTATGTTCTTCCCCTTCTGCTATCTTGGCTTCACCATATTTACCTCTTGGGGCTCCCTGCTAATTTTCTTTCATACATCTCAGTGTCCTCTTCCTCTGTTAACCATTTACATGTTGATCTTCCACAAGGTTCAGTCTTCTCACTTTCCTTCTCATTCACCATAGTCTATTTCAGTGACCACATCCAAACCTATTGTTTCAAGCACGATGCCAAGGGCTCTTAACTTTTCATATCTAGCCCAGATCTCTCTCCCGAGTCCCAGATGTGAACTTCTCACTTGTTTTTCATAGATCCCTCAAACTAAGGCTGTTACCCCACAGTTCTACACCCTTTTCTTTTTCAGTATGAATGTCACCACCCCTCCCCAATTCTCTAAGCCAGAAACTGGAAAATTTCCTATATATCTCCCACTCTATCATTCTGAAATACAATTACTCTGAAGATGTGTCAATACTACTTCCTAAATATATCTTCTCAATTCCACCCTGCCTCCCCATTTCTCATTGTAGACTTAGTCCAGTATTTCATCACTGATAGCCTGGATTATTGTCACAAGCTTCCAAATAATTTCTCCACTTCTGGTCCAGCCTCCCTCAACTTTATCTTCTACATTGTGGCTAGCACATGTGTAAAAATGCAAAATATTTCTTATCTAAAACCATTCAATTATTTATATAGTTTGCATAATAAAATTCAAGTTCATCCAGCATTTTAGAATGGAAACCTCCAAACTGGCCACCACCCACCTCTACGACTCATCTGCAAACCACCCAACAGAATTATCTTACACTAAAGGTCAGCATATTCTAAACAGTGTTCCAAGGAGCACTTCTTTCAGATATTAATAAAATTCTGGTCTAATAAGTTTGTGAACATGGGGAAATGGACTTAAACACCGTGATGGGCAGGGAGTTAAACTACAATGTAAACTATAATACACTCTTAGTGGCAATGCTCCAAAATATGTTCATCAATTGTAACAAACATCTATGAATTGTAACAAATATACCAATTGTAACAAATATATGGAGGATGTTGCTAATGTGGGAAAATATGGGAGAGTTGAGATTGGGGCATATGGGAATCCCCTCTATATTTTTTGTAACATGTAGTCTAAGTATCTTTTTTAAAAAATTTAAAAGTATATTTAAAAAATAGACACTAAAATGGGCATTGGGCATATTCAAATAAGGAACAGAGAAGATAAAGTTTGAGTACTGAACTCCTGTTTTTCATTGAATAGCTATTAACATCTCAATGCATTCAGTTTGGGGTATGTTACTGAAGGCATTTGGGAAAACCTAAAGTTTCAACAATATTCTCAACTCTCTTACATCTTCACCTCTGCCTGGTGAGCCATCCATTCAGGCATTCATTTGCTCATACATTCCAAGACAATCATTGGAAATCAACTAGTATATGCTGTACTTTCAGGGGGAGAACATGTTCTTGGTGAGCCAAACTTTATAAATATATGATTAAAACAATCAGGATGAGTGCTCTGAATTTTGGAGCATAGTGCAAGGACCTGAATTTGGGAGATCAGTAGACATCAAGCTTTCCCCCTCCTCCTTGACAGGGGTATCCCTCAGATAGGTGTCAATTTTTTTTGCTCTAGGTATTAAATGGAATCTTAGGTGTTAAATGAGCATATATTTACTGGTGTCATATCTTTCCCTTACGTTGATCCTTTCATTGTTACAAAATCTCCCTGTCTGTAGAGGTATAGGTAAAGTATATGTACATGTCATGAAAGTTAAGTTCGTATCAAATGAAATAGGATTTTATATATTTAGGATGTTAAATTTTGACCCCATGGAAAACAGAGGAAAAAGAAATGACAATATATCCATATAGGAAAACGAAGGCAATCAATGTGGTACAATTCAAAACATCCAATACATATAATAGTAGGATAAAAGGCTTGTTTAAAATGAATTGTTGTTTCCTTAGGAAAAACTTTCTGGATAGAGTTAAGAAATTCATAATAATAATAATTTGAAAGAGTGGCAGAGTAAACTAGGCTGAAGGGACAGAAGTCATCATGAGATTATTCTAGACAGATACTTTTTATTATGTTCATGTACCTAATCAAGAAAACTAATGTATTTTAATTAAATGCAGATTTCTGGTCCTCCACCCCAAACCACGGATAAAAATATCCAGGTATAAGTTACAGAAAATAGTATTTTAAATATGTTCCCTACAAGATTTTCATGCACAATAAAGATTAACCCTTTCTGTCGGGAGACTGTAATGAAATCAATAATTGAAAGGTTCAGAATCCCTGATATAAGTCATATATATTGGCTTCTTCAAGTTTCCACTGACCACCAAAATATTACATACGTGGACCAAAGCTTAACCTCCTGGGGCCCTGCTATTGTTTGCCAGGGAGCCAGCAGGGGACTAAAGAGATCCAGGACTGAGGAGATCCGACAATCTCACTCTCTTCCTCTACTGACCAGGACTGGTTGTTGAGGACAGAGAAGGGAATGGAATTACTGCCTACCTGGGATGAGGGAGAGGACTACCAGCACAGCCTGAGGAACTGCCTTTGAGAAAGTTTAGGATTCTCTATCACAGTGATCTGGTCTGATGGATGCAAACACACTCTGAGCAGACATCAAACTGAAGGCCTGACAATGAGTGCCATCTGCTGGTGGACCAAAGAAAAGCATGTGGGAACACAGACATAAATAAGCAAGCTACTTTACTGGAAGTGTAGTTGGTGCTGGGGTTTAAGATATATCTAGGGGATTTGAATCTCTGGACTGACAATATGATAGCCAGGCCCTGAGCCTCAACAGACTTCAACTCCTACACTCTGATTTATTGGACTTACCCCACTCAGCTAACATGGAGTTGAAGAATGTTAACCACCACACCATGGAGCCTAGAGTGCCTACTACTGAAAGCAGGAGGATTGCATCCAGTATCCATGTGGAATCTGAGCCTCCTCTTGACATAGAGGTGCAATGGACACAACCAATCCAAGGTCCACAGAGAAAAGGCGGCATTGGTGTGGGGAAAGTGGCCATGGTGGCTGATGGGTATGGGGAATGGGAGGAAGAGATGAGATGTGGAGGCATTTTTGGGACTTGGAGTTGTCCTGGGTGGTGCTTCAGGGACAATTACCAGACATTGTAAATCCTCCCAGGGCCCACTGGATGGAACGTGGGAGAGTATGGGCTATGTTGTGGACCATTGACCATGAGGTGCAGAGATGCCCAGAGATGTACTTACCAAATGCAATGGATGTGTCATGATGATGGGAATGAGTGTTGCTGGGGGGGGGGGAGTGATGGGGTGGGGGTGGTGGGGTTGAGTGGGACCTCATATTTTTTTAATGTAATATTTTTACAAAATGAATAACATTAAAAAAATAAATAAATAAAATAAAATAAAAAGAAGGAAAAAAAAAAAAAGAGAGAGGCATTTTCTGGTCTTTACAGTCTCCCTCCCCAAGGCCCTGGGAAGCAGGTCTGCAACACATTACTCTGCTCAGGGCCCAGATCTGAACAACTAACAGGGGCAATCCTAAAGACCCAGAACAAGTTGAATCAAGAATCAATATATTTTTAATGTAATATTATTACAAAGTCAATTTAAAAAAAAAACTGAAAAAAAAATAAAAATAAAATGTAAACCATAATGTAAATAAAAAAATTGTAAAGTCTAAAATATAAAAAAAAAAAAAGAATCAAGAACACCAGTAAGAGCCTTCTGCCACTAAATCCCTATGAAAGGAAAGTGAGCATCTGAGTAAACTCATCATCCAAATCAGATGCCTAGACATCAGCAAAAGTTACAAGTCATTCTAAGAAAATAGAAGAAATGACCCAAGAAAAGGAATATACCAAAGTCCCCAGAAGAGACACAGGATTTCAGACAACTAACCAAGGAGATGCACACAAATTCCCAAAATCAAATTAATGAATTGAAAGATGATATGGATAAAAAGATAAAAGATATTAAGAAGACACCAAGTGAGCACAAAAAAGAATTTGGAAGCCTGAATAGAAAAGTAAAGAACTCATTGGAATGAAAGACACAATAGTGAGATAAAAAAAACTAATTAGAGGGGAGCAGTTGTAGCTCAAGTGGTTGAGGACGTACTTCCCATGTACAAGGTCTCAGGTTTGATCCCTGGCACCTTCTAAAAGCAAACAAATGAAAAAATGAACTCTCACTGCAGAGCAGATGTAGCTCAGTGGTTGGGCATCTGCTTACAATGCACAAGGTCCTGGGTTCAATTGCCAGTACCTCCTAAAGAGGAAACAAACAAACAAAAAAAAAACAACAAAAAACATTAGAGGCATACAACAGCAAGTTTGAAATGATAGAAGAAACAAGAAGTGATCCAGAAGATAGAATGGCAGAAATGGAAGTGAGAAAAGAACAGAAAGAGAAAGAATGTAAAAAATGGAGCAAGGGTTCATTGAGTTGAGTGGTAACAGAAAACACAACAACATGCATATCATGGGAGTTCCAGAAGGAGAAGAGAAGGGAAAAGGGACAGAAAGAGTATCTGAGGAAATAAAAGCTGAAAATTTCCCAACCCTCATGAAAGAAATGACCTTGCATGTCCAGGAAGCACAGTGTACCCCAATCAGAATAAATGTGAATAGACCTACTCCCATAAGTCTATTCACATTCATAGTAGGTCTAATAGGACTACTCCAAATGTCAAACATCAAAGACAAAGAAAATTCTGAGAGCAGCAATGGAGAAGCAAACTATCACATACAATGGATGCCCAGAAAGATTTAGTATGGATTTCTCCTCAGAACTTGGAGGAGAGAAGACAGTGGTATGATATAATTAGGATATTAAAAGAGAAAAACTGCTAGCTGAGAATTCTTTATCAAGCAAATTGGTCTTCAAATATGAAGGTGAGTTTAAAATACAAACAAAACAGAAATTAAGAGAATTCATAAAAGTGATTCCATTTTATAGGAAATATTAAAGGAAGCCTTACAACTGACAGAAAAAGACAGGAGACAGGGGCTTGAAAGAGATTATAGAAGAAAGAATAGCAGAACAGATAACCAAAAGAGAGAAAATACAGACAGAAATAAGACATGACATATGAAAACCAAAGAGTAAAGTGATAGAAGTAAATAATGCATTTACCGTAATATCATTGAATGTGAATGGATACAGGCTGACAGAATGGATGAAAAAACATGAGCCATCCATGTGCTGCCTACAAGAGACTCACCTTAGATCCAGGATAAAAACTGCCCAAAAGTGAAATCTTTGAAAAAGATACTCCATGCTAACAGTAACCAAAAATGATCATGTCCTCTACACAAGTAATAGAAAAAACTTGCAAACTTTGAGGAGTGATTCTGCAGGTCTTTGGGATTTGAGGTTCTATGACAATAGAAAAGAAGCCACTGCCTCTTGTGGTTTAGAAAAGCCTGAGAGAAGAGAGAGAAGAGGCAGGAGGAGGAGGGGGAGGAGGAGGAACTGGAGGGAAGTGGGGGGTAATGGGACATAAAGAATGGCAGGGAAGGTTCTTGTGGTCAGAGTGATGTGGGCTATGAGTGGGAGGCTCTTTGTCTCTTCAGAGATAACCTAAACTATCTGTGACTTGTGGGTGTGGGATGATAAAAGGCTGCAGTCCCATTGCAAGGACTCCAGTCCCAGGAAACAGTTTAAAAATGCAAGGTCTATAAACTTTAAGTATTCAGGGGAAATGCAAAAAAAATATGCTAAAAGCTTACCTAGAATACCTAAGGTCCATGCTAAAATCTTACCTAAGATGTGGAAGATATATATGCTAATTCAAGCCTATTGAGAACTGAAACAAAAGGACCATTTGGCCTTTCCTCTCTGTATAAAAAGTACTCAAAAATCTCATTCTGGGCTTGGGATTGAAACAGAAAGCTCCAGATCAAACCTCTCTCAAATTCTACAACAAGAGAGGACCCTGCAAAGGCACTAATAGAAGAGGGGAAGCTTAAGTGAGCTAGGAGAAAAACCCTCTGACCAGGTTCTGTACTAGAGCAGAAAAGAAAAATGCTTTAATTGGTTCTAGTAATGAAGACTAGCGAGAGACTTGCTCAATTGCAAAATTCCTTTTTCTTCCTAATTCACTCTTGAGTATGTGATGTGGGCTATGGATGGGAGGCTCTTTGTCTCTTCAGAGATAACCTAACCTGCCTGCAGTCCTGCCCTTGGTGACCACGGTCACCTTGGTCATGGCAATGACTCCAGTCCCAGGAAACAGTTTAACAATGCAAGGTCTATAAACTTTAAGTATTCAGGGGAAATGCAAACAAAATATACTAAAAGCTTATCTAGAATGTCTGAAGTCCATGCTAAAAGCTTACCTAAGCTGTGGAAGATATATATGCTAATTCAAGCCTATTGAGAACTGAAACAAAAGGACCATTTAACCTTTCCTCTCTGTATAAAAGAAACTTGAAAGTTTTCTGGGCCTGGGTTTGCAACAGGAAGTTACCAAGTCCAGCCGGCCTTCAATAAACCATTTTTCCTTCTCAAAATCCTTCCTGAGTGCTGGCCTTTCTATACACAAATAATCAAACCTCTCTCAAATTCTACTGATATAGCCTGTGCATTAAATCAAAATTATTTCCAAGAGTACCTAGTCTCCAAGATGGCCAGATAAGTAATATAGGCCCTACAGTCTTTGAATGTTCAGAAGGGATGTGAGACTGAGTGTGTATTCAGGGCTGCCTCCAGACAATGTGGAGCTATGCTAATCCAAACTGGCTTGGATGTGGAGAATATGTAACTCACCTAGAGGAAATAACCTATCTGATACTAAGATCAAACACTGAAGAACCTAACCAAAGGTCTGTTTACCATCACTGTTAGTCTTCCTAATCCTATATTCTCTGTATAAAAGGGTCTGGAAAAGGCTGTTCGGGGCTCGGTTTTTATTAGGACAAGAGTCCACCGAGCCCGGCCAGTCGAAATAAACCAACTTCCTTCTCAGTATTCTCGTGTCCTGGCCTTCAAAACCATGCATACCCGAATTTCTCCACTACATTTCAACATATGTCTGTGTTGATGATACTTTTTTAACTTAATACCCTAGCTTTTAGCCATTTTTAGAACTAGAGAACCTATTCCTTGAACAGGAACCAGTCAGGATTTTTGTGGCTCTTTTGCAATGTAGGCACACCTTGTCCTTTTGGATGGCATGGAACTCTACCATCAGCAGGTGACAACTCAGAACTGTGCAGGTAAGAGATATAGTAGAAAGAAAGTGTTCCTTTCAAGCACCAAAGAACATTATAATTATGACCGTTTCTTTTTCCTCCACTTCACATCTGTATTTTTTTTGTTAGGTGAAATTAACATAACATAAAATTAACAATTTTAACAGTACATTCTGTGGCATTTAGTATATTCACTATGTTGTGCATCGAATTTATCTAGTTTCAGAACATTTTTATCCACTCCAAAGGAACCCTCATAGATCCAAAGGGAGTTACTCCACCTTCCCCACTCCCCTCAACCCCTCCCAGCCATTAATCATCTTTCTGTCTCTCTGTATTTGCATATTATGGTGGGGGTGGAGTATGGGAACCTCATATTTTTTAATGTAACTTTTTTGTGATCAATGTAGCTTTAAAAAAAGGGCAATTAAATAAAATTTTTAAAAAATGTTTCCATTTACTTGATAGTTTTTTGACATTACAGGAATAATCTGTTTGGAGTTATTACACAAGTCCTAAAAGATGAATTACTGAGAGTTTGCCCCGAGTATTGCTCTAAAATATTCCAAGTGTTGATTCACTTATAACCATAGCATTTCATAGGTCTTAATTTCCCTTGAAGATTTTCCACTTTAAAAATCCTGTGTATCTTGAGAAACTACAATTCTGCCCATTTTAACTATTTTTATCATCTTGGGTCCTAGAATCATGACCTGTTAGTTGAAAAGGAGCCAGTCACCTTCTGTTTACAATGAGACTCCCCGGTCCCCCCCACCCAGCGCACCTCCTGCTGCCCTTGATTGCGCAGCACCCGGAGCTTCAGTCTTTTGTGATGTAGAAGAATGTTTATCTCACAACAGGGGGGCCGGCAGCTCTTCCTGGGAGGCGGGCCCCATTCCTGGCCAGGGGGATCCAAGGGGCTGCCAGGCCTCAGCCAGGTCTCGGGGGTGGGGAGATGCTTGGCCCAGGAGAACACAGGTAGGGGCCCCGAAGGCGGGTGGGACAGGAGAGCCGAGGGGCGCGAGGGCGCGCGGGCCCGCCTGGCAGGGGCGTGACCGGGCACTCAGCCCCGCCCCCTTGGGCCCCACCCCCTCAGGTCCCACCCCCTCAGGCCCCACCCGGCATGCGGCGCGGCGGCGGCCCTTTGAAGCTCCGGGTGTTCGGAGTCGTCGGTCGCGCTGACCTGGTGCTCCAGCAGGGCCGAGGCCCCGCGCGTGCGGGGCTCTGCCTGTGCGGGGCTCCGCGTGTGCGGGGCGTGTCTGGCCCGCTAGCAGGCGAGCAGTGAGCGCTGGCCCGGAACCCTCAGGCGGAGTGCGCGGCCCCTCCTCAGACGCCCGCCTGCGCCCGGCTCGGAGCCCGGTACTGGCGGCGGCGGGGCGGGTGGGTGGGGAGCGCCCGCGGGCCTGTGGGCGCGGCTGGGCGCGGGGCTGCGGGGGACTCCGGCAGCGCAGAAAAGCGGCCGAGCGGCTATCCCCGCGCTGCGCTGTGGGAGCGCCCAGCCGTGCGGCTGCCGAAGCTCCTGCTCGCTTGACGGTTGTGCGCGGCACCCCCGCCGGTCCTGCCCTCTCTGTGCGGTTAGGGACCGGGAGTTTGGGGGCTGCCTTCGCCGGGCCCTGGGCAGCAGGGGGCTTGGGGCCTGCTTCAGTCTTTGGCATTTTTCCAGACGCAGATAACTTGTTTATTCGGTGAAAGTTATTTGAATGAAATTACCTAGTTAGAGCTGCAGAGCTATTTACGATGTACCACCTTCTCTTATCCAAGCCCCGTTTGATAGGCATTTGTATTTTTTCCCCAGTTTTGGCGGCCATGAACTTGCTGTGGGAATCATGGTACAGCAATTTGTCTTGGATAGATATCTCGGAGTGGAACTAGCAACAATGATGTAAGTTTATATTTTTAAGAAACTGACAAAATGAATCCCAAAGTGGCAGCACCATTTGGCATTCTCACTAGAAATATATAAGGACTCTAGGTTTTCCATATCTTCTTTAACAGTTGGTATTATCTTTCTTGATTTTAGCCATTTTACTATGTCTTTATGATAAGTCATAGCAGGTTTTAATTTGTATTTCCCTAGTGATGAAAAGAATTGAATGTTTCTTCTCTGGTGAAAGTGTTATTTACATATTTTCCCATTTTTAAGTGCTATTTGTCAATTTTTTTAAAAAAATCATTTTATTGGTACGTATCAAGGAAGCATACAGTTCATCCAAAGTGCGCAATCATTGGTATTCGGCAGCATCACATAGTTGTGCATTCATCACCTCTATCATTATTAGAGCATTTTCATAATTTCAATAATAATAAATAAGAAAATCCATCACTTCTCCATCTGTGCCTCCCCTACTCTTTACAACTCCCATTTTTGAATATTCTTGCACAAATACTTTTTCCCCTTTATAAATTGATTTATATTTACATTTTATATAAATGAAATCATACAGTGTGTTATACAGTATATTTAATTCATAGTAATGCTGTATTTACTGTATTTGTCCTTTGTGTCTGGCTTCACTCAACATAATGTCCTCCAGGTTCATCCACATTGTCAAATGTTTTATGACTCCCTTTCTTCTTACAGCTGCATTATATTCCATCATGGGAATATACCACTGTTTGTTTATCCATTCCTCAGTTGATGAACAACTGGGTTCTTTCCAGCTTTTGACAGTTGTGAGTAGCACTGCCATGAACATAGGTGTCCAGATGTCTGTTTGTATCTTTCAGTTCTGGGTGTAGACCCAATAGTGATATTGCTGGGTCACTGGCAAATCTGTATTCACCTTCTTTAGGAACTGCCCAGCAGTCCTCCACAGTGGCTGTACCATTCTGCATTCCCACCAATAGGGAATAAGTATTCCTATCTCTCCACATCCTCTCCAACATTTGTTGTTCTCTGACTTTAATAGTGGCCATTCTGATAGATGTGAAATGATATTTCTTAGTTGTGATTGGCATTTCACTAATTTTTACTCATGTTGGACATTTTTTCATGTGTTTTCTTGCCATTTGTATTTCTTCCTTGGACAAATGTCTACTCATGTCTTTTGCCCATTTTTTAATTGAGTCTTTTTTTATTATTGAGTGGTAACATTTCTTTATATATTATAGCTATTAAACCCTTATTGGACATATGATTTCCAAGCATTTCCTTATGCCAAGGCAGCTGCCTTTTTACCCTTTTGACAAAGTCCTGTGAGGTGCACACGTGTTTAATTTTGAGGAGGTCCCATTTATCCATTTTTTCTTTTGTTTCATGTGCTTTGTCCATGTAGCACAAGGTCCTTAAGATGTTTCCCTATATTTTTTTCAGGTAGTTTTATGATCCTTCCTTTTATATTTAGGTCTCTGATCCATTTTGAGTTGATTCTTGTATAGGATGTAAGATAGGGGTCCTATTCCATTCTTTTGGTTATAGATATCCAGGTCTCCCAGCACCATTTTTTGAAGAGACTTTTTTCCCATTAACATGGACTTGGTAGATGTGTCAAACGCTAGTTGACCATCGAGGTGAGGGTTTATTTCTGGATTCTAAATTCTATTTCACTGATCAATGAGTTTTTCTATATGCCAGTACCATGCTGTTTTTACCTCTGTAGCTTTGTAATATGTTTTAAGATCTGGCAGTGAAATTCCCACCATGTTGCCCTTTCTTAGGATGCTTTTGGTTATTTAGGTGCACTTTCCCTTCCAAATGAATTTGGTAATTGCCTTTTCTTTCTTTTCTTTCTTTTTTTTTTACAGATTTATTTATTTATTTAATTCTCCCCCTCCCCCGGTTGTCTGTTCTCTGTGTCTATTTGCTGCATCTTGTTTCTTTGTCTGCTTCTGTTGTCCTCAGCTGCAGGAAAAGTGTGGGCGGCGCCATTCCTGGGCAGGCTGCACTGTCTTTCATGCTGGGCGGCTTCTCCTTAGGGGCGCACTCCTTGTGCGTGGGGCTCCCCTATGTGGGGGACACCCCTGTGTGGCAGGGCACTTCTTGTGTGCATGAGCACTGCGCATGGACCAGCTCCACATGGGTCAAGGAGACCCGGGATTTGAACCATGGACCTCCCATGTGGTAGACGAATGCCCTAAACACTGGGCCAAGTCCTTTTCCCTGCCTTTTCTATTTCTGTAGAGTAGGCTGTTGAAATTTTGATTGGTATTATATATATATATATTTTTAAAGATTTATTTATTTATTTAATTTCCCCCCTTCCCCTGGTTGTCTGTTCTTGGTGTCTATTTGCTGCGTCTTGTTTCTTTGTCTGCTTCTGTTGTCGTCAGTGGCACGGGAAGTGTGGGCGGCGCCATTCCTGGGCAGGCTGCTCTTTCTTTTCACGCTGGGCAGCTTTTCCTCACGGGCGCACTCCTTGCACGTGGAGCTCCCCCACGCGGGGGACACCCTTGCGTGGCACGGCACTCCTTGCGCGCATCAGCACTGCGCATGGCCAGCTCCACACGGGTCAAGGAGGCCCGGGGTTTGAACCACGGACCTCCCATATGGTAGACGGATGCCCTAACCACTGGGCCAAAGTCCGTTTCCCATGATTGGTATTATATTGAGCCTATAAATCAGTTTAGGTTGGATTGACATCTTCATGATATTTAATCTTTCAGTACGTGAACACGGAATGTCATTCCATTTGTTTAGGTCATTTTAAATTTCTTTTACCACTGTTTTGTAGTTTTCTGCATATAGGTCCTGTACTTCTTTGATTAAGTTGACCCCTACATATTTGAGTCTTTTTCTTGCTTATTGTAAATGGAATTTTTCCCTGATTTCTCCTCAGATTGTGCAGTACTAGTGTACAAAAAACACTGATTTCTGCATGTGGCTCTTGTATTCTGCCACTTTGCTAAACTCATTTATTAGCTCAGGTAGCTTCGTTGTAGACATTTCAGAATTTTCTAAATATAGGATGATGTCATCTGCTAATAGTGCAAGTTTTACTTCCTCTTTTCTTATTTGTATGCCTTTAATTTTTTTCTTCTCTAATTACTCTAGCTAGAACTTGTAGTACAATGTTGAATAACAGTGGTGATAGTGCACATCCTTGTCTTGTTCCTGATCTTCGATGGAAAGCTTTCAGCATTTCCCCACCAAGTACAATGTTGGCTGTGGGTTTTTCACATATCCTTTTACCATATTGTGGCATTTTCCTTCCAATCATATCTTTTGAAGTGTTTTTTTTATCAAGAAAGAATGCTGGATTTTGTCAAATGCCTTTTCTGTGATGATCATGTGTTTTTTTCCCCTTCAATTTGTTAATGTGGTGTACTATGTTGACTGATTTTCTAGCAGGAATAAATTGCCTAGCAGGAATAAATCCCACTTGGTCGCAATGTGTAAGTCTTTGATAATGTTGCTGGATTCAGTTTGTCAACATTTTGTTGAGAATTTTTGTATCTCTATTTCATTAGAAAGATTGGTCTGTACTTTTCTTTCCTTATACTGTCTTTATCTGGCTTTGGTATTAGGGTGATGTTGGCTTCATAAAAAGAGTTGGGTAATTTTCCCTCCTCTTCATCATTTTGGAAGAATTTAAACTGAATTGGTGTTAATTCTTTTCGAAATACTTGGTAAAATTAATCTCTGAAGTCATCTGGTCCTGAGCTTTTCTTTGTTGTGAGGTGTTTGATGATGGATTCAGTCTCTTTAAATGTGATTTGTTTGTTAAGTTCTTGAATTTCTTATAGTGTCAGTGTAGGTTGTTGGTGCATTTCTAGGAATTTGCCCATTTCTAGGTTGTCTAGATTGTTGGCATACAATTTCTCAGAATATCTTCTTTTGATTCTTTTTATTTTTGTGGGGTCAGTCATTACTTCCCTCCTTTCATTTCTGATTTTTTTTTTGCCTCCTTTTTCTCCTTTGTTAATCTTGCTAGCAATTTGTCAATTTTACTGATCTTCTCAAAGAACCAGCTTTTGGTTTTGATTTTCTCTTTGTTGTTGTTTTTCTCAATTTCATTTATTTCTGCTCTAATCTTTATTACTTCTTTCCTTCTGCTTGCTTTGAGGATTGGTTTGCTGTTCTTTTTCTGATTTCTGTAGGTGTTCAGTTAAGTGTGAGTTTAGCTCTTCTTTTTTAATATAGGTGTTTAGCACCATAAATTTCCCTCTCAAGACTGGCTTTGCTGGGAAACGGACTTTGGCCCAGTGGTTAGGGCGTCCGTCTACCACATGGGAGGTCCGCGGTTCAAACCCCGGGCCTCCTTGACCCGTGTGGAGCTGGCCATGCGCAGTGCTGATGCGCGCAAGGAGTGCCGTGCCACGCAAGGGTGTCCCCCGCGTGGGGGAGCCCCACGTGCAAGGAGTGCGCCCGTGAGGAGAGCCGCCCAGCGTGAAAAGAAAGTGCAGCCTGCCCAGGAATGGCACCGCCCACACTTCCCGTGCCGCTGACGACAACAGAAGCGGATCAAAGAAACAAGACGCAGCAAACAGACACCAAGAACAGACAACCAGGGGAGGGGGGGAAATTAAATAAAATAAATAAATCTTTAAAAAAAAAAAAAAAGACTGGCTTTGCTGTATCCCATAAGCTTTGGTAATTTGTGTTCTCATTTTCATTTTTCTCAATATATTTCCTGATTTCACTTGGAATTTCTTTTTTGATCCACTGATCATTTAAGAGTATGTTGTTTAGAGTCCACACAGTTGTGAAGTTGCCTTTTTCTTGTCTATTATTGATTTCCAGTTTTATTCCATTATGATCTAGGAAGGTGCTTTGTATAATTTCAGTCTTTTCACATTTATTGAGACATGCATTGTGTCCTGCATGTGGTGTATCCTGGTGAAGGATGCATCGGCATGTGTGAAGAATGTATAACCTGCTGCATTTGGATGCAGCATTCTGTGTGTCTTTTAGGTCTAACTCATTTATTATTCTTTAAGGTCTCTGTTTCCTTGTTGATCTTCTGTCCAGTTGTTCTGTCTCATGATGTGAGTGGTGTATTAGAGTCTCCAGTGATTATTGTAGAGATGCCTGTTTCTCCCTTTGGTTTGGTCAGAGTTTGTCCTACATATTTTGGGGCACCCTGGTTAGGTGCATAAATATATCTTCCTGGAGGGTTGCCCTTTTTATTAATATATAATGGCCTTCTCTGTCTCATAACTTCTTTTCACTTAAAGTTTGTTTTGTCCAATAATAGTATAGCGATCCCTGCTCTTTTTTGGTTTCTATTTACATGGAGTATCTTTTTTCAACCTTTTACTTTCAGCTGGTTTGTATCCATGAGTCTAAGGTGGGTCTCTTGTAAGCAGTGTGTGGATGGCTCTTGTGTTTATTATCCATTCTGTCAATCTATATCTTTTGTTTGGTGCATTTACTTCATTCACAATCAATGATACTACTGTAAATGCATTATTTCCAACATTTTATTCTTTGGTATTCATGTTGATATCATATTTTGGTCTTATCTTTTTACTCTTGGTTATCCTTTCTGCTATTCTTTTGTCTCTACTCTGCTCCAGGCCTCTCTCTTCTGTTTTTTTCTTTCAGGCTCTATGGCTTCCTTATTATTTCCTGCAATTTTGATTCTTTTTTACAAACTCTCTTAGTTTCTGTTTGTGGATATTTTATACTCACCTACATATTTGGAGGACAGTTTTGCTGGGTGCAGAATTCTTGGCTGGCAGTTTTTCTCTTTCAGTCTCCTAATTGCATCATACCACTGTCTTCTCACCTCCATGGTTTCTGATGAGAAATCCACACTATTACTGGGCATCCCTTGTATGTGATGATTTGCTTCCCTTAATGCTCTCAGAATTTTCTCTTTATCTTTGACATTTGACATTCTGAATAATATATGCTTTGGAGTATATCTATTGGGGTTTATTCAGATTAGGATAAGGTGGGCTTCTTGGACATGCAGGGTCATTTCTTTTGTAAGCATTGGGAAATTTTAACTATTCCCTTAAATACTCTTTCTAATCCTTTTCCCTTCTATTCTCCTTCTGGAACTCCCATGACATGTATGTTGTTGTGTTTTTTCTTGTCATTCATCTCCCTGAGGCTCTGCTCAATTTTTTTTCAATTTTTTCCCTCCCTCTGTTCTTTTCTCTCTTCAATTTCAGCTGTTTTCTGTCTTTGGTATCACTTATTCTTTCTTTTATCCTTTCAAGTCTGCTTGAAATTGTTGTAAACCTTTAATGTTGTTTTTGATTTCACCTATTGCATCTTTCATTCCCATGAGCTCTGTTGCTTTTCTCTTCCACATTTCAAGTTCTCTTTGTGCTTGCTGAACATCTTCTTGAATGACATTCATCTCTTCAACCATATTGTCTTTTAACTCATGAATTTATTTTGGAAATTGGTACACATCTCGTTAATTAGTTCTCTCAAATCCTGCATCTCTTCTGGGACTTTGATATATTCCTTTTCCTGGGCTATGCCTTCCATTTTCTTATTCTGGCTCATAAATTTTTGCTGATGTCTAGGCACCTGAATAGTATGTAGTTTACTCAGATGCTCAATTTCTTTGTCTTTTATTGGGATTTAGTGGCACGAGGCTGTGTGTTACTGTTGCTCTTTGATTCTTGATTCAACCTGGATCATTAGGCTTGTCCTTGTTAGTTGCTCAAAAGTGTGCTCTGCACCCAGTAATGTTTTGCAGACCTACTTCCTAGGGCCTTGGGAGGCAAGCTATAAAGGTCAGAAAATGCCTCATTTATTTTTAGTTTTCTCATATGTACTACCAAGTTCTGCCAGCAGATGACACTCTTTGGCAGCCCTCAGTTCGATGCCTGTTTAATGTGTTTTTACTGTAACACAGCCTGGATCAATGTGAGAAGATCCTGCCTGGAGGCTAAAATCCTTGTAATTTGGACTTTCTTATAAAAAAGTCTCTAGCCTTCTCTGGCATCACCCTCCCATTTCCTGGGTAAGAAATAATTCTACTCCCTTCTGCATCTTCAACAATCAGTCCCTGTTCATTGAGGAGATTGAGAGGGTCAGATTTCTTTACTCCCTTGCAGCATCCTAAGGCAAACAATGGCAAGGCCTCTCTGACCTGGAAGGGCCCATGGGACACAACAGACCAAATTTGTGGGTCCAAAGATGAGTCAGCCTTAGATTGTGTCCCTCTCTCTCCTGTTTCCTGGGAAGGTACATCCTCAACAATCAACCCCGGCTATAAGAGAGGGAGATTAAGAATGTTGGATTTCTCCACCTCTGTTTAGTAGCCCAAGGTAGACAACAGTGTGGTCCCAGTCAGCCTGGAAAAGCTGGTGGGACACAGCAGACCCGAATTGTGGGTCAGAAGCTCTCAGCCTTAGGCTGTGTCCCTCTCTTTCACCTTTCCCAGGATGGTAGATCCCTGGATACCCCTTTGTAGTCAGCTCAGAGGCCTTTGTATCCTTTTTTAAATTTAATTTTAAAAGATCCTTAGATTACATAAATTGTTACATTGAAAAATATAAGACATTCCCATATGCCCCACTCCCTATACCTCCCACTGTTCCCAACATTAACAACTTCTAGCATTAGTGTGCTACATTCATTACAACTGATGAACAGATTTTGAAGCATTGCAACTAAGCATGGATTATAGTTTACCTTGTAGTTTACACTCTCTTGCATTCAATTCTGTAGGTTATGGCAGAATATATAATGGCCTGAGTATTAGTCAAAGGTGTACTGATGTAAAATGCCAGAAATTGGTTGTTTTTTTTATAAAGGGTATTTATTTGGGGTAGGAGCTTACAGATACCAGGCCATAAAGCATAAGTTACTTCCCTCACCAAAGTCTGTTTTCACATGTTGGAGTAAGAGGCTGCCTACGTCTGCAAGGGTTCAGGCTTCCTGGGTTTCCTCCCTTCTGCAGTCTTGCTTCTCTGTGAGTTCAGGGTTCCTTGCTTCCTAGGACTCCCGCTTCAGCATCAAATTCCAACATAAAAACTCCTACATTAGGAACCTATAGGGAAACGGACTTTGGCCCAGTGGTTAGGGCATCCGTCTACCATATGGGAGGTCCGCGGTTCAAACCCCGGGCCGCCTTGACCCATGTGGAGCTGGCCCATGCACAGTGCTGATGCGTGCAAGGAGTGCCGTGCCACGCAAGGGTGTCCCCCGCGTGGGGGAGCCCCACGCGCAAGGAGTGCGCCCATGAGGAAAGCCGCCCAGCGTGAAAATAAAGAAGCAGCCTGCCCAGGAATGGCGCCACCCACACTTCCCATGCTGCTGACTACAACAGAAGCGGACAAAGAAACAAGATGCAGCATATAGACACCAAGAACAGACAACCAGGGGAGGGGGGGAAATTAAATAAATAAATACATCTTTAAAAAAAAACAAAAACAAAAAAAACCTCTAACTCTGTCCTTTGCCATGCCTTTTTTCTGCCCACCAAAGGGTTGGGACTCAATGCCCTTCTGGCACAAGTGATTAACATAATTACCTAATCAGGTAAACCTATAAATCCAATATAATCTCATATGCCCAGAGGAAAAGATCATTTTACAAACATAATTCAATACTTCTTTTTGGAATTCATCAATAATACCAGACTGCTACAGCCTGTATCTGTCATTGCAATGTCAGGTCTATTCTAAGTCCTGAAAATGCCCCCATATTATACCTCTTTTTCCCTCTCCATGACTTCAGCACCTCCAGTGGCCATTGTCTCCACATTGGTGATAGATTTTCCATTGATATAACCACAATAAGTCTATAGTGGAATACCAGTAAGTCCACACTCCTGAGGATTCTGGAATAGTGATGCCTACTCTACCAGAGAGGGGACTTTGATCCCCTTTGGCTGATAAATGGGACTTTCTTGCTTGCAGTTGTAGACTTTCTCAGTTCCTTGGTGTGATGGTTGTCCATCCTCACCTCCTTGTTAGTTGACCTAGATGAGTCCAATGAACTGGAGAGTAGGTGTTACAACTCCACTGAGGTTCAGGGCCCAGCTGGCACAGGAACATTTCAGAGATTCAAGTCTTTTGGATGTACACCTACCAATTCCAGCATCAACTATAGTTTCAAATAAAAGAGATAGAAGAGGCATGTGTAGAGAAGTCATATTTGAGTCCAGCTCTGTCACACTCAGGAGCACAAACTCCGAAGTAGGGCCCAATGGCCAGGCTTCAATCTCCAGAGCTATCTGCCCTGACCGTATAAGCTGGGTGTCTCTGGATCCCTCAGATGTCCCACTATTTGTGGTAGTATCTGCTTTGGCAGCCTATGAGATCCTGTGGAGACTTTATAAGGATAACTCTCTGATGGCCTCCTGGCTTACTTTGAAGTCTGTTAGCCATATAAACTCATGTATCTTTACCTTTTCCCCCTTTAGTTCAGTGTCTTTTTCCAGTTGCATCATCCTCTGGTGCTTGGTAGTAATCCCTCAGTGTCAGGGAGGCTCATTCCTGGGAGCCATGACCCACATTGGGGGGGAAGGTAATGCATTTATATGCTGAGTTTGACTTAGGGAGAGGCCATATTTGAGTAACATGGAGGCTCTCAGGAAGTAGGTCTTCAGTACCCTACATCACTATGCTAACTTGCAAATTTAAGAGCAAAAAGTGCATAAGCATAGTCATCTATCTCAAGCGTATATCAGTGGACCATCCTTTTTCACTAGTCATTGCTCCTTGGAGGATTGCTGCTGTAGCATTAGAGAATGTGGCAGAGCTCCCAAGGATAGGAATTCGGTATTCTTTCAGTTGTTGTGTGAATTTCTACCCACTGTGGCAATGCCCCATGAACATTGGAACATATTTATATACCTTATATATATCCCCACATGAACTTCCTTCCATGTATCTATCCCCCATCATGTACTCCCCACACCAATGATCCTCCTCTATCATAGTTGTAACCCTTCTGTAATCTAGAAGTTCTTCAAAAATGAAGCTAAGAATATTTTCAAATTTGCTTAATAGGAAAATGAAATAATAACAAAAGGCTTAAACATAAGAAAAATACATGATAATTTAAGAAAACTAAAACTAAAATAAGGTTAAAAAGGGGTATTTAAAAATGAAAAATAGTAAAAGAATTGTTTTTTAAGTTTTGCCTTTCATCACTGTAATATATGTTGTGCTATATGTACAGTTGCATTTTCTTCCATTACTTCCCAGTATTTTATTTTTTCATTTTGTCTACAAAGAAGTTTTAGGTCACAGTGAAGTCACATACAGAATGGAGGGGACTCTCGTATACCCAACATCCTCCCCTTTTTCCCTTTCTTTGTTAATAATCTTTTTACATGAGGATGGCATATATGTTACAACTGATGTACAAGTATTAAAACATAGCTTCAAACTATGGTCAGTGGTTTCTATTATGGTTTACATTTTACACCATTCACTTTTATAAATTTTTTATGAAATTTAACATGGCCTGTATCCATCATTGCAAGATCATGCAGAATTCTTCCTTTGCCCCCTAAATACTCACTCTTCTGTTGATCCCATTCTTTCTCTCTCCCGCCACAGGACCCACTGTGACCACCAGGCTTCACTCCTTGAAGAACAAAATTTGTAGATATTTGCAACAGTGCTGCTGGCTTGACACAGTAGTCTGTCCTCTCCTGTTAGGAACCACCCATACTCTCCAGAGACACCCTCCCCTGTGTTTGAGAACATATCGAGACTCCCCTGTATGGGAGCTTAACTCCTTTTCACTCATTATGTGGTTCCCCCTCCACTGATCCAACACACTATGACAAAATCATCACTTGCACCTTCTTTAGAAGACTGCCCCAGGTGTGCCCTCTCCCAAATGTATTTCCATCCAACACCCTAAACCAGTAGCCCTTCCTTGTCATATTGCCAAAACAATTTTCTCAGCATTGTAGTTTCAACCACATACCTGCCAATGTTCACCTGCTACCTCCCCCCTCAACTCTTTCCCCATTTCCATGGACCATTCAACCCATCCTCCCTACCCTAGACCCATCAAGCTTGCACCACCCAACCCAATAATATCCTTACACCCCTGTCATATCCCTTCACTGCACAACTACTCATACTTTATCATAGATTGCACCCCTGTGGGCATTGGCTTACAACCTTCTCCCTTTCTATTTCCTGTAAACCTATCTTCCAGACTCTAGCTCCCTGTGTTGGCTCAATTAGCTTAATTCTTATCAAAGAAGTCATTCAGTATTTGTCCTTCAATACCTGGCTTGCTTCATTTAACATAAGGCCCTTCAGATTCATTCATGTTATCCCATGTGTTGTACTGTATTCCTTCTTACAGTTGGTAGTGTTCCATTGTATGTATCTACTGAATTTTGATTATCCATTCATCTCTTAATGGGCATTTGGGTTGATTCCAGTTTTGGAAATAGTGAATAATGGTGCTATGAACATTGTTGTGTATAATCGGTTCTTGTCCTTGTTGTCAGTTCTGGGTATATACCCAGCAGTGGAATTGATGGGTCATATGGCAGAATTATAGTTAGTTTTTTGAGGAAACCCCAAACTGTCATCCACAATGGCTGGGCTGTTCTACATTCCCACCAGCAGTGGATGAAGGTGTCCATTACTCCACATCCTCTCCAGCACCTTAGTCCTCTGATTTTTTAATGTCCACCAGTCTAATGGAAGTAAGATGGTATCTTGTTGTAGTTTTGATGTGCATTTCCCTAATAGCTAGTGATGTTGAGCATGTTTTCATATGCTTTTTAGCCTTTTGTCTTCCTTCTTTGGAGAAGTGTCTGTTCAAATCACTTGTCCATTTTTTAAATGGATTGTTTGTCTTTTTATTTTGAGATATTTCTTCACATATGGTGGACATTAGGCTCCTATCAGATATTTGGTATTTCCAAATATTTTCTACCATTGCTGAGGCTGTCTTTTCACTTTCTTCACACACTCCTTTCAAGTGCAAAAGGTTTTAATTTTGAGGAGGTCCCATTTATCTATTTTTTTCTTTTGCTTCTCATGCTTTGGGATTGAAGTTCATGAAGACATTTGCTATTACAAAGTCCTATAGAAGCTTCCCTACTTATCTTCCAAGGTCTTTATGGTTTTGGCTCTTATAATTAGATCTTTGATCCATCTTTAGTTTTCATATAAGGTGTGAGATGGTGTTCCTCTAATTCTTTGGTTATTTATGTCCAGTCTCCAAGCACCATTTATTGAAGAGGCCATTCTTTCCCAGCCGAGTGGATTTGGTGGCCTTGTTGAATATCAAATGACTGTATATGTGATGATCTATATCAGAACTCTCAGTTCAGTTCCATTGGCTAGTATGTGTATTCTTGTGAGAGTACCATGCAGTTTTGACCACTCTAGCTCTGTAGTATGCTTTAAAGTCAGGTAGTGTGATTGCTCCAATTTTGTTTTACTTTTTCAATATGTCTTTGAATACTTGGGGACTCTTGCCCTTCCAAATAAGTTTCATAGTCTTTCCAAGTCATTAAAAAATGCTGTGTTGATTTTTATTGGGATTGCATTAAATTTGTAGATTAGTTTGGGTAGGATAGACATCTAATGATATTTAGTCTTCTTATGCATGAGCAGGGAATATTCTTCCATTTATTTAAGTCTTCTTTGATTTCCTGTAACAGTGCTTTGTAGTTTTCTTCATATAAGTCATTTACTTCTTCAGTTAAACTGTTCCTAGGTATTTGTTTTTTTTTAGTTTCTATTGTAAATGGTATTTTTTTCTTGATTTTCTCATCAGATTGCTCATTATTGGTATACAAGAATGCTACTGATTTTTTTTTTGCATTGTTCTTATATCCTGTGACTTCACTGAACTATAAGTTCTAGAAGCTTTGTTTCAGAGGGCATTCTATGTATAGGATCATGTTGTCTGTAAATAAACTTGTACTTCTTCCTTTCCAATTTTGAGGCTTTTTGCATCTTTTTCTGGCTGCAGTGCTCATGCAAGCACTTTGAACACAATGTTACACAGGAGCGGTAACAGTGGGCATCCTTGTCTTGTGTCCAGTCTTAGAGCAAAAGCTCTTAGGATTTCACCATTTTATATGATTTAGCTGTTGGTTTTTCATATATACCTTATGTTCTGTTGAGGAAGTTTCCTTCTATTCCTGTCTTTTGGAGTGTTTTAATCAGGAAAGGGTGTGTTTTGTCAAATGCTTTTACTGCATCTGTAGAGATTATCATGTGTTTCTATTCCTTTGATCTCTTTATGAGGTGTATTTTATTGATTGATTTTCTTATGTTTAACACTCTTTGCATACCCAGGATGAAACTCACTTAGTCATGGTGTGAAATTTGCTTGATATGTTTTGAATATGATTAGCAAGTATTTTGTTGAGGATTTTAGCATCTAGGTTCATTAGATTGGCCTGTAATTTTCCTTTCTTGTAGCATCTTTGTTTGGGTTTGGTTTTAGGTTAATGTTCACATCATAGAATGAGTTAGGCAATGTTCCTTCTACTTCAGTTTTTTGGAAGAGTTTGAGCAGGATTGGTGTTAGTTCTTTCTGGAATGTTTCATAGAATTCACATGTGAAACAGGTCTGGGCTCTTGGTTCGGAGGTTTTTGTTGACTGTATCTGCTTACTTCTAATTGGTCTGTTGAGTTCATCTTTCTTCTTTCATCAACATAGGCTGCTTGTGTGTTTCTAGGAGTTTGCCCATTCTAAATTATTCTTGTTGGCATACAGTTTATCTAAGTATCCTCTTATGATAAACTTGATTTCTGTGGGGTCAGTGGTGATATCCTTTTCCTCATTCCTTATTTTTTGTATTTGCATCTTCTTTTTTTTTCCTTGTTAGTGTAGCTAAGGGTTTATCAATTTTATTGATCTCCAAGAACCAGCTTTTGGTTTTATTTTTTCTAGTCCTTTCTTATTTTAAATTTCATTTAGTTCTGCACTAATCTTTGTTATTTCCTTCTTTCTACTTCCTTTGGGGTTAGTTGTTGTTCTTCTGGTTCCTCCAGATGTGCAGTTAAGTCTTTGATTTTAGCACTTTCTTCTTTTTTAATATCAGCATTTATAGCTGTGAGTTTTCCTCTCAGTACAGTTTTTGCTGCATCCCAGAGGTTATGCAATGTTGCTGTGTTATTTTTTTATTCATTTTAAGGTAGTTACCGATTTCTTTGCAATTTTCTCCTTGACCCACTGTTTGTCTAAGAGTGTACTGTTTAACTCCCATATCTTTGTGCCTAATCTGCTTCTCATCCCCTTGCTGATTTCCAGCTTCTGTGCATTTTAGTCACATAAATTACTTCGTGTAATTTCAGTCTTTCTGAATTCATTGAGAGGTGTTCTGTTGCCTAGCATGTGGTCTGTTCTTGAGAATGATCCATGTGCACTCAAGAATAATATATATCCCACTGTATTTGAGTGTAATGTTATGTATATGTCTATTAGGTCCAGATCCTCTAATGTATTATTCAGGGTCTTTACTTCTTTATTGATTCTCATTGAGATGGTCTGTCTAAGGTAACATTGGTGTATTAAAGTCCCCCAGAGTAATTGTAGAGGCATGCATTTCCCCACTTAGTTTTTTTCCTTGTTTGCCTATGTATTTTGAGGTGCCCTGCTTCGGTGCATAAGTGTTCATGATTGTTCTTTTTTTTCCTTAAAGATTTATTTATTTTTATTTCTCTCCCCTTCCCCCCCCACTCTGGTTGTCTGTTCTCTGTGTCTATTTTGCTGCATCTTTTTTGTCCACTTGTGTTGTTGTCAGTGACATGGGAATCTGTGTTTCTTTTTGTTGCCTCATCTTGTGTCAGCTGTCCATGCATGCAATGCATTCTTGGGCAGGCTGCACTTCCTTTCATACTGGGTGGCACTCCTTACAGGGTGCACTCCTTGCATGTGTGGATCTCCTATGCAGGGGACACCCATGTGTGGCACAGCACTCCTTGGCACATCAGCACTGCCCATGGGCCAGCTCCACAGAGGTCAAGGAAGCCCGGGGTTTGAACCATTCTTTTTCAAAAGAGATGAGCAGTACCCACTTCCATCAACACCCATTTTCTGGATTAGTGCATCTACAAATTTTTAATCTGCTCAGTGAGTGAAAGGAAAACATGAGAATGATATCTCTCCAAGTAGAGAATATCAATAAAGGGCTAGAAAGTATAAATTTAGTGGAAATAGAAATTCTGGAGTTGAAATGTAGAATGATATGAGAACTCTAGAGGTGGTCAACAACAGGTGTTTCCCTGACTAAAGAACTAAACAACTCCCTCAGCATCCTGGAGTGTGCACCTTCCTATTTCAGTCCTTCCTCTCCCAGATCATGTGCACTCCAAGAGCAGTGAGACCTTCTAATTTTCTTATTAATTTTACTGGTCACTACTGATGTTGAGTGAATTTTCATACCCTTGCTCATGCTTAACTCACTGCAGATCCTGAGATTTAGGGTTTAAAGAGGAGGGGACTTGGTCAATTATTGTGTTTTCAGAGACCTCTACTTCCTTCTGAGAACCAAAAACTTCACCCAGCCTGAATGAAAATATGGCAATGGAGACACAGCTCTGTACTCAGAGATATTCCACATCCTGGCCTCTGTGTCCCTATGAAATTTACAGAAAAATATTGCCCTCCATTAACAGGGAGAATTAAGACTCAAATTTCTGTGAACCCCAGTATCCCTCAGAGAATCCCACATATTCCTACCCAAGTCAACCAGATCTCAATGAAAGCCCTCCTCATATTATACAAATTAGTCTATCCTAGTCTCACAAGGAAGAAAGGTGATTGTTTTCTCTATTAAAGACACTTACTGAAGCCATTTAAATTAGAGAATCGGTTTTTCCATTTCTGTAAACAAAAATGGCACTGGGATTTTTGTAACTATTGTATTGAATCTGTAGCTCCCTATGTTAAGTATTGATATTAGAATAATATAATCTTATCATCATTGAACAATGGATGTCTTGCCATATGTTTAGGTCTTCTTTAGTTTCATTCAGTTTGTTTGCTAGTGTTCATGTGTTTTATCCTTTCATTAAATTCATTCTTAGCTATTTTATTTGTTAGCGGCTGATTGAGTGGACTTATTTTTTGTTGTGCTGTATAAACAAAACTGACTTTTGTGCATTTATCTCATACTATGCAAGTTTGCTTTATGCCTTTATTGTTGCATTAGTATTGTTGTGACTTCTTTGGAATTATGTATTTAAAGGGATATGTCATCTATAGGGATAGTTTTCCTTCCTCCATTCCAGTATGGATGACTTTTTTCTTACCCAATTGCTCTGGCTAGAACTTATAGTACAATGCTAAAAGCAGTGATGAAAGTGAGTTAACTTATCTTGTTCATGAACTCTTGGGAAAGAGTTTCAGTATTTCACTCTTGAGTGTGATGTTAGCTGTGGATTTTTAAAATGCAGCTGTGAACAGAGTAGAATAACTTCCACAAATGACCATCCACGTAGTGAGCAGCAGAAAGCCCCCAGATTATAGGTATCCTGTGAGTGCATTTTTGAAATCCTGAAATGTGAGTTAATTGTTGGATACCTACATTTTTGATTTTGAAGAACTTAATTCTCCTTAATGTCCATATGTTCAACGTTTAATAGTAAGATCATGATAGACTATGCCTGAAATATGTTGATGTGTTCTTAAATTTTTAAAATTCAATAAACCCTATTAAATGAATTTTTCTTTCTAGAGGTTATTTATAAAACAGTTATTTAACTAGAGTAAGAACAAATAATAACCAGAATCCTTGAGGACCATGTGTGTGCCTGGTGATAGGTGTAAAGCCATATGGTTGTAATATTGTAGTCCAGATAGAAATGACCCTGAACCTATTGGATTATGAATCTAAAGCAATAAAAATGTTTCAAAATTTGCAGAATATGAATCATGATTGCTAACACCAAATATGTATGAAAATAGGTTGATTTAAAACTAAATAGAAAATTAGTAACTGTAGTCATAAAGTATAAGAAACTACAACTAAGGATTGTAGGAATATGATGCATTAGATATACAAAAACAAGATAATTCAGAAATGAAATATAGTATAACGTATTGAAATAACATATACATATTACTTTTGAATATATATAGACTTTCATAGATCATTGATTTTGAAAATTTGTAGACATGTATAGAGAATGACTAGATTTTGGCAACATGGAAATATTTCTCCAGAGAGGAGTACATGTAAAAGGAACATTCAGTGGTCAGATGGAGAAAGAAAATAGACCAAAAAAGTTGTGGGAGAGGTAATGAATTGAGTGAAGACCCTTTTGGAAGAGTGGTGGAAGTACAGAATTTGAAAATATCAGGAAGAAAGCATCCATACTTTAAAACATTTCATAAAACATGTAGAAAGAGAAACAGATCTGTATTGTTGGAAAGCTATTTTCAGTCTCAATTCTCTCTATAAAATTTTTTTAATCATATGAAAACCAAGAGAAAAAACAGTTATTTTCAAGTATCAAAGTAATATAGGGAGAAAAGGAGTAAGTGCAGAGTAATCCACAACAAATGAATGAAAGCTCTTTGTCATGATCTAGATTATGTACTGAAATATGCTTTCTGAAAAGTAGATAACAGGCATTAAGAAAATGAAATACATGATAAGATATAAATTTTTAAAATTCAAAAAGTGAATGAGAAGAAATAAGAAAAATGGAAATACAGTTCAAAATTGAAGTATAATCTCTAAGAAATAGGGTGACAAGATAATGCTTAAGTAGATAAAGTGAAAAGCTGAAAGGGCTGAAATATTAAATGGAGAATGTTCAAGATTAAAGAAAAACACTCATGGGAAACGGACTTTGGCCCAGTGGTTAGGGCGTCCGTCTACCATATGGGAGGTCCGCGGTTCAAACCCCGGGCCTCCTTGACCCGTGTGGAGCTGGCCATGCGCAGCGCTAATGTGCACAAGGAGTGCCGTGCCACGCAAGGGTGTCCCCCGTGTGAGGGAGCCCCACGTGCAAGGAGTGCGCCCGTGAGGAAAGCCGCCCAGCGTGAAAAAGAAAGAGCAGCCTGCCCAGGAAAGGCGCCACCCACACTTCCCCGTGCCGCTGACGACAACAGAAGCAGACAAAGAAACAAGACGTAGCAAATAGACACCAAGAACAGATAACCAGGGGAGGGGGGGAAATTAAATAAATAAATAAATCTTTAAAAAAAAAAAAAAAAAAAGAAGAACACTCAGAAGTTGAGGAATGGTTCAGATGATCCACTAGCTGAGCACTGGGTGCCTGAAGCAGGAAGCGGGTGGAGCCATCCCCAGTCCAGAGGCCTTGGGTGGGGCCTGCACATGGGCAGTGCGGGAAGCTGCCCTGGCCCTCCCTCCCATGATGCTCAGCTCCAGGCTGCAGGCCTTGGAAGGTGGTGTTTGTTTGTTTGTTTGTTTTTTGCTTGTCTCCCTCCTTTGTTGTGTCACCTTGCTGAATCGGCTCTCTGCAGCATGTGCGGGCCAGGCAGCAATCGGCAGCCTGTGGGTGAGCCTGCCTTCACAAGGAGGCCCTGGAGATGGGCCACAGCCACTTCCCTGGTGTAGGAGAAATAAAAGCGCCCAAGAGCACCCTGTGCACAGCTGACAAGGCATAGCTTATCAGTTGCCAATACGCTGTCTCTAAGGCAACCACACAGCTAAACAAAATAACCACTGACCACAAGGTCAGACAGAATGGCAACCAGGCCCTGTCCAGCTACACCATGTCTTCTTCCTCCTCTCTGAGCCCTTTTCCCTTTGTTTGATACCCACCAATCAGGCAGTATGGCATGAAAAAGCTCAGACTACATGATCAACCTAACCGTCCCCCATAGCTTACCCCTCTCCTTGTTTGGGCATATATTCACCCCTGCCAATCTAATACCACCTAGCCCCCCTTCCCTATTGCCCTGAACTATAAATAGCTGTTTCTATGTTATAAAGTTAGACTTGGTCCAGAACCCTGTCTCTGGAGTGTGCATAGTCTCCGTATCCATCCTCAATTCCCCCGGGGCCAACAAGTTTGAGCCCACCGGTCTGAGGGACACCTCAGTCTGGTGAAAACCGGTAGCAGTTGTCACCCTGTGACACCCTGGATTGTTTTTTCATGGTTGAATTTTGAGAATTTTGGAAATTCTTTTAATTTATTCTAGAATACCTGTGTGGTTTTTTTGTTTTTTGTTTTCTTGGTATTAAGCCCAGAGGTTGAACCCATGACCTTATAAGTGGGAAGCCAGTGCTCTACTACCAAGCCACATGGGATCCCCTAAAAATTTTTTGTTTGCTTGTTTTTTGTTTTTGTTTATTTTAGCAAGTACTTAGATCTGAACCCAGAACCTCTCTTGTGGGAAGCAAGTGCTCAACTGCTTGAGCCATAGCCGCTCCCAATATTGTAGATACCTATCCAGATATCAGTTTCAGATAGTCTAGGTATGTGTTCTTTCCTTGTCATAGTTAAGTTTGCAAATATTAGTCCCTGTCTGTAGTTTGCCTTTATAGTTTCTTTTTTGCAGATCTGTAGTTTTAAAATTTTGGTGAAGAGCCGTGTATCATTTTTATTTTTTATGGATTTCATTCAGTGCACCCTCTCTTCAGAATCTGTTTCCATGTTTTCAAATATCAAATAGTTTTGATGATACCCCAGTCTTTCTCTTGCCTAACATCACAACTCCATTGATACCTCTGCTTAAATGTCACAATTTTTAAAAGCATTTTGTTTTCTTTATTTTTAAAGGTGCTTTAGATGCCATAGATATTCCATCAAAAATATAGTGGAATCCCATATACCCTACTCCCTCCCCCTAACACAGTTTTCCCCATGAACATCATCCTTCATTAGTGTGGTCCATTTGTTTCATGGGATGAGCACATATTGAAGCATTGCTGTTAAGCATGGTCTATAGTTTGCATGATGTTTCACACTTTGCACAGCACATTTTTATATGTTTTGAGAAAATGTATAATGACTTGTCTCTGTTATTGCAGTATGCAAAATTATTCCAGTGTTTGAAAAATGCCCCGCATTATACCTATTCTTCCCTCTCCCTCTCCTCAGAACCTCTGTGTCCACTGCCTTTATTTTTATCAATGTTACAAGTTCTTACATTATTAGAATAATAATAGTCTACTTTCATGCATAGTTGCATTCCTCCTGTTTGTTCATTCCTCTGTCTTTTGGAGTTGGGATTGTGTCACTTTCTTACCCCACAGTAATCCAGCAACAGCTACTTCAAATATGTGTAAAACCCAACCACCTGGTTTCCCTAACTGCTGCTGCTCTGTCTAATCCACCATATCACTTGCCTGGACTACTGTGGTAGCTCCCTAACTGGTCTGCCTTTGACCTGCTTGCCACTGTGGTCCATTCTTACCTAGCAGCCAGAATGATCCTGTTAAAACCTCAGGCAAGTCTTGGCCCTTGTTTTTCTTTACTGAAACCCCCATGCATTCCCAGCTTACAGTAAAAAGCAAGAGTATTACACTGGACTACAAGAACCTCCACAATGTGTGCCCCAAATTTTAAAAGCAGTTTTTTTGAGATATAGTTACATACCATATAATCTATCCAAAGTGTACTTTAGTATAATTACGGATGTGTGCATTCCTCACCACAATCAAGTTTAGGACATTTTCATCTCTCCTAGAAGGAAAGCCCTATACTCCTTAGAAGTCACCTCCCAGTCCCTCTGCCATTCCCCAGCCCTACATAACCACTAATTTCATTCCATCTCTATAGACTTATCTTTATGTATATATTAATGAAATCATAGAATATGTGGTACTTTGTGTCTAGTTTCTTTCACTTAGCTTAATGCTTTTTAAAATTACTGCAATTTTTTTAAATGAGGGAAGTTGTATGTTTACAGAAAATTCATGTAAAAAATTAATGTTCCTGTGTATACCTCTATTGTTGACTCTGCATTAGTGTGTCAGCTTTGTGAGGATTGATGAATGAATATAATGTATTACTGATAACTATAATCCTTAATTTACATTAGGTGTATTTTTTCCATCTACCTTCCTGTTATTAACCATGTTTAATAGTGCCATACATTTGTTGTAATTCATGAAAGAACAATCTTATATTTGTACTATTAACCTCAGTCCATCATCCATAACAGTTTTCACTTCGTTAAACAATCCCATCTTTAGGCTTCTAGCTTTCCTCCTACTAATGTACAAGATCGTAAACAAATTCTCTCAACCACATTCACAAACATATAATTCACAGTAACATCCTGCCATCACCACTATCCATTCCCAAACATTTACAATCAACCTAAACAGAAATTCTGCACAATTTAAATATCAGCGCTCCATTCTCTACCCCCATTCTATCCCTTGGTAACATATTCTAGATTCTAATTCTGTGAGTTTGGTTCTTATCCTTAGTTCATATCAGTGAGGTCATACAATATTTGTCCTTTTGTGTCTGGTTTATTTTACCAAACTTAATGTCCTGATGGTTCATCCATGTTGATGCATGTATCAGGACTTCATTCTTTCTTACAGCTGAATAATATTCCATCATATGTATTTACCACATTTTGTTTATTCATCTTCTGGTAGTTATTTGACTTCCACATTTTCTTTATTGTGCTCTGAACATTGGCATACAAATACCTGTCTGAGTCCTTGCTTTCAATCCTTTTGGATATATATGCAGAAGTGGGATTGCCAGTTCATATGGTAATTTTAGGTTAATTTTGAGTTACTGCCAAGCTGTTTTCCACAGCCAGTGCATTATTTTATATTCCTACCAACAGTGTACAAGGTTTCCTATTTATGTGCATCCTTACCAGTACTTGCTATTTCCAATTAAAAAAGTAATAGCCTTTTGAATGGGTGTGAAGGATAGCTCATCATGTTTTTGATGTGCCTTTCCCTAATGGCTAGTGGACTTGAGCACATTTTCATATGCTTATTTACCATTTGTATATCTTCTTTGTAGAAATGTCTATTTAAATACTTTGCCCAATTTTAATGGGCTTATTTGCCATGCCCACCTCCCTTGGAGATCATGCAGTGATCAAGCTCTGTCTTCCTTCTCCACTTGTCACTAACTATTTCCTTGATGTGGAAATAACCCCTCGCCACTTGGCTGCTTTCTCCTCCTCTTTTGATCCCCAGCTCCAGTCTTGTCTTTTCTGACTTTGGTAACTTTTTTTTTTTTTGAGGTACCAGGACTGGGCATTGAACCTGGGACCTTGTATGTGGGAAGATGGCACTGAACCACTGAGCCACATAGGCTCCTTTGAGTTGGTTTATTCATTTCTTTCCTTGTTTGTTTTTAGAAGGCACCAGGAACCAAACCTTAGACATCCTATGTGGGCAGCAGGTTGAACTTCATCAACTCACAGCATCTTTCTTACCTGCTCTGTTATCCTACCACTGACCACTCTTCTTCAAGTTGTATTTGCTGATTCTTTATCTCTTGTTCCCTGGACTGTAAGTCACTCCCATAAGGTTTAATTAATCTCTCCTTGCCCTGTGCCTAGCACAGGGTCACCTAAACTGTCACCATGCACTCACTGTTTATTTAATAGAGTATAAAAAGTGGAGACAGTGGCTCTTTCCACCATCTCTATGATGTCTCTCCTGGCTGGGGAGGTGGTTTCAGACCATAATATTTGCAGCCCTTGGATGTAGTTGAAGCTCAACCATGGGCTTTGAGGGCAGCCCAATTTGGATGGAATTGTGACTCTTGTGAAGTCATTTCCACAGTGGTTTAGCCTAAAGTCAGACTTCCCTGTACTTACATCCTGACATGTACTTGGTGGGTCACTTCAGGAGAAGTACTTTGAGATCTTTGTACCTATCCCTCATCTGTAAAATGGTGATTTAAAAAAATACCTAATTTTTACTTTGTTTTATAATTGAAATCTAATTTTAGCTTGCCTGACTCCCCAGATAGTCTCCTTCCACTGCTGTTACCCAGAAAGGAGAGTGATGGACTCAGTGGGTCCCATGATTTAAAAAAAATTTTTTTTTAATTTATTAAAGTATACCACTCATACATACACATACATAAACAATAAGTGTATAATAATAGTTGTGAATTTACAAAACAAACATATATAGCATCATACAGGACTCTCATACCTCACCCTACCACCAATACCTTGAATTGTTGTTAAACATTTTTAACTAATGATTAAAGAGCATTGTCACAATATTACTACTAACCAAAATATTTTCCCCCAACCCACCCTATTATTATCTTTATATCATTTATATATGATCATTCATAATAAGTATGGTAAAAATTCTGAACTTAGAAAGCAAACATGTATAACATCATGCAGGGGTCCCATATACCATCACCAACACCTTGCATTTTTGTGAGATGTTTCTTACAAATTATGAAAGATTTTTGTCAAAATCTTATTGTCCTTATCTTACATTTGGTGTATTTTTCCTGCAACCCACCCTATTATTATTTTTAAGTATATTTTTATGGCAGAAGTTGTAAACTTACAAAACAATCATGCACATGTACAGAATTCCCAAACAACACCCCTCTATCTGAACATTTGTTACAGACCAGATAATATCATCTGATTGTTACCATGACCATAGTGTACATTTGGCACACATTTTCCATACTGCCCCATTATCAACACAGTACATCTTTGGCATAGAAGCAAGAATATTATATCATCAATGCTAACAAGAGTCCATAGCTCCTTCCAGTTGTATTTTTCCCATGCTTCTCCACATTCCCACCACCTTACAGTAGTGATGTACATTTACTTTAGCTAACAAAGACACTCTTGCATCCATACCATCAAACACAATTCTCATCCACCTCTTGGTTTACTGTGCTATTCAGTTCCTAGATTATTCTTTAGCATTTTGTCACTTGGCATTTCATATCTAGAATACCATTTTCAGCCACATCCCCAATTATTAACTAGTTTTACTCACTATATGTTACCATCTACTCTATACATTTCCACACTTTTACAGCAAAACTAATTAAAACTTCTACATACATTAACCATCAGTAGTTCATCTCAGTCCTCCTCTTATCTTCTTTAAGAATCCACCACGTACCACCAAGTCTTGAAGATACTTTCCTACAATTTCTTTAGAAGTTTTATGGTTCTTGCTTTTATTTTTAAGTTTTTGCCCATTTTGAGTTAATTTTTGGATAAGATGTGAGATAGGGGTCCTCTTTCCTTCTTTTGGCTATGGATATCCAGTTCTTTCAGCACTATTTGTTGAATGGGCTATTGTGCCTGAGCTGTGTTGGTTTGACAGGCTAGTCAAAAATGGCTTGACCATACCTGTGAGGGTCTGTTTCGGGACCATCAAATTGATTCCATTGATCTATGTGTCTGTCTTTATGGCAGTACCATGCTTTTTTAAACCACTATACCTAGGAAATATGATTTAAAGTCTGGAGGTGAGAGTTCACTTTTCCTTTTTAAGATGTTTCTGGCTATTCAGGATCCCTTACCCTTCCAAATAAATTTTATAATTGTGTTTTCAATTAAAAAAAATTCTGGTAGAATTTTCATCAGACTTGCATTGAATCTGTATATCAATTTGAGTAGAATTGACATCTTAATGTTATTTAGTCTTCCAATGCATGAGCATGGAATAGTCTTCCAGTTATTTAGAACTTTAAAAAAAATTTTTTTTAACATTGAGTTGCAGTTTTATGAATACAAGTACCTTACATCATTGGTTAAGTTTATTCTTGACTGTTTGAGTTTTATCTGCCATATTTTATTTTCACCATTCTTTTCCACTTTTACTTTTATTGATATAATCTTCATTTCTAGATTCTCTTCCAGGCCTCTCTCTCCTGTCTTTTCTTGTCAGGGTCTAGCACACCCTTTAGTATTTCCTGAAAATCTTGCCTCTTAGTCAGAAATTCTCTGTTTCTCTTTGCCTGTGAATATTCTAATTTCACCCTCAGTCTTGCTGGATATAAGATCCTTGGCTGGAAGTTTTTCTCTTGTAGTATCTTAAATATATCAGACCACTGTCTTATTGCCTTCCTGGTTTCTGAAGAGAAATCAGCCCTTAATCTTTGGGTATCCCTGATATTATGCATTGCTTTTCTCTTGTTGTTTTCAGAATTCTCTTTGTCTTTGGCATCTGATATTCTGGTTAGTATGTGTCTCAGAGTTGATTTATTCAGAATTTTTTTGGATGGGAGTACATTGTGCTTCTTGGACATGGATATCTATGTCCTTCAATAGGGTTGGGAAATTTTCTACCATTATTTCTTCAAATATTCCTTTTCCCTTCTCTTCTCTTCTGGGTCACCCATGACATGTATGTTTGCACATCTTTTCCTGTCATTTAGTTTCCTGATTCCTTGTTCATTTTTTCCCATTCTTTATCTGTTCTTTTGTATGTTCACTTTCAGAGGCCATTTCTTCCAGCTCACCAATCCTTCCTTTCTTCTGCCTTCTCAAATCTGCTATTATATGATTCCAGTGTTTTTAAATTTCATTTATTGCACCTTTCACTCTGAGATCTGCTAAGTTGCTATGTATGCTTTCAAATTCTTCTTTGTTCTCCTTCAATGTCTTCTTAATATCCTTAATCTCTTTAGCCATCTCAGTGGATTTATTAATGAGATTTGTTTGAACTTCTATAATTAGTTGTCTCAACTCCTTTCTGTGATCTGGTGGGTTATCTTGTTCCTTTAACTGGGTCATATCTTCCTATTTCTTGGTGTGGATTATAATTTTTGTTGGTGTCTTGGCATCCAGAGTAGTAAAGTATTTATTCTGGGTGTAGTTTTTCTCTTTAGTTTATGGCTTTCTGCCTTTTCTCCTTTGCTGGTTGTGCAGTAGGAGCCAAGGATGTCATTGGTTCTCTAAGCTGTGGAGGCTTAAGCTGCTCTCATTACTCAGGGACTGATGAAGCTTCTTTCAACTTTCTCCTTTGCCAGGGGTAGGGACAGAATCACAGATGTGTGGAATAATTCAAGACATGCAGACCTAGACCATAGTTGCCCAGAGAGATTGATGAAGCTTCACACCCCTTTCAATCCTGCCTGGGTCAGGGATGGAGCTGCAGGCATGGGCAGCAATCTATGCATTGCAGGTCCAAGATGGCCACAGTTGTCCTGGTAGACTTCTGATTATTCAGTCCGTGTCAGCTAAAGGTTCCTCCAGTTACCTGTATAGGCTGGTGCAGGACCCACTAGGTTCCTCCCTGTGAGAGGTGGGGCTAAAGCCTAGGATAGGACTGCTGCCTGATCTGGATGAAAGAAACTGGTCCCTATGGTCACCATGATTTTTGGTCAGCTGGCTTCCCCTGCTGGGGGCAGAGTTAAAATGGTGGCCACCAGTCTCTTTCTGACTTGGACAGGTTCATACTTTAGCTGTTCTTAGGGTTAGACTCTAACAAGCTGAATTTACTAATGAGTAGCTGAAATCAGTGGCCAACCATCTCTTCCTCCCCTGTTTTTGGGAAAATGGAGCTTCCATTTCCAGCCACAGGATAGCTCTTGGGGTGGCTTGTGCTGCTATAGTAGGATATTCAGTGGTGTCTGCAACTTGGCTGGTAATTTCTGAAGAGGCTAATGCAGGTCTCCCAACTTCCTCCCTGCTGGAGATGAGGCTGGGTCCTATGCTAGAGCTGCAGTCTGATCTGGATGGAAAGGGGCTGGTCCCTACTAGCCCTGGGATTTTTATTCTGTCCTGCCTCCCCTTGATGGCAGCTCCCAGCCTCTTTCTGACTTAGTCATGTTCAAACTTTAGCTGTTCTTAGGATTATATACTGTAGCCCTCTGAATTTACTCATCAGTAGCTGAAGTTGATGCCCAACTACCTTTTCCCTCCCCATTTTTGGGAAGTGTAGCTTTCAATTCCAATCATGGAATAGCTCCTGAGGTACATTGTGCCACCAGTGGAGGATGGGCACCGGCCTCCAGGGCGTAATGTGCTCTACTTAAAAGTCTTCTCTGTACATGGGCAGACTCCTCCTTCCATTCCTTCAGGATGTTGCAGGATGCTCTTCTGGTTCCCTGGGGCCCCTAAACAGGTACTTAGCTAGCTCCAGATAGCTCAGGGTGTTTACTAACTGTCCTGTAGCAGGAGCTGACTCTAGGAGCTCCTCACTCTGCCACCATCTTGCTGGTTGTCCGGTCCTATGCTTTTTTTTTTTTTTTTAAGGCAAATTGTCCAAGAATATTTCATATCTTAGGCATATGCATTTCACTGTTTACAGAGCAGAGGTGAATTTTCATCTCTTGTTCACTCTGGTCCTAGTGCCTTGATGCCAGGCCCCCACACTCTCTAGGTGAGCTGTGATTTGTCTAAACCTTAATTAAAAGCAAAAAAATCACCAGCTTCAAAACACTGGGTGTATCACTTGTGTTTTATTGTATGTACAAGTGATGATGCAGCCCGTTCCATAGTCAGAGTCCCCTTCCCTGGGCCCACTGTCTTGGGCCTCCACCTGTGTCTCCCCCTCTTCAGGAGAAGAGAAGGGGCCTCTTCACCTTCTGCTCCCCATCTACCATTCCCTTCCCCAGGTCATTTTTACCCTGGGCACCCCATCTATCCTTTCCTTGGATCCACTATATATTGGACTCCCAGACCTTAAAGTCCAAACACATTTTTAATATTTATGTGTCAGGCTTCATACTCAGGTTTCATTTATTTTGCTGCTTTCCCCAC